>NW_004955420.1:28960562-29056154 GCF_000276665.1 Chinchilla lanigera | reverse complement strand
TCTGCGCGGCCGCCTGCGCCTCGCAGCTGTTCGTGCGCCGGCAGTCCGCTCGTGTGCGCCGCGGCTGCTGTGCGTTCGCGTTAGTGTGACTGGAACTTGTAAAAATCGTTGAAGTGTAAAGTACCCTCAGGTTGGTGGAGGGTGACTTTGGGCCTCGGGCCCACTGCCTTGACCCAGGCTGTGCTCGGAAGGCTCGGTGCAGGGACAAGGCCCCGGAGCGGTTGCAGCCGTAACTTGAAAAACTTGCCGAAGTCTGCTGTGGGATTAGAGGAATGCCGGGACGGTCGGCGCCTGGGTCCTCGAGGAGGAGCCGGAGGAAGCCGCGGCGCGGCCCGGCGCGTCCTAGGCCCAGGCCCCCGAGACCCGCGCGGCGTGTGAGACGGTGGGAGGAAAAGCCGAGAGCAGGCGGCTGGTGAACGGGAAAGCGTTGAGCGGGGCTCCGTGTCGGGAAGCGCGGGAGAGGTTTGTCCTTTAAACCGTCTCCTGAGCACCCCCTCTACCGAGGGTATCGCGTAGGAACGTGGACGTTTCAGCGCCACGCAAGGGGACGGGGAAGAGGCAGCGCGAGCTCGCAGGGGCCCTTCGGGGCGTGGCGCTCAGGTAGTCCGCTGGAGCCGGTGTGTTCCAAGGTGTGGAGCGGGGGAGATGTCCAAAGGGCCGTGGGAATTGAGAGGCGTCAAAGCCCCGATACACAGGCAGTGCAGTGAAACTCTGGTGGTACAGTGAGACAGTAGGAGTGCTGGTTTGTAAATGATCTCTCTCGTTCGTGGTCTGGGCTGGTGCTCGGTAATTGTAGGTGAAGTGTGCCTTGAGCTTGGTCAGGAGCACGCGTGAATGCCCGCCCAGGGAGAGCCTTTGAAACTGGCCACGCTTAATAAACATCCTTGGCAATTCACATTGCTGTGTGTTGCTTTGTGCTTACTTTCCAAAGGCACGACCAGTACTAGTTTTTTGTTGGTTTTTCTTATATAAACTATGCTGCCTTTTACAGCTTTTCTGAAAGCATCTTTGTGCCGTGAAAGTAAATAGTAAGCATAGGCCAGGAACTGCTTCTCGTTTGTCCAGAGCGTATGGTCGTTGCCTCCTGTGCTCTCACTGAGAGAACACCTATTTGTGGAATTGCTTCTCCTTCAACAGACTGTGTGATGCTGTTTCTGGTGTGCGATGGGTACCCTGAGTTCATAGGTTAAAAACAGCTCGTTTCACAAAAGAAAAGTGTGCGCTTTGTTTTCATTGCAAATGAGTTAGAAGTTAATTCCTATTGGGTTTCATCCCTTAAACTCAGGAGAAAGTTCTTTATTTCTTGTGTTTACTTAAGAAAGTTCTTTGTTTCTTGCAAGACTGAACTTGACTTGGTTTGAAACCCAGATTTATCTGTTGAGGTCTCAACTCTGCCATCCTTGAAGTGTGCATATAATCTGCTTTCTCTCCCAGGAAACCTTTAAAAGAGAAAGGCACAATTTTAGAGTTGAATTGCTAATTAAGACATTTCCCACTGCAGTCTTCCTCAGACCAGCAGCCATGGAGCAGTGGTGTCGGGGCATGTTTGGGTGGCTTGTGTGGTCAGGTTGAGTGCCCTCCAGTGGATAGAACATGATGCTTGGATGTGTGTTTTAGATTCCAGCAAGTTGGTGTGGAATTTATAAATAGTTTTGATGAGAAAGACTCAATTAATTTATTACTGTCAATACTGCAGATTAAAAGATTAGCATGAGAAAATGTCATTTCTACCAATATTTGCAAGAAAAGTCAATTAAATTAGGGAACTTTATTTAGGTCTCGTAAAAAGATAGATCTGGTTAAAATATGGCCAAAGCAAAAACTTCAAGTGGCAAAATATCATTTTTAGCTACTTTGATAAGTTACAGAAACTAAAATTCTCAGAAAAAGTTAATGAAAAAGTAAATTGTCACATCAGTTGTAAAACGTATCATAAATGCTCTATGGAGACCTGTCTTAAGCTTTAAAGTCCAGACATATGTAATAGTGACATTTTCTGAAATGCTTGTTCCAAGTCAGAGTTGATAGCAGCGGGATTGCGTATTGTAAATTAGCTGGTGGAAGTCAAATAGTACTCAGTTTATGTAGAACTTTAAACAATATTTTGTTCCACAGAATGTGTGGTTGCAGTTAAAATGTTAAGGAGTGTAGAGGGAAAGCGACAGAGCCAGTGGCTGTCCCACTCTGCCCTTAGAATTATTTTGAAGAAATACTGGTAAGATTTTTGACTAAGAAATATACTGTTGTCGTAGTTGTGCTCTTCAAGGCAACGTCTCCAGCGCTTGATGTACACGGCTCTTTCACCATAGATTACATGTTCCTCCACAGTGGGTTGCATTTGTGATTCCTGATGTCCGAGTTAGTGCTTAATATTTGCAGCACTTACTGTCTATAAGCTTTTGTTGCAATTTTTTTCAAATTTTTCTGAAAAAGGTTTTAAAGTTCTTTTTAAAATTATGTACATAAAACTTCACTAAAAAATTTCTACCAGCAACCTATCTTTCCAAATTGACTATGAGCCCTCATTAATAAAGTGCACAACGATTTCATAGTCAAGATACGTGGCTGAAATAAGTTTGGTTTCACAAGCTGTGTAGGACTGTAGTGGGAGTGGACTCCTGTCTCTGGAGCAGTGGGAGGTACCTGGGGCCATGGGTTGCCCCAGACTGGAGCACAGCCGGGCTCTGGGCATTGTGTGGAGGTAACCCTTGAGGTCCCCAGGTCGTCAACTCCCCGCTCCCAGGTGAGATACTGATACTTTGACACACACTCCAGCAAAGATTAAATACAGTGTGGATGCTGGCAGTACTGCTGGTTTGTAATCTCTGCAGTCATCTTGTTTGTGAAGTCTGGGAAGTATACACTTCTTTTGTTTGTTTTTTTGAGACAAGGTCTTGCAGTCTAATTCAGGATGCCCTTGAACTCAAGTGATCCTCCTGCCTCACCACCTTGAGTATAGATGGGGATTGTAGGTACGTGCCAGGACACCAGCTCACACACTTAAACTCAAAAATTAAGTTCGTTTGTTTCGAGGAAAAGGGGGAGAAATAACTTGTTCCTTTTATTCCTTGATCCTGTCTAGTACAGTTTTTAAAGGGTATGTAAAATAAATCGTTTAAGGCACTTAAAATGCTGGAAAAATTCTGACCTTGGGTACGCAATTCATGTTGACCTCAAATTTTACAGTTGTCTTTAGTTTATGCCCCAGTTTTCAGCAGTAGTCTTAGCATTTCTAAGTTAGCATTAGACTAGATCCAAAACTTAAAAATGGAGTTTGGTGAAACATGGGTATGTTTTATTTATATACTATTTATAATAGTATATTGTATATTTATATTGTATATTGCATATAATATTGTATATTATATAGTATATTGTATTTTATATACTATTTATAATAGTATATTTATATTATATACTATTTCTAATAGTATATTGCTTTTGGTCTCTGTAAGTTTTATTCAGGCACTTGAATAGAGTTTGGGAAAATCTTTTACTACCAGCAAGGATTTTCATTTTCAGAGTTTGAAAAGCTGAGTGTCCCTGTTTAAATGGTGCACTGTGAGGTCTGAAAATTCAAGCCCTAGGCCAACAGTGGTTTAGAAAGCATCATCTGAACAGTGGTGCAGGCTGCAGTTGCTTTGCCCATATGGTGTGAAATGCAAGCTGACCTGCGATGACCTTTCTGAAACAGGAGCCAGGGGCGCCTCCCTACCCAGCCTGCCCCACAGCCCCTAGAGCAGAGCTTCATCTTTCAGGCTTCTTACCTCTGCTTTGAATTTCTGAAAAGGCTTTGAAAGTTTATTTTTTATTAATTAAAATAAATTACGACACTGTGAGGGGTTTGAGCAGCCGGATGATGGGGTGATGCTGCCTTCTGGCTCTTTTATTTATTTGCACTTTAGAACTGCTACACTAATATCCCCATGCCTATTTGTGATATAATACACAAGTTGCTGCATTTTTTTGAAATGATTTGTGACAGATATGTTAATTTTAAAATGTTAGCCTACCTTTAAGTTCTTTCAAGTTCACCAGTTGTCGTATAAACCTTTTTATCCATGATTAATAAATTTTATTTTAAATGTTGGTAGTTGATCTGAGTTGGAAATAAAAGATCTCCAAAAGCCAGAGAATTAGGGTTAGTTCAATAAGCTTTTGTTAAGAGCATTCTATGGTAGCTGAAACGTGGTGATATTTGTGTAACACATACTTTGTAGAATGTTACCCATACCAAAATGTGAATAGTCAGTTGGGCATGGTGGTGCACGCCTGTAATCCCAGCCCTCTAGGGGACTGAGACAGTAGGGTCGCCTGTTTGAGCAATTTAGCAAGACCCTGTCTCAAAAATTAAGAAGGGCCAAAAAAATCAAAAAGGGCTCAGTGTAAAGGCCCTAGGTTCAGTTCCCCAGTATCAGAAAACAAGTTTACAGAAACATGTCTTGGGAGTGCAATTTAAAATAAACAAGTGGTTTAGGGGTAAGGATGTAGAACATGCCTCTGAAGTTTTGTGTGTACTGTACTCAATTAGATGAGTGCTGCATGTGTAGTGGAGCAGCAGGGATTCATGGGAGCGTTTCTCAGTCCAGCTACCTGGAGCTTCCAAGTGGAGAAGCACTTAGATTCCTCCCACACCACTCCTGTAGCCGTGTCAAAGTGTGTTGTTTATGCACCGTACAATGCATTTAGCTACGAAAAGTAGAGACTGCTGGTTACTTAGGAAACATGCCGGTGTAGCTTTCATTAACTTTATGAACGTCATATGTCAGTTTCTTGGCATTTGGCTTAAAATTAATACTCATTTAGATTTTTCACCCAGCTCTTAGCCAGTTCCAGTCTGTGCCTTCTCTGGTATTTGATTTTTTTGTTAAACCTTCTTCTTTGTTACTGTTTTCCCCCAAAACTCTAATCCTGTTGTTGCTTGTTTTGGGTCTTCATCTCCCCTTTTCTGTCACTCTGGAAACCCCTTCACGGTGGCTTCTGGAGCTTGTCAGCAGCTCTCATGTTAACGTGTGTAGATCCCTCCTTCTGTCTCACTCCAGCGGTGACCGAGCCTCTGCCTTGCTACTGCTGCTCCCCTGGAGCTCTCTGGGTGCCTGTTTTCTCCTT
The DNA here is from genome assembly GCF_000276665.1 of Chinchilla lanigera. Lineage (NCBI taxonomy): Eukaryota > Metazoa > Chordata > Mammalia > Rodentia > Chinchillidae > Chinchilla > Chinchilla lanigera. The sequence goes on along the minus strand of NW_004955420.1, from coordinate 29,051,045 downwards.
CTCGCCTGCCACTTAGCACTGAACGGAGGTGGTCCTAGTGGGGACTTTGTTCGCTTTGGTTTTGATCGACGTGTCTTCATTTTCCAAAACTGGAACTCTATGTTGGATGCCATCAACTAACACTGCCTGCTGCTGCCTGTGTTTCCAGCATCCTCCCATGTCTTCCCTCCTTCCTGGAACACTTCTAGTTCCTGCTCCTTGTCACGCTCTTCCCTATTTGCATCCTAATTTTTGGTGATCTCAGTAACCATGTAGAGTCGTGCTAACTCAAAATGTGGTCTGGTCTGTGAACTCTTTGTTACCTTTCTGATGGAATGGAACCTTATGTTGGAATGTACTTTACCTGTGTCCCTAAGTTCATTGTTTAGATCAGCTGCCCCTTACCCTTAGCAAGACTTCTGGTAAATAAAGCACTATTTTGATTTACTGTCTGATACCAATTTGTGGTGTCATGTTCTGGCACTTGGAATAACCTTGATGTACAGATGCTTCCAGTTTTCTGTCCTTATTTCTTCTCAAGTGATCTTAGTTCCCACCCTAATTGATCCACACATTCCCACACTTGTACCCTAAAACACACCTTTTCTCTCTTCCCTTCTCAATTCAGGCATCTTCCTCTTACACCCCTAGGAAACACTGTGTTTCGACAACCTTTCGGGCCCCTAGAGCCTGGTCAGTCCAGGCTCTTCTCCTCTAACTTGTACCCGGCGGCAGACGCACCTTGAATCACAGTCACTTTCTTGTACGCGCACTCAGCCCTGTGGTCCCTCTGGCCTCGTGTCTGGGGCCCGTGGTTTGTTCATTGACACTTCTCTTCCAGCTCTCCTCCTGCCCAGCTCGTCTTCCCTCTTCTTCACTCTGACCCAGTGTTCTGCAGTCTCCCGTGTGTGCGCGTGCACGTGTGTGTGCGCGCACCTTTCGCTTATAGGTGAGCTGCAGTATTGGTTGCGAGATAGGCTGGCTAGTTCACTGCAGTTGCATCCTCCCGTTTATTTAGTCTGCCTGGATTTCCTTGAAGGGCTCTAACTGGTTTCCTTGCTTACAGCTCTGTTCCATTTCAGTGTGACTGTAAAGCAGTGGGTCTCTATAAAGCAGTAGTAACTTCTTCGCAGAGTAACTTCTCTTCTGGGACACAGCTGAGGCTCACCACCCATTCTGAGACCACAGCCCCTGTGTTCAGACTGTGCTCTCCGCACTTCCCACTTCTCTCCTCTCCAGCCTTGTTTCTCCCTCACAATGATGGGTCAGGTACCTGTGGGCTGATGTCAGCAACCACATCCACATGATGCCCCTCCTTGTTCACCAGTTTGACTGTACCATGTCCTTACTTGGTGTGTGGCAGTTAGTCACTCTGTGGTTCTCGTACATTTGTATACTTGGTACTCAGAACGGTGTCTGAAATGTACAGATGCTCAGTAAAGATTGGGTGGATGCATATTCCAGAATCATCCAGCCTTGCTTTTGTTTCTGCTCTTTCATAAAATACCTTATGTACGTGGTCTCCTTTGGGTCTCATTCCAGCTGGACCTTTACACCGACATCCAGTGGGTGCTTTTTAGCCTTAGTCTTGCTGAGTCACTCAGCGAGTGGTGCCAGAGAAAACTGGGGCTAACTCACTTGTAACACTTCCTTCTAGAGTAGCAGTGTTATGTGATGTGTCTGCTCTCCAGTAGGGTGGGCTCTGTGGCATGTGGCTCTTGAGCACTTCAAGTGTGATTATGTGACTGAAGAACTCAGTTTTAGTACTACATGTAAATGTAAATAACCACATGTGACTAGCGGCTGTTGTAGCGGACAGAGCAATTTTAGAAACACTAATACTCAACCTAATTGCTCAAGCCAGACACCCAGGAGTCAGTCATCTTTAATTCCTCTTACATTTCTCTCATCTGCTTTATCTAGTTTGCCCACAGAGCCAGCTGTTTCCACCTCTGAAGTGTTGCTCCAGTCTAGTTACTTGGGTCCCTGGTGCTCCTGTCCTAGCCCAGGTCACTACTGTCTGTCACTTGGAAGGTTACTGTACTGGTGCCCCATCTTTCTTCTTTCCCTACAGGTTTTGAATTAAAACTTGGAGCTTTCAGATATCTTGTTACTCAACTGGTAATAACGTTTTTATAACTTGCAGTGACATCTAGAATAGAGAACCAGTCCTCACCATAGGCTAGAGAACCCTGTGTGACTTGGCTATTTTCGGCCTCACTTCATGGCATGTAGCTCTCCCCTGTGTAGTAAGACCACCCCTTCTTAAATGATGCTCAGGTTCTTTGTTACTCTAGGCTTTTGCACGTGGCCTGTGCATCTCTGGGCTGTTCCTGTTCCGCTCCTGCATGCTGGCTTTTTGCATCCTTTCTCAGGTTTCAGCTGGAAGCCTTTGGTGAGTTATGCATGGGAACCCCCACTTGTGATTGTGTCTTCCCATTCCCTGTTCACACCTGTTGCTTGTTACACACTTGTTATGCTTTGCAACTGTTTATTCGTTTGTCTGTCCCTCTCAAGAGCTTGATGACCACAGCCATGCTTGTTTTAATTCCTGTATCTGATATGTATGTGTTGAGGAAATGAGTGAAATCTATACATTGCATTTATGTTGTTAGTATTGATGTATCTTGAAATTATTGAGTAAAATAGTCACAGGAAAACTCTCTTTGGAACAGTAACCAAAAAATTCCTGTTGATTAACATCACACTTTGGCATACTGAGGGGAAAAAAGTACAACTTGTGGTATATTCATGTGTAGCTTCAGGTTAGGACTCATCTAATGTTGTATTTCAGGATTCAGAATAGGACAAAGATAAGGGGTTATTCCTTGAAATTCTTTGTATTGAAATAACGAAAGAGCAATCACAGTTTAAACATAAAAACTTCCTTAGTGTGCTGTAGTTTTCTGTAATACTCCTCTCTTCCTAAATATTAGAGAACATGTATTGTAAGACACAACAAAGACAACATTAAAGTTAGTTCTATTCCCTGCCTAGCAGGGAATAGAAGTTTGCTCAAGATGAGTTGAGAATCTGTTATCTTAATGAACAGAGAGGATTAAGGAGCTGATGCCAGGGCCCTGCTTCTGGGTCAGGATTTCAAGGTTTGGTTTTGTTTTTTGAGACAGTCTCACTATTTATTTTGGGCTGACCTTGAACTTGCTCTGTAGCACACGCTGGCCAGTAATGGTCCTGCCTCAGTCTCTTGAGTGGTAGGGTTATTGATGAGCACCACCACCCCAGGCACAAGGGTTTTTAAACTTTAATTGCCTTGTAATATTACTCATAGACTTTAGACGCTATGATAGTTTTTCTGCTGCTATATCCTTTGGCCGAGGGTGACAGAATCAAGAACCTGTGTGACTTAGAAAATACTGTGTAATAATATAGCAAGACCCCACACCAGCCCCTGTGGTAGAAATAGCCCAGTCATCTGTCTCATGTCCTAAAGTAATTAACACCCTTGGTCAACACTGAGGGAGGATCTGACAGCTGTAAGGGGACCTTTGCGCAAGCCTATAGGGCTTCGTGGTAAAAAGTCATGCATGTATGGGAGCTGAATTCTGACCATTACATACCAGTGTTAATGACCTGCTTTTCTCACATTGTCTCGACACAGTGTGCATGGATCATTTGTTCCAGTTTCGTGTTTTTCACGTAACCTGTTTTTGAAGGTACGGAACAAAATTTTGTGACCTCTTAGTAATCTGTTAACCTGCTTACAGTCCTGCTCAGGTCTTCACTCTAGGAATCATGGGCTTAATTAAAGTGCAAGTGCATGACAGAATGAGAGGCGGCCAGCTGCTGCCTGCTGCTTGCTTTTACATGGCCAGTGAGCTAACAGTGGTTTTTACACTTTCAAATGGCTGGAAACACTTTTGTGATGTGTGACAGGTATATGAAATTTAATCTGTTTCCCTGAATGAAGTTCTCTTGGAATATAGCCACCCTCAGTATTGTGAAATCTATGTCTGCATCCATAGAGTGGCTGAGTTCTGCTTTTGTAACAGAAAGCTTATTGCCTGCAAAACCTAAAATATTTACCATCTGGAACTTTACAGAAAAAGTTTGCTGAGTCCTGTTCTAGATAATAACATGAAGTGTGATTGAAAAGTACGGTAGAAGACACATGGCCATTCATCACCCCAGAACCCTCCCCTTGCATTGAACACACCCCGTTGATCTTGTCACTTTTCTGAAGCAGCTCTGGAGTACTCTTTCAAGAATGTTGTACTGTGGCCACCTTGATACCTGAATTGATTCAGAGCATTTACGTTTCATAGTGGTCCCAACTTTGGGGAAGGGTGGAAGGCATGTGGTGCCAGACCTGGTGAGTAAAATAGGTTGAAGACACAGCATCTGTACTTAGGTGCCTTTTCCGTTGAGCTGCTCCCCAGATAGCAGGGTGAGAGTGCTCAGGGGAACATCCTGAGAGGGTTAGTGGCAGTGTGTCTTCAGTACATGTTTAAAGTATAAGCATTCGCTGTATGTTTTGATCAGACCTCGTACATTGCTGATAAATCCATTATGGGTCTGAAGACATTTAAGAAATGTCTTGGGTTATATGTAGTTACTGTTGGCTATTTTAAGCTTCTGCATGACGATTCATGTATGCTATCTACTTTCTGAACATTTTGTTTTTTTATTGGCGCATTCAGCCCATCAAATACTTAAGAACTCAATATGTACCACTCACTTTGGAAACAGGAACTAATAATACAGTCTCAGCCACACAGTTGCTTCTTTAGGTTTTTTTAAGCTTCAGTGTGCTGATTTCATAGGGCAGGGAAACGTGTGACAGGTAGAGAAGAGGGTGGTCCTTGGGATAACCGCAGTATACTAAGTCACTCTGAGGGCCCCTGAGTCTTTCCATTAATTCTTTCTCTAATCTCAGCGATATCTGGAAGCGTTCATGAAATTAAATTTTCTGTTTCTTTGGCATCCCTACTGTTACATAGATGGACACATGGGATAGAGTATGCAGTGATTGTTATCTTAGAAGTACTGGATTTTTTTTTTTTTTTTGGCATGGTCATTGTTGAAAGAATGTAAGAGTTTGTATTGCACAGGGTCGGTCCCTTTATGTAAAATTAGTAGCCCTCACATTTATCTGTAGCATTGACTTAGTTTTCTATAAAGTAGGGTAGGAAACATGATCAGATTGGAAAGACACATGAGGAAGCTACAGACAACACTGGATTTGAATTTTAATTGAGCAGTTTATTAATGCAGTATTTCAGTATTTGATTAATATGTAATAGGACTAAATGATACAGTTATCTTCTTGGGTAGATAGTATTCTCAGTAATATCTGTTTGGTTCTGTGAACATGCAAAGCATATGTGTTTGCATGCTTGATACATGTTGAACATTTTTCCTGCGTAGATCTTTTTCATTCTTCCGTCTATATAGCAGCCTGTCGTCCCTCTCAGCTGAACAGTGACCTAACCGGTCTCCCTGCATTGCTTTAGCTTACAGTCGTCTCTACCCCCCATTCACAGCTCTAGAGTGAACACTTTGGTGTGGGGACATGAACGTAGAGCCTTGTGCATGTGCAGCACACGCTGTACCACTGTGTTACACCCCACCCTATAGTGCAGTGGGCCCTAGGAAGTCCGTCACAGATCCTGTTCTTCAGGGGCTTCTCAGGATCCTTTGGGCTTTAGTGTACATCTTTATAGAGACCTGGTCCCCGCCTGCCTTTGTTCATGATTCCCTGACGTGTACTTGAACTGCTGGCCTTTGCTAAGCCTAGGCCTTGCTCTGCACTCATCCACCTGAGAGACTTGCTCAGGCCTCCTAGCTGAAGCAGCGTAGCACTCCTGCCCCGTGTTCTCTCTAGAGCAGTTCTCAGTGTCTTCAGTTGTCCTGTTTATGTGCCCTAACCTCCCAGCAGAGTGAAAGCCTTACGGATGTACGACGGTGACTCTTACCCTGTGTTACTGCAAAGCCAGTAACAAAATGTACTTTGTTCGGTGGGTGGGTGTGTATTTACTGAATAATTTATTCAGTCCCCCGTTGATGGGCACTTGGGTGAATTCTACCATTTCCTCAATAAAAACCTCACTGTAAAGACGGTACAGTGTAAGTCTAAATATCCTGCAGAATACATCTCTATTACAATGGACTCATTACGTTACAAGATACTTATCTTACATTTAGTGAATAGTACCTGCTTGCCCCGCAGAAAGTTTCCACCAGTTTAATAACCTCCTCCACCTCAGCGGTGACATTACCACTTTTCCCTCCTTGCTGGTCTGATATGCAAAAGGTAAATAGGCTTAAATATCTTTTGTATATATTGCTGCTCACTTTGTGTTTTGTTTGAAATGCTTTCTTCACCTTTCTCTGTAATACAGCTTTTAAATGTGGTTGTCCCATCTTTATGCACTGTGGAAGTATTGATCTGTGTCTCTTGATTACTGTGTAGTCTTCTCTCTCCCTCCTAGAAGTGCAGTACTTTCATTGCAGTACGTTAGTTACTTAGTGTCTGGTAGAATGGTCCTTTCTCACAAGCACTTCAGAACTTCGGTGTTTACTGCCCTCACCCTACCCCTCCAAATGCACTTGTGAATACTGTTCCCATCCTAAAGAAATGTGGCTAGGGTTTTGTTGGGAGTATGTTGGATTTATGAAACTGTATATTTAGTCAGAAACCAGACCCCTCTCCATTTATCCCTGCCTGTATCTTGTTTTATAAGTGTAGTTTTGCTGTGATTAAATTTTTCTAACTGTTCTATTTGTGTATAGACGAGTAGTTTTTAATACACAATTGCAGTGGCTTCTTTCACTAAAAATGTAAACTATGAATTGTTTTCTAGTCAGCCTTCTCAGACTGTAAGAACTCGCTTAAAATAGATGTAGAAATTTCTCCAAACTGTTCACTGGTGTCCCAAAGTTTAAAACCAGTTTGTGAACTTGAGATCCAGAATTTTCAGTTCCAAGCTGTAACAGAGACAGCTTTCCCCACGAAGCTGTGGACTTGATCCTTGGACTTGATCCTTCAGCGACTTAGTTGTTGGGACTGCTGCTGTCCAAGGGTAGGGAATAGTTCATCCTCACACTCGAGGCTTGAATTGGTAAAGTTCAGCTGCTTTGCCAAAAACGTGTGTAAAATACTGTTGTTCCCTTTTGATAGTACCATTTTGTTTTAAAAGATTAAAAATATAGAGGGTTTTTTTTTAATCTTGTTTGGACTATAGCTGAAATATAGTAATAATAGCTGTTTTCTTATTTTCATTGTTATTTTTGCTAAATTAAATACAGAGAATATTGTGATGCAAAAAAACCCCATGTACTTACCCTGTTTTAACATTTTGCAGTTAAGGCAGTTTTGTCCTATTTGTTTGTTGTTTTTTTTTTAAAAAAAAACTAACCAAACCACTGAGGAGTTGGAGGCTGGCTTGCTGCCTTTCCCTACACCTCACTGTGCAGTGTAGCCTTGTACTGCATAAACCAAAGAAAGCATTATTTTGTTTGGTATAAATCTTAGTAATTACAAAAAGTATGTGTAGATGAAGCCTGTTCGTATTCAGCACATGCTTTGAGATTGCTTTGGTGCTAAATACCAAGTGCTTTTGGTTGCCTATACTAACAAGCAGCTGCAGGCTGGAGAATGTCTGCTTATTATAATAATGGAGATGAAGTGGAAGAGTGTTTTAGACCCCTGTAAGACTAGTACTATTTTAGGATTGTGTCATTGACCAAAGATTGTGAAGTTACAGATTGGTGAGATACAAAGATATTACCATAATGCAGTAGTAGTGAATGATATTCTAAGATGTCCAGTCCAGTTGGCCTAATATACTAGTATAATGGGCCTCTTATGTACATTGTATACAGGTACACCATAGAAATCATAAATCATCAAAAATCTCTCAAGCTAGCCAGCTGTGTGCACCACAAAAAAATAAATCTAAGCAGACTACCAGAAGTTAGTATTTTGTGTCTTTGTCTTTCTCTTCTATTCTAAAGGGAATTAATGTGGTTTCTATTGAACTTTTGTTTTTATTCTCCCTAATCTTTATGGTGGTAGTAATTTAAAATCTTTCTCTTCACTCTATTCCTACTTTTAACATTTTGTCTGTTCCCATGGAGTCAGTTTTTCCCTTTGTGTGGAAGGTTTTCCTGATGAGGTGGTGAGTCCTGCTTCTGGGCCTTTAGTGATTGGCAGGGTGTTGGAGGCTCTGGGTGGAAGGAGATGAGGAGCCGTGTCCTTTGGGGCATCAGTCTACTCTAGTTCTCTCTGGACAGGCTCTTCTGAATGCCATTCAGATTTTATCTGTATTTAGATCTTTGTGCAGAACAGTGCAGGAGCGAGTCCGTCCTTGCCTGTGTAGATCCCTGGTTTTTACTACTCTTTAACATTGATAAGCCTCAGGGTTGCAAGGACAAGTTTTAAGTGTTGTGAAATTCCCAACATACAAGTGGATATTGTAAATTTGAAGTGTGAACTTTTTTTCTGAAAAATCATTATAAACTATGTCCAGGTTACTAGCTCAGCCCTCAGATTTTTACCCAGCAACATGGCTAAGATATTTTGGCTTTGCATCAACAAGGACGTATTACTGTGTTCTTTTCTTGAAGCCAGGCCAGTAGACAAGGCTGCTGGTTGGTATCTTTGCCTCTGGCATTGCTGAAAGGAGGAGCTCAGTGTAGAACACACTTTAGTCTGTTTTTCCCAGAACGCACTGGGCAAGCCCACTTTGCAGTCCATTGCGAGAGGTTGGGAGAGCCGGTAAACAGCCTCACCCTGGCTTGGAGCAAAGGGTCTGTGGCCAAGAGAGGCACCCTAGGGGACATGGTGCTGTGCATCCAGCATCTTCTGGTGTGGAGACTGCACACCCACTGGTGTTCCCTGAACATGAGAGTTCGGTGCCCTGCAGGTCCTGCTGCGGGGAGAGCATGGCACACATCAGATTCCTCAGGGCAGGAGTCACCTCTGCTAGTGTTGCCTATGACGCATTTTTGCCTTACACACAAACTGTCCCTTGTTTCCACAGTGGCCCTTGAAACAGTGATCCTCAACTCAATCAGCTTTTAAGTAGCCACAGGTTTTTGTGACTACAAAACCAGTATTAGAAGAGTGATTTTAGTGTGCTTCCTTTACATGGAGAAAATAGGATGGACATTAGCATGTAGTATCGAACTTCATGAAACATTTAATTAGAAAACTAACTTAACCTGCTGGGTGTCTCCATACCCCTAAAATGTTAATTTGTAGCATGAGATGAGCTTGTGGGCTCAGACTTTATAATGAAATATTTAGAGGCCAGGGCCCCTTAAACTGTTCTCTGCAGATAGTTCCTGTGTGATTCACTTTTTCCTGCACATTGCATAATGAAGCCAAAACATAAAAATAATTCGCATACTAAAATTTTTTATAAAGGAAATGTTCGAAGTTTTTACAGTGATCATAGTAGCATCTCAGTTGGTGAGGTGTACGTATTATTTATATTGCTATGGACATAAACTTAGAAAGATTTCACTAATAGAAGTGCTTTGATTAGTGTTAGAAACTTGCATTTGAAAAGTAATTTTAGGTCTCAGTAAAAACTCTTAAAAATTGCTGTTCTGATTCAGTCACCAAATCTGTTTTTTGAAATTATTTTGGATAGCACTACATTATATCCGAAAAGAAAACAATTGGCTGGCTTAATGAAAATGTGTTTTTAAAAACCCACAGCACTTATACTGTTCAGAAGGAATTTATGAATTTTTCAGTGAGAGATTGGAGAAAGAGAGAACTTTAGAATTCACAGAGCAGTTGATTTTTAATCATTTTGCACTCCCTGGATTTTATTATTGAGCTTTTATGCTTTGTCATAGCATTATGAGGGTCTGTAATTCCTATCTCTTCCTACTGAGAAGCGGTACCTACGAAGGATGAACTCCCAGAGGCTCAGCAGTAATGGGGCTGAGGTCGGGATGTCTGGAGACAGATTCTCTCCCTGTGTCATGCGGTAAAAGATGGGTACTTTGTGGGTGCAGTCCATGACGTTTGGCAGGCACCCTGGTGACTTAGGAATCTCAGTCCAATAAAGCTTGAATCCCAGTGACTTTGAATTGACTTCTTCCAGGGTATCTGAAGTGAGGTGCAGCGGCTTTGCAAGGCCCGCGAGGACAATGGCTACTCAAGGTGCGTGCCCTCCAGCTTCAGTCACTGATGGGGCTCTGCTTCCTTGCCATTACCCCGGCTGGCCCAGACCCCTGCTTTCCTCCTCCCTGCTTGCTTGTCACGCTGTCTTTTGCTCCATTTTCCGCTCACTTCTCCTCGTGGCTTGGTGAAATAGCAAACAAGCCACCAGCAGGAGTCTAGTGCGGATGACCGGCCTGGAGCCCGGCCACGTGCCCACCTCGGCTGCTGAGTGAGTAACGCTAGGAGCCTGGAGCTCAGAGCCATCGCTTAGCGGCCTCCTGCCACTCTGCTTTTCCTGGCTGCCTTTTAGATTTGACTCTTCCTAAAAGTATTCATTGGTCAGACCACTGATTTAATTATTTTATCTAAGGTAGCAATTTCAGTGTCCTAACAGGAATACGGTTTCACTCTGCAGCTGACCTGATGGAGCTGGACATGGCCATGGAGCCGGACAGAAAGGCCGCTGTCAGTCACTGGCAACAGCAGTCATACCTGGATTCTGGAATCCACTCTGGGGCCACCACCACCGCACCTTCTCTGAGCGGCAAAGGCAACCCCGAGGAGGAGGACGTGGACACCTCCCAGGTCCTGTACGAGTGGGAGCAGGGATTCTCGCAGTCCTTCACTCAGGAGCAAGTCGCTGGTAAAGTATCTGTGCTGCAGCGAGACGTGTGTGACGAGGGTGTGGGGAGGAAGGGGGTGATTGCAGTGCCAGCATCGTTGGCATAGAGTCACCCAGGCTGGGCCTGCCTGTGGGCGCTGAGTGCGGACTTGGCTTCGCAGACATTGACGGGCAGTACGCGATGACACGTGCACAGCGAGTGCGGGCAGCCATGTTCCCCGAGACGCTGGACGAGGGCATGCAGATCCCGTCCACGCAGTTCGACGCCGCGCACCCCACCAACGTGCAGCGTCTGGCCGAGCCCTCCCAGATGCTAAAGCACGCGGTTGTGAACCTGATCAACTACCAGGACGATGCGGAACTCGCTACGCGTGCCATCCCCGAGCTCACAAAGCTGCTCAACGATGAGGACCAGGTCAGCGGGGGCAGGCCCCTTCAAAAGGCCCCTTCAGCACTGAAGCACATCTGAAAGGGCTGGGGTCACGATGCCCCCCCAAGAGCACGCCTGGAACTACTGACGTCTCTCATTCCTGTGTCATAGGTGGTGGTCAATAAGGCTGCGGTGATGGTCCACCAGCTTTCCAAGAAAGAGGCCTCCAGACACGCCATCATGCGCTCTCCTCAAATGGTGTCTGCTATCGTCCGCACCATGCAGAACACGAATGACGTGGAGACGGCGCGCTGCACTGCCGGGACCCTGCACAACCTTTCCCACCACCGCGAGGGCTTGCTGGCCATCTTCAAGTCCGGCGGCATTCCTGCACTCGTGAAAATGCTGGGGTGAGAAAACCGGTGGGGCACAGACAGCTTGGAAGCGAAGAGTCAGTCAGATGTTCTCATGAGGCTTTTCTCTCCTCCTCAGTTCACCAGTGGATTCAGTGTTGTTCTACGCCATTACAACTCTTCATAACCTTTTGTTACATCAAGAAGGAGCTAAAATGGCAGTGCGTTTAGCTGGCGGCCTTCAGAAAATGGTGGCATTGCTCAACAAAACAAATGTTAAATTCTTGGCTATTACAACAGACTGCCTTCAGATTTTAGCTTATGGCAATCAAGAAAGCAAGGTAAAAAAATGGTTTATGTGGTTTTCATGGCACACCTGAGATCCCCATGTCCTGTCGTAACCTGGAATCTCGCTGATTCCAGTGCACCTAGAAGAGCGAGGTGTCGTACCGTCTCCATGCACTTGGGGGTGTGTGTGCATGCGCGTGCCAGAAGCACCGCTGAGCACTCGGGTGAGGCTCGTTAGCCTGTGTAGTGGGGAGGTGACAGTGTGGCCCCTTCAAAAGGCCCCTGGGCTGGGGAGCACCACGGGGAGCTTTTGGAATTGAAAACAGAGTAGAAAAAGCAGTTTGCCACTGGTGAGGCAGAGCAGGTGGCACAGCCTTCATGGCGTGCATCTCCAGCAGAGGCATGACGTGGTGAGCTTCTCTCCTAGAGGGCGGGTGGGAGCAAGGGCTGCGTGAGGTGTAGAGGGACAGAGAAGACGGGCATGAGGTCCACACTGCATCTCTGTACAGTAGCTCGGATCAGGGAAATCAGAATCGGGATCAGGAATTCCAGGTTAAAGTGTTCCGCGAAGCAGCTGTGGTACAGCTTGTGTACCATCTTCACCTGGCCGTGGTCGGCGTGGGCAGAAGAAAGTTGGGCCAGAGTTGCTCTTTTGGGAGTGCAGACCAGGGCACAGTGCAGTCCAGTGGCCGGCTGGCCAAGGTTCTCGTGTAATAGAAGTACTGATTGGGCTTTTTCTTGGGCACTGGCTCCAGGTCCATGACTAACAGTGCATGCCCCTCTCCTCAGCTGATCATTCTGGCCAGCGGTGGACCCCAGGCTTTAGTGAACATAATGAGGACCTATACCTATGAGAAACTACTGTGGACCACGAGCAGGGTGCTGAAGGTGCTGTCCGTCTGCTCCAGTAACAAGCCGGCCATCGTGGAAGCTGGTGAGTGTGCAGTGTAGCGGGTTGCGTGGCCGCATCTGTGGTGGTAGTAGGAGAAGATGATGGCTTCGCCTGGCCAGTCCAGTTCCCAGCCAGAGCACATTCAAGGGCTCGGTGTTGCCACCAGGATGGTGCCGTTGAGGGATCGTTCAAGCACCCTGTACCCATCAGAGGTCACACCAAGGTGTTACGGTTGATACATCGTGTCAGCTTGAGTCTAGGAGTTTTAACTGAGTGACTCAGCAGTTTTGCATCTTGGGGTGAAAAGAACACACCCTTACAGCTCTGTGATGTTGTTCATTGTGTCAGTCTGAGAAGTTTCGAAGGTGTGACTCTGTGACTCGGCAGGGAGCCAGGGTCCTTAGTTTGTATTCATCCTGAGCCTGTGCAAGAGGGGGGCACGGAGATGGTGTGGGCGTGGGGTGGGCGAAGAGCCAGTACATAATACATGTGCTTTTTGCCAGCAAACCTGGGAATATACAGGGCAGATTATGACAGATTTTAATAAAGTACAGTTTGTGTGGTAAAGTGATTTTCTTATTTGTAAGACATTCATGAGGATTGTCTGACATTGGTGTTCTGATTCTCAGTAGATGGTCTAATACAGAAAAGGGTTTTTTCTTTTTCCTTTATTTCTCGCTGTCATTTTAGTGAGGCAGCTTGTGCGTGGTCGCTGCTGTTGTGCACGTGTTGACACTGGTGCTTCCTGCCACGTGGCGGCCTTGCTCTTTTCAGTAACCCGCCTGGTAGCATCTGCCTGGACTCCGAAGCTGCAGAGGGCAGTGCTGGAGCGCGGAGTGGATGGTGCACCTCTTTCCCATCTGTTGGGGCGTTAATTTGAGAGTTTATGGGACGGAGGGGAGGTCAGCTGACCCAGCTGCTGACTGTGGGACATAGTTTGGGGTAGTCTAGCGTGACTAGGTTTGTACAGAACAGGAGGATGTGAGTTTAGGCAACTATTCCAGAAATATCTGTGGTGTGTGTTTAAAGTATAGATTACTCATGCAGTTGGAATCTCCAGAGTGTGTGATTTTTTTTTTTTTTTTTAAGACAATTTCAAATGGCAAGGTAGATAGCTGGAAATATATGAGATTGGAATCCTAGGGGTCTTAATTTGAAGATGTCCCCAGGTTACTTTGATGTTGGTTTGTTTATTCTGAAAATACGCACGCCTTCTTACAGTGTGGGACCACAGATGTAGGGGAACTGGGTTCCTCACAGTCACACGAGAGAATTTGGTGAGAGGCTCAGCCGGCTGCTGAGTGATGGTGTAGCATCAGGACAGAGCTCGGAGGACCAGACCTCCGAGGTGTTCCACCTGCGAGGAACAAAAGCTTGGTTTTGGAAACACATTGCAAATGACAAGTGCTTGAAGCTTCTGAAAGACTCACAGCACAGTGTAGCAGGAGAAAGAAGGCTGGCGCCCAGCCCACACCGGAGCGGACCTGCCAGGCGGGACTCGGTGCGGGGATGCGGGGTGGCTCTCCCTGGCTCGTGGGGGTACAGTGAGGGTGGGTGGAGGGGCCGGAGTTGGTTGCGCAGGGCCTGGGCCCGCGGCCTGCTGTAGTGGAGTGGCTGTGTGGGTGACATCTCTGGGTGTTCTGAAGAGCGCCAGCCCCTGTCGTCGTCGTCACCTTAGGAAGCTGGGCAAGCAGTCGTTGGGCGCATGCAGACCCCGGGGAGCCGCAGGGTCACGGCGAGGAAGGTGCAGAGGTGGTGGTGCTCCTGTGGGGGAGGCCGGGCCTGCCAGCATGTGGTGGGGCTTGAGTTTATTAATTTCAAGCTCGTGTGCCATCTGGCTCTTCCAACATCCTGGTACATCCTCCAGCTCGGGACTGGGTCTGTTTCTAAGTACTTGGAGATGATGGAGTCAAATAAAAAGAGCCCAGAAATGGGAACTGCGCCCTGCAGGGGTGAGCAGGGACAAGGAGGACTGCTCCGTGTGGGAGAGAAGAGCAGTGGCTGTTAGGGGTTGGCACCAGCGAGGTGGCCTGGAAGGAGACTCAGCATCACAGAGGGAGTGGAGCCGGGCCCTGAAGCAGGAGGAGGTGGCCCTGGACACGCAGGGCTGCACTTTTTCTGGCGAGGAGGAACTCAGGGTCCACTCTTGGCCTTGGCCTCACGTAGCTCTTGGTTGTGTAGGTGGGATGCAGGCGTTAGGACTCCACCTGACAGACCCGAGCCAGCGTCTTGTCCAGAACTGTCTTTGGACACTGAGGAATCTCTCCGATGCTGCAACCAAGCAGGTAGAGCAGGAGGAGACAGGGCCTGGGCCATGAGGTGCGGATGAGCTCGGCCTAGCGCCTGCCCCTTTCTCTACAGGAAGGCATGGAAGGTCTTCTGGGAACTCTTGTCCAGCTGCTGGGCTCCGATGACATCAATGTGGTCACCTGTGCCGCTGGAATCCTGTCTAACCTCACTTGCAATAACTATAAGAACAAGATGATGGTGTGCCAGGTGGGCGGGATAGAGGCTCTGGTGCGTACCGTCCTGCGTGCTGGGGACAGGGAGGACATCACCGAACCGGCCATCTGTGCTCTGCGCCATCTAACCAGCCGACACCAGGAAGCAGAGATGGCCCAGAATGCTGTTCGCCTTCACTACGGCCTCCCGGTGGTGGTGAAACTCCTGCACCCACCATCCCATTGGCCGCTGATAAAGGTGAGTCGTCGGGAACCGAAAACGGACCACCTTCCATGCTGTGGGGCCGTCTCGGGTGTGGGGCTGGTAGTGTGGGATCCCAGGGAACTTGTCGGTGCACGTATGGAGATATGGGCTAAGAAAATGATGGTGCTGTCTGCCAATTCTCCCCTCTCGTCTTCAGGCTACAGTTGGACTGATTCGCAATCTCGCCCTCTGTCCAGCAAACCACGCGCCTTTGCGAGAGCAGGGTGCTATTCCACGCCTGGTCCAGCTGCTTGTGCGTGCACATCAGGACACCCAGCGCCGCACATCCATGGGTGGGACGCAGCAGCAGTTCGTGGTAGGTGGACCTGAGGTGACGCTGGCAGTCCTCGAGGAAGGCCTGAGTCCAGTGGTGCTGGCCTGCCTCCTCTCGACCCGACTGCAGGGTTGCCAGTTGTCCTGCACTGGGCCTTGTTTGCACTGTTCACTGTACTTGGCTTCCGGCCCGTCTTGGGAGTGTGGCTCCATAAATCCCAGGCGGTGCTTTTTCCTCACAAAGCTTTTTTGAGAAGAAAGGAGCTTTTGTAGTCTCATAAAAACAAGCTCTTTAGAAAAGCCATTAAAAGTAGCAAAATTACAACTTCTTAAACTCAAATCCAAAAACAGAAAACAAAGGGTACTTAATGTTTTGCGAAAGTCACGTCCCTCTCCTGTGCAGTCAGTGGAACAGTCTTGGCTGTGGTGAGCAGCAGCTGTCTTCTGTCAGCCGAGTAGAATTTCAGCAGTAAGAGAAGCAAAGGTCCTGCTGGGTAACACTTGATGGACCAGGATGGGGACTTCTGACAGCAGATCAGGAAGAACTGACTCGTCCCCACCCTCTGCTGCCCGCCTGCTCCCCGTCTGCATGCACACACTCCTCAGCCAGAGGGGCAGGCCCTTGTCTGGAGAAGGCCCTCCTCGGGAGCCGAGCTGTGGGAGCTGTATCGTGTTCCCGGGAGTCTTGGGGGCTGTTCCTGGGATCCCCCAGACACCAGAGCCTTAGCTTTGTGGCCAGATATTTCCTGTAGCCTGGCCATCTCTGAGTTACTTACAGTGTATGTGTTCTCTGCCCACGCTGGGAGCCGTCGGAATCCTGAGCCAGGCTCAGACAGACTGCAGGGTGGGGCAGGCTGCGTGGGCAGGGCCTTGGCGCAGGCGGTGCGCATGTGCTGTGCTCACCCCATTCTTCTGTAGGAGGGCGTCCGCATGGAAGAGATAGTCGAAGGTTGTACTGGAGCCCTGCACATCCTCGCGCGGGACGTCCACAACCGAATTGTCATCCGAGGACTCAATACCATTCCATTGTTCGTGCAGGTGTGTTGGGTTTGAGTGGAGTTTTCTGGAGTTGACATGTCCCTAAGGCTTCAGGAAATCCAAAGCCACAACAGAGGTAGTCATACTTGATTGCATGAAAGTGCGCCTCATTTTCTTGGTCAGGAGAATCACTGGGACTAGAGAGAGCCTCAAGAAGAGTGGGTAGAGCACAGGCCTCGAGCCAGCTCTTGACTTTGCAAGTCTTGGATTAAAACGTTGGCCTCTAAAGACAGTGCTCCTGGCTGCAGGTGTTGCAGGGCACCGCCCGTGGGATGTGTGGAGAGGCCATGATGCGGCCGCAGTGCCGCCTGCACCCCATGCCGGGCAGTCGGCCGTGCTTCATGAGGTTTTGCTTCTGTTGTTCCTCCCCAGCTGCTTTATTCTCCCATCGAGAACATCCAAAGAGTAGCTGCAGGGGTCCTCTGTGAGCTCGCTCAGGACAAGGAGGCTGCAGAGGCCATTGAGGCGGAAGGGGCCACCGCGCCCTTGACGGAGCTGCTGCACTCGCGGAATGAGGGCGTGGGTGAGTGGGGCGCGGCCGGGGCGCGGGCACGTGACGGGCACAGCCAGCCCACGATGCTCACAGCCTCCCTCCCTGGCAGCCACGTATGCAGCGGCCGTGCTCTTCCGAATGTCTGAGGACAAGCCGCAGGACTATAAGAAGCGGCTCTCCGTGGAGCTGACCAGCTCCCTCTTCAGGACGGAGCCCATGGCTTGGAACGAGGTAGGTGGCCAGTGAGCCTTGGCCTGACAGTGGGGAGCCGAGCTACAGCCCTAAGAGCCCATCAGGATGAGCTCAGCGGGCCCTTGGGGCACAGGAAGCTGGGCGAAGGGGTGGACAGGGAGCGCTGTCTGTAAGCGGCAAGTTGCTACTTTGCTTTAAAACATATGCAACACTTTCCATGTGTTTTTAGTGGGTTACAGTTCGGGTTTCAGGGTTTGTCCTTAGCACAGGTATGTGTTGACGCGTTGTTTCCAGTAAGTGGGGTAGCCAGCGCCTTCGAGTTTCCCTTATCTGACGGCTCGGTCACATGGTCGTGGTGCGGGTTGGACAAGCGGGACAGTGGCAAGCTCGTGTTGCTGGCAGGGAGAATGTGCCGGCTGGGGTTTAGCAGCCTCTGAGGAATTTGTCCCGGCCTGCGCCTCCCCGCGCCTGTGCTCACGGCCGTCTCGGTGTCTGAGGCTCGGTGCGCCTGCGCCTCCTGCGCGCAGTCTGCCTCTGCCTCTGCCTCTGCCCGGCGCTGCTGGCTCCCTCCTGTCCTGAGTGTGAGTGCAGTGCTGGCGCAGAGCAGGTACTGAGCCTGTCTGTGTTGAGGGTAACTTAGTAACTGTTTTTAGTACTATGTGCAAAGAAAACGTGTCATCTTGAAAGGGTGATGTTTGAAGGCCTAAAATAAGTGTTTCTGTCATCTTGGAGTTTTCAGTCCCTTCTGCACCCTTCAACTGAGAAGGCTCATTGTGCCTGTTCTTCCTGCCTTGTACCTGTCTCCCCAGACTGCTGACCTCGGACTTGACATCGGTGCCCAGGGAGAACCCCTTGGATATCGCCAGGATGGTATGTTCTCCCGTTTCCCGACGGAGCCCTGGGAGGCTTGGCTTCTAAAGCCTTATCAGCTCCTGAAGCGGAGCTGGTGCTCGTCTGGGAAAATAGTGTTGGCAGGAAAGCAGAGGCGGTTCTGTAATTCCAGAGTCAGCAGCATGTCCTTAGCGCAGGGAGTGCCCAGCCATCTGAGCGGCGGCAGTCACACCAAGCACTCCCCTCGTGCCTGGCTTCTTGCTCTCCCTTTGGTCATAGAGCCCACAGCGTCTGTCCACACCCTACCACGGGGGTGTGTGTGGGAAGTTCCTGGCTCTGAGCTCGGCACAAGCTGCTCCTCACCTGGCTGTGATACTGGGGTTTCCTGAAAAGCAGAGCCAGGTCTGGGCAGTGAAGGTGAAGGACTGGGATGGCTCCCGAGGCACACAGGCCTCTTGCCTGACTGCAGGGTCCACCCTGAGAACACTGCTGTGAAAGTCCCATGGAGACGCTGTCCGGCACCCGCAGTGCTTGCTGGCCTGGGCTTGTAGCTGCCAGATGTCCTTGGGCCTGTCTGCGCCCCATCCTCCCTGACTTCCAGAGCCCGGGGTTGGTTACAGTATCCCACTGCCACGTCCTTCCTGTGCCCCCATGTGTGAGCAGACAGCAGGGCCGAGACCTCCAGGGCAGGCACTGTCTGTGCAGGCTCTGGGTGGCCTGATGCTGAGTCACTGCGTGGCTGGGGCAGGCCGGAAGCGGAAAGGCGCTAGAGGCAGAGCTTCCTGCCTGTGGGTGCCCCGGCCTCCACGCTGACCTGTGTGTGTGTGTGTCTGTCTCTCCCGTGCTGGCCCAATCTACCCTCCACCTTCCCAGACCCCAGCTACCGCTCTTTCCATTCCGGCGGCTACGGCCAGGATGCCTTGGGCATGGACCCCATGATGGAGCATGAGATGGGCGGCCACCACCCTGGTGCTGACTACCCCGTGGACGGGCTGCCGGACCTGGGGCATGCCCAGGACCTCATGGACGGGCTGCCGCCAGGTGACAGCAATCAGCTGGCCTGGTTCGATACTGACCTGTAACCCGCCTTTAGGTAAGAAGTTTAAAAAGCCAGTTGGGTAAAAACTTCTACTCTGCCTACAGAACTTGAGCGTGACTTGGTTGTAGGGTGGGAGTGGCTTGGGCCTATCTGTAAATCTGCTACAAAAACAGATCTCTACTTTGAAAGGAGATGTCTTGGGACATTCGAATGTTCTTGGATTTCTGGTTGTTCTGTGATCATGTGTTTGGAAGTTGTTAACTTTAATGTTTTTATGCCACAGCTTTGCAGCTTATACTCCAATGAGTCCATGTGCTGTTTAACGTTAATAGCAGCCTTTCTCTGTGCAGCTGTGCTGTCTGAACTCGGTTGTGACTGGCCTGTAGCGTTGCGGAGGGCTCGAGGGTGGGCTGGTATCTCAGAAAGTGCCTGACACTAACCGCGCGGAGTTTCCCATGGGAACACTTGAAGTAAACTTTGTTCTGGTCCTTTTCGGTCGAGCAGTAACAATACAAATGGATTTGGGGAGTGACTCGAGAAGTGAAGAGTGCACGAGAGTGGATCAAGGATGGAATTTCTCAAACCCTAGCCTTGCTTGTTAAAGAGTTTTTTTAAAAAAATATCTGTAATGGTACTGACTTTGCTTGCTTTGAAGTAGCTCTTTAATTTCTTTTTTTTTTTTTTTTTTTGCAGTAACTGTTAGTTTTTTAAGTCTTGTAGTGTTATGTTATAGTGAATACTGCTGCAGCAATTTCTAATTTTTAAGAATTGAGTAATGGTGTAGAACACTAATTCATAATCACTCTAATTGTAATCTGAAAAAAGTGTAACATTGTGTAGCCTTTTTGTATAAAATAGACAAATAGAAATGGTCCAAATAGTTTCCTTTTTAATATGCTTAAAATAAGCAGGTGGATCTATTTCATGTTTTTGATCAAAAACTTTATTTGGGATATGTATGGGTAGGGTAAATCAGTAAGAGGTGTTATTTGGAACCTTGTTTTGGACAGTTTACCAGTTGCCTTTTATCCCAAAGTTGTTGTAACCTGCTGTGATACGACGCTTAAGAGAAACTACGGTTATAAAAATGGTTCAGAATTAAACTTTTAATTCATTCGCCAGTGTCACCTTTTCTTCCTTGTCCTTTGTGTGGCGCGCCCAGGTCCTGGGGAGATCACACAGCAGGACTGTCCCGTGGTGGCAAGCGAGGGGGCTCCTCATGGCCCAGGTTGCACTGGACCCAGAGCACAGGGCGGGGCCTGGTGAGGAGGAGACCCTGCCCGTGCTGGCTCTGCCTGGCGCCCTGCATCTGGGTGGGAAGCTGTTCCTCCAGAGCTGTGCCAACTCCACCCGGCAGGGTGGCCGCTTCTCTGAGGCTGTGGGGACCGTGGCTCCTGCCATCCTGGTGGTGGGTCTGGCCCTGCCTCGGTCTGGGCAGCCTGTTCAGACTCGCACCTTGCGCTTCACAGCGTGCCTCATGGACCAGTTTCTGATCTAGACCGAGACCTCCACAAGCACACACCCGAATTAGCATCTGGGGCCCTCACAGACAGCTGCCGTACCCGCGCTGACCGGGTTAGAGAGCCGAGTCGTGGGACGGAGGCAGCAGAGACAGGGACACTGCTGGGCACAGGGACAGGCATGTGGACAGCGGGAGCAGGCCAGGGCTGCTGCTCACGTGGAGAGGTGGCTGGTGCTGGAAGGAAGTGGACCAGGGGCCTTCGAGGTCGAGCTGTCGAACTCCAGGTGACCATCTGAATAGAACAAGCTGGGACAGAACATCCACGGCCCAGGCTCTGGCGCCGAGGGCAGGGTGACAGCCCCACAGATGCTGCAGGCTGGGCCACTGTGCGAAAGGGCCTCCTGCGATGCGTGGGACGGTGGCCTCGCTGACCAAAGGGACACGGTCTCCGGAAGTGGGATGCAGGCCTTGCACAGCTGCAGGCGGCATTGCGTGCTTGGCTGGGGAGCAGACGTCTGGCCGAGGACGTGAGGGACGGGGGAGAAGGGCGTGGTGTTGGGAGGGCTGCCCAGCCCCAGCTGCCCTACGCAGACTGATTAGGGAACGGCCTGGCACTGCCCACTGTTGGGCAGAGGTAAGAGTGTCCTGCTTGGCAGGAGTCTGGTTAGCGGAGTCCCGCCAGGCACTGTTCCGTTCTGGTGACTTGAGAAGTGGGTCAGACACGCTGGGCGCACTCTGCTGGGCGTCCGGTGGCTCCGACAGCCGCTCCGGGTGCGACCCCTACTCACCTGGCGCGGGGTCGCCACCCATGCGCAGTTAGGACGGGTGGCCTCGGCCCAGGACGCCTGACCAGTGCTGAGAGCTCCACAGAGGATGTCCTGGTCAGGGAGAGGGAGGCGGCACCTAGCCCCAGCCGGAGTGAAATCACATGGGAAGGCCTGCCTCCCAGTGACGCCGAGCTCCGCACCTGCACCTGCACCTGCACCTGCACCTCCCTCGGAGCCCCCAGGTCTCTCGGTCCATGGTCAGGAGAAACCCCATTCCCCACCTCACTCAACAGGCACATGAGTCGCAGCCATGGCAAGGCCCGCTGGTGACTGCAAGTGTGGACCAGCGGACCCCCCCACACCCTGATGGTGCCTGGGGCCCCTGATGGCTGGCTCAGAAGCCGGTGATCTCCATGTGGCTACCCACAGCCCGGCCCAGGCCTCTACCCGTGGCTTCAGTGACGCCGTCCGACACCCCTGGAGACTTGGACACACGTGCCCCTGGGTGCCTGTCCCGGGCCTGCTGGCACCAGAACCTGGAATGCTCTGAGGACAGGGATGGGGCCCGGCCAGCCGCTCCTGCTCAGCCCAGAGCCCAGCCTAGACCTTCCTAGGAGTCTCGGCCAGGCACAGGCACCGCCCTGCAGGAGCTCCATGGCAGAGTGGTGCTGGGACAGTTAGGGGCTGAGGCCACGCAGCTGGCGGTAAGGAGGGGGCCTTACTGCACGAGCTGACCCTGAACCGGGGACAAGTCCCCAGAACCGAGGATACGGACAGGGACACCCTGGGAACAGAGACCTGCTCCCTGGGCCATGTGGGCACTTGGCCTGAGCCTGACACCCTCAAGGCAGCAGGTCAGAGGTCAGGACGCCACCCCATCTGCTCCGCCTGGCAGGGCCTCGTGGGCAGTGCCCTGGCTCCTAGTGCTGGCCATGGGGGCGGGTGGCAGGCCCAGGTGGGGACTGCACAGCCAAATGCTGAACAGCACAGCACCGGGGCATCATGGCCAAGCGGGCGGCAGGGACAGCTCCCTAGGCACAAGGAGGTCCTCTGCCCACACAGCTGCCGTCTGCCAGTGTGAGGGAGCCAGGACAGGGTGACAGCCTTGGTCCCCGAGTCCTTGCATGAGGAGGGGGAGGTGTGGGTATCGGCAGTTGTCCCACCCAGCCAGGCAGACCCCGAGAAGCCAGTGTCCTGTGCTCCCCAGCAGCCTCCAGCTGGGCAGCACCTCACTGTGCCCTGGGACTGCAAGAGCCTGTCCGAGACAGGAAAAGGCCAGGGTGGTGAAGCAGGCTCCCCGAGGGCAGCAGCCCCGTGTCGTGTCCTGCTCCTCCCCGGCCCGGCAGCCCACACGGCCTAGCTGCAGAGAGGAAAGCTACTTCAAGTGTGACTGACACACCTGGCCTTCCTAGCAGGGCCCCAGGGACGGAGGAGCCCTGGTGCCGGTCCCCGGGCCGAGTGAGAGTGAAAAGCACCGTCTGTGCCTTGTGGCTTTATTAGGTCCAGTCAGGCTGCGGGGGTGGTGGCAGAGGTGGTGAGGCTGCCACGCAGCCGAGCGTAGGGTGCAGCTGAGCTCCCTAAGTGCCTTCCTGCCGAACTTCCAGGGCATGGAGGATGTCCCGGGCCAGGGAAGCCACCAGTCTGTTGTCAGGTGAGCTGCGGGAGAGACCAGGGACCACTTAGTGACCTGCTCCACACGGAGCTGCCTGGCCCGGGGCCGGGAGGCGAGGGCTGACCAACAGCCTGCGCTCCGGTGGCCAGCGGCATCCCTGACCCCAGAGTGTGCCGGGCCTGCAGGGGCTGCCCGGAGCAGCACAGATGTCTCAGGCCCGCGCCGCCCTCCCCGGGTCCCCACACGGCCAGCCCGAGCTTGGGTCCTGCTTCCCGCAGAGTGGGTCGCTTCAAACCTGCACCACAGCTGGAGCGCTCAGCTGCCAAGTGGCAAGGGGCAGCGCTGTGCCCAGGAGCTAGGCCGTGCTGCGGCGTGGCAGGAACCTCACCCTCTGCCTGCTGGGCATGGGGGTGGGCAAGGAGCCCACTCCCTCTCAGGGCCGCTACAGGAAGCCCTTTTGCTGGGCCCAGCACCGCCAGAGCGCCCCAAGCCTAGGCAGTGAGCACCGGGGAGGGTGCAGGAGCCCACAGCACACAGGTCCACCTGGTGAGGGGACCCACAGCCGCCGTGCCCCTCCGCTCAGCCTGGAGCCACGTCGTGGGTGTGGCGGGCGGAGGCTGGCGCTTCTCCCACACCAAGCGAGCGGAGCAGCAGGAGTCCCCCTCCCCCCGTGGGGCCAGGAGGCTGAGGGCAGGGAGTCGCCTGCCCCCACGTGGATCTGCAGTGGCCTGGGTACCCTGACTCTCACTGTTGGCCGCTGCTGTCCTGCCCCTTGTCCTGGGAGTCCCTGGCGGGTCCTGCCTCGGCCTCCTAGGTGCTGAGTCCCCAGTGTGTGCCACCAGCCAGTCTTCATCTGCTTGCCCTCCAGGAGTCCTGAGGGGGCATCCGCCTTCCTGGGGAAGCCCCGGTGCCACTGTGGAGCCCCCCCCCCCACCCGCAGGGGTCTCAGGGCGGGGCAGGGGAAGGTCCTGACCAGGGGGTGGGGGCGGGGAAGGGGTGGGCAGTCATGCTGCCCTGCGTCAGTGGCCTGGCCCATGTATTCCACCCAGGCCCCGCGAACCCACCCTAGGTCCCACAAACCCCACCACAGCCCCCTGAACCCCCCCAGGGCCACACATAGCCACACATAGCCCCGCAAACCCTCACCCAGGTCCCGCACAGCTTACTCAGGCCCACACGCCCCACCTGGCGCCATATAACCCCTCCCAGCACGCCCGCACCCCACTTGGGCCCCACATACCCCTCAGCCCGGGCCAGCCGCTCCAGCACCCTCTGCAGGCCACCTGCCTGCTCAAGGCGCACCCGGTGCTGCTCGCTGGAGGTGACCTGGAGGGACAGGGGGGAGGGCCGTCACTGGAGGGGACCATGGGGACAGGAGGGAGGGCCGTCACTGGAGGGGACCTGGAGGGACAGGAGGGAGGGCCGTCACTGGAGGGGACCATGGGGACACGGGGGAGGGCAGCAGCCACTGGGTTCCACCCCAGGCATGCGGAGCCCCGCGCAGTCCTGCACCCGCGAACGCCCAGCAGTAGCAGGAAGTCGGGCCGACACTGGGGACAGGAAAGACGGCAGGCTGGCGGGCGGGGGAAGGAACTTGGTTCCCTGGGCGAGGGCGAGGGCGAGGGCAGGCCACAGCAAGGTGCTGGCTGAGGCCCGGGCCCCAGTCCTGGGAGAGGGTGGACAGGGCGGGAGGGGGAAGGCACAAAGCCTGTGGGCAGGAAAGGTCCTGTCGCCAGCCCAAGGGGCAGGTGCCAGCCACACGCAGCGTGTGCAGACGAAGCGTTTCCTCATCTCAGCAGCAGCCAGCAACACAAGGACTGCAGAGGCAGGAAGAACACAGTGGGTAACCTGAGACGCAGGACGTGGAAGGCCCAGGCAGCACAAAGGAAAGCAGGACGTGGAAGCACCAGGGGTGAACACGGCAACCGAAAGGCAGACAGAACCCAACACACAGATCACCCGAGATCACACCACTCCAGCGAGGACCTGGAGCCGCACTGCTGGGAGGGGAGGAGCCTTTAAGGGGCGGGGCCTAGCGGGAGGTCATAGGTTGTGGGGGTGTCCTCTGGGGCGGGTTGACCCTTGCCTGCAGGCCGGGGAGCTGGTGGGACCTCCGTGCCTCCTCAGAGGCTGGCGATCCCTGTGCTTGCTACGTGACACAGGTCTGAGCCACACCGTGCAGACACAAGGCTGGACACACACTGGTGTCGGGAAGGGCGGCTTCGGGACGAGGGAAATTACAGGCACAGCAGGACGCCGCACTGCATGAAGGGTGGTGTCCCCGAGAGGGCCTGACAGTCCGCGTTCGTAAGGAGCAGCTGACAACTGGAGGGCAGCGGACCTCAGTCCTCCTCTCACAGGGACAAACCGAGTGAATACAAACCAAACAGCGAGATGTGGCGGAGCAGCAGCACCCTCGACCAGCGGGGCGCAGTGACCTTGGGGCAGCTCTGAAGTCCCCACCTCGGTTCACGGCTCCCCAGAAACCCAGGGACATAACTCGTGAGAGGGTGCTCAGCGTCACAGAGCAAGTCTCAAAACATCCCATAACCAAAACATCTGAAGTCTTCTCCAGAGGAGAGAATGTACTAGAAGTTAAAGAAGAAGACAGGTGTGGTGGACTGACAACTGGTGGTCAACTTGTAACCCCCAGCTGAACTGACAGCCTGGTGCTGGGCGTGGGGGGCCCACCTGAGGAGTGTTGCCAGCAGCATAAGAGGCGGAGCTGGACAGGAGGCTGTTAGGGTGCTCCTGGGAGCTAGCGCTTCTGCTGGACAAGCTTGTCACACTGGCTTTCCCTGGTATGAACGGCTGTTCTCGTTGTCGGAGGAGTTTGCGACCTCACTGCTTGCTTTGAGCATTGCTTCCTGGTTCCAGTGCAGATCCCTCAGCCTGCTGGCACAGATCCTTCATCCCGCTGACTTCCTAGCTTCCACACTGACCTTGGGGCCTTCCCAGTGTAGATCCATGAAACAGGCCTGCATAAGACACTGTCGTGGGCTCTAGGCCTCCAGCTGGACTCGTGGGAGGCATGGTTATGAGCTCTAGTCTTCAGCTGGACTCATGCAGCACTGTGGGATCCAGGCCCTCAGCTGGATTCTTTGGTCTTTAGTGTGTGGACAGCCCTCCTGCACTCTCTTTGTATTTGATTCTCTCGGCGACTATTATTTAATAATCCTATAAATTATGTGTCCTATGTTGTATTGCTCCCCTGACCACAACAGCAGGATATTCCCTGTCCCTTGGAGATAACTAACATACTTCTAAATAAGCCAAAGGTCCAAGGTGACATCCCGAGGAAAATTCGGAAAGTATTCACAGCTGAATGAGAATGACTGCAGAACACGGCGACACCCAGGGGCCGCCAGAGCAGTTTCTAAAAAGGAGATGCGCACTACTCCACATCCACAGTCAGAAAGAGGAAACGTCTCAGGTCGGTGAGCCCAGCTCCAAGCTCCAACCAAGGAACTGGAAGAGCAGAGAACACCCGAGCCCAAACTGAGAGGAAAGGGAACGCCCACGAGCAGGCGTCAGGAGTGATGTGCTTCACATGAGCCCAAATACACCAGTACTACATTAAATGTGAGTTAACCAAATACTCCAAATAAAAGCTTAAGGTTTTCAAGCCAAATAGAAAACACAAACACACATTATTACCTGGGAATCATCTTAACCAAGGAGATGAAAGACTTCTACAATGTGAACCACAGAACTTTAAGGAAGAAACTGAAGAGGACATCAGAAAGTGGAAAAATATCTTTTTTCTAGGATCAGAAGAACTAATACTATTAAAATGGCCACATTGCCAAAAGCCATCTACACCCCCAGTGCAGCCTCTTTCTACACACCAACAACATGCTTCGAATAACTGCAAAAAACAGATGTTCGTGTAGTAACAGAGAAGCCAACAACCCTGACCCAGAAGACAGGGCTGGGGCTTCACATTATTTCAGGTCAAGGATGCTACAAAGCCATGGCACCAAAGCAGCACGGTACTGGCACAATAGACACTAGGCCAACAGGACAGAGCAGAGGGTGCGGACACAACCCGCACACCTCAAGCCTCCTAATTCTGACCTGGGGAAGAGACAGCCTCTTCAGCAGATGGTGCTGGCAAGACTGGAGGTCCACAGGCAGAGGACTGCAACTAGATTCTGTTCTCACCCTACACTCAAATAAAAATGGACCAAAGACTTACATACAGAAACAGAAAATTTGAAACTGCTGGAAGATAATATTGAGAAACACCTGAAGCCCTAGGCACAGGCAAAGACTTCCTGAATAGGACCCCAACAACACAGAAAACAATCTCCAGAATCAACAAACGTGACCGCGTCAAACAAAAATCTTCTGCACAGAGAAGGAAACAGGACAGTGAAGAGACAGCCTGCAGAACGGCAGGAAGTACTGCTCACTGCTCTTCTGATAGGGATTAATATTGGGAATATACAGAGAACTCCAAAAAACCTACATAATAGAACAAAAACCCAACCAATACATGGCAAATGAATTGATCAGTCCTTAAAAAGAGTACAAATGGCCTAGAAGTTTGCATAAAATGTCCAACTTTTTTTTTTCTGTCTTTTTGAGACAGGGTCTCACTGTGCAGTTCAGGCACAGTCTTGAACTCACTTTGTAGCCCAGGCTGGCCTTGAACTCAAAAGGATCCTCCTGCCTCAGCCTCCCTTCTGAGTGTTGGGATTACAGGCATGTGCCACCATGCCCAGCTCAAAATGTCCAACATCTTTAGCTATCAGGGAAGTGAAAATCAAAACTACACTGAGTTTCCATCTCACCCCAGTCATCGGGAACACAAGAAAGGATAAATGCCCACGAGGAAGGGCAGGTAGGAGAAGCCTCCCCACTACTGGACCAAAAGGGAGATCCCACCTTGGGCTCAGTGGGGAGGGTCTCAAAACACCAAAACCAGGCGCAGAGTCCGACCCAGGCACGCACTCAGGGTTCTCCTAAAAAGAAGGGAAGGTGACACCCACACTTACAGCAGGACGGCACAAAGCGCCAGGGCACAGCCTGGGTGACCACTGACAGTTGGACAATAAGGAAAGTAGACCATCGTCGAAACAAAAGACGCGGACTGGGCTGCATATCATGATCCCCCTTACGTCAGAAGGCAAAGACACAACGAGTGACTGGAGTGAAGTGGGCCGCTGGGAAGTGCGCAGGCTGGCCGGGCGGGGTCCGCACGGGGGGCACCGAGGGGCCGCGAGCGCGACGTGCGCATCCAAGCAAACCTGGCCGTTCTGCAGCGCCAACGAGCACTAAGGACAGAGAGAAAACCACCGCCCTCACGCCTGCCGCGGGTCCCTCGCGGGCTGTGGCCCAGTGACTGCATGGCGGTGACAGCGCCTGAGCAGCCAGCAGCTCGCGCTGGGCGCTCGTGGCCCGGAGCTCACGGCTTCCTGTCCGCACAGCTTTGCGGGCCAGCACCTCCTGTGAACGGCGGGGCGGCCTTTGCTGTGGACCCCGAACTTCAGGGGGGACAGGGACCGTGGCGGCACATGCACTGCCCAGTGAATGGTTCCGACTCAGACACGGCTCGGGGCGACGTCCTGCAGGGTCTGTCCCCGCGTCAGGCAGTGCCCGCCCTCACTAGCCACCCGGCGGGCCTCACCCCTCATATTCCTCACCACGAGGCCACACGAGGGGCAGGAGAGGCGCTGGTCACCAGGAGCACCGGGGTGGTGGCCGGGTCAGGTCCACTCCCCTGGCTCCACACTGCGGCCATGCTGTTTCTGCCCACCCCCCCCCGCCCCCGCCGTGTCCCTGGCGTAGGCCCGAAGCTGTCCCGGCTGGGCCAGCATCTGCCTAGTGCCAACGCCGGTACTCCGCGGTGGGGACCAGGAGCCAGGCCGCAGGGGAGGTGCGGCCTGCAGAGCCAGCGCCCGCGTGCGGCGCCACCCTCTCTGTTTCTGGACAGCGGGCACTACGCTGCAGAGGCGGCGCGTTCAGGGTTCACATGCTCTTCTCTCCACCTGCGAGACACGGCCATCTACCCGCCAGGAGAAAACACCACAGCTGCTCCTTCGCACGGCCGGCCGGTTCTCCGCGCTCCGCGGGGCAGCGATAGGGCCCCATCACTCACAGCGGCCATAACGACATCAGTTCCTGGCCGTTAACCCCGGCCGCTTGAAGCGCGGGATATAATATAGCTGCTCTGGGAGATCTTTTAGGGCTGATCTGGCTAATCATCTACAACAGCCAGGTCCAAAATAAGTGAGGAAAAATGGTGTTAATTGGTAAAAAATGATAGTTGTGGACCTCTTGTGGCTATCAGAACAAACTAGACTCGGCCCAGAGGAGGTTCCGGTGAAATTGGGGATCAGGCCTTCCCAAAGATCAGAGACCCAAACCACGCCCCAGAGGAGAGCACGAGGGGCAGATTCCCAGGCGGAGGCGCCAGGATGCCAGCCTGGGGAGCCACGGTGCCGCTGTTCCCGCTCGGTACTGAGTGCGGAGCCGGGGAGAAGATGCAGGCGAACCCCGCCGGGCCGCACGGCCGCAGGGTCTCCTGCGGGCCTCCCTGAGGGGACTTGTGTGCCGTGTGTGGGGAGGCAGGAAGGGACGCGGAGGCAGGACAGGAGCGGAGGATGCAGGACTGCTTCCCTGACGCCGTCTCACGGCGGAGGGAGCGGAGTGGACCACATCAGGCCAGCAGGATGGTGAGGACCCGCTGGCCACGGTTTGGCCACCCTGACTGGGACAGCGGGGAAGAGGCTGCTGACACGGATGCAAAACACAGAAGAACGCGTGTGGCCCTGACGCCAGGATCGGCAGCATGTGTGGGTAAGCGAGGGGTGTCCTAGGTCTGAGGCTTCCGGCCTCACCCGTGAACCCCGCCTGCCCCCAAAGCCCTCAGTTGTAGGAGGCAGGCGGAAGGGCCCAGGTGCCTGGAGGAGTGCCGTGGCCACCACCGCCAAGGGTCCCGCAGATCCTGGCACAACTCTGAGGTCACAAAGGGCGTCAGGAGCACCCGTGGGGGCCGTGCTCTGTCTGGGCCCTGAGGCTGTGGCCTGGGTAGAAACCATGGAAACCGAGGCAGGCGAGAAGCCAGCACAGGATGGAGAGGGGCAGGCGTGGCAAGGAAAGAGGCCGGCGGCCCCCGGCACTCACCACTGGACGAGGCAGACGGGTCCTGGGCTCGGGCTGTGCCCTAAGGACCAGGCCCTGGGGGGGGTGGGGGCGGGTGCAGACGGGCACTGCAAGGACGGGGCAGGGACGGTGCACGCGGAGGGCCATGCGGACAGGACGGTGACAGGTGGGCCTCACGTGCCAGCCCCTGCCCCGGCCAGGTGACCCGTCCCCTCTCCGCCTTCCCCAGGCCTCTGTACCCCTCAGCGGGGGCTTTGTCCTGTGGACCAGCAGCCACACAAGCGGAGCACGGGCCACAGGTTGGAGGGCCAGGAAGTGTGAGGACGCGGGGGCCCCGAGACTGACGGGGGCGGCCGGGCCCCACGGGGAGCGCACCGGAGCCTGCAGCGTGGCCACGGTCCCCCAGAGCGGGCGGCGGCCCAGTGAGGGCCAAGGCCGCTCTCCGGCAGGAGTCACATGCACACTGGGAGCTGTGCACGGTTAGCCTGTGCCCTCTCGAGCCGCGCCCCCACCTTCCTGGCCCGCTGCAGCCTGGAGTCAGCTGTCACCGCCCCGGGAGCCCGGAATCCACGGCAGGAAGACGCCATGGGCCAGGGACCCCAGCACCCACCCCGGTTCCAAGGCACCGTGCCGGCCTGGGAGCGGGGCACAGGAGAGGCCGAGGTGGCCGGCCTGGTTGTGTGGGCTGGACCCACACCCCCAGCCTCAGCCTGGCGGGCCGGAGCCTCCCCGTGCTGGGTCGGCAGATGCGAGGGCCAAGCGGCAGCCAAGCCCAGAGACCCCCTGGACCCCTGGATCTCCGGAGCCTGCCACCAACGCCGCAGCTACCATGCCACAGCGGGAGCCGGCTTGGTTCTCCTTGGCCCTGGCCCACCCACCACCTGTCACCTCACGCTTCTGTGACTCTCCTGGACACTGGGGGACTGACGTCCCTCCACACTAATCAGCTGGGAGGGGAAGAAACCCGAAAGGAAGATGAAAGAGCGCGCTGTGTGATGCAATTAAAGCCGCCAGGAACCAGGCGGTCAAAATGAGGCTGGAGCTCAAAGCTGGGGACGGAAATCCCCACGGGCTGCTGCTTTGGTCTCGGGACTCGGTCGCTTACTGACCGAGGCTGCATTTTAGTAATTAGAGAACACACACCCTGCCCCCAGATGGGACACCAGTGAGAGAGGTCCACGCTGGAAGGGATCTAGCTCACTGGATTTTCACCAGAGAGAGGCGGCAGTTGGGCAGGGCCTGGTGGTGACCAGGAGTCCCGGAGGAGGGGAGGCCCCGGACTCTGGGGACCCAGGCTGCCATGGCCCACACGAAGCTGTGGGGTCCCCACCTCAGGAAACAGTGGACTTTGGGATACAGTGGGCGAATGCCAGGTCTCAGCGGCTTCCGGGGACTCCCAGGGGCCTGGCTGCTCCTCTGTAAGGGATGTAGATGTGGACAGGCTAAAGTGGCCTCCTCAGGCCTCTGTCCTCTTCCTCAGGGAGTGCGGAGCACAGCAGGACAGGGCCTGGGGCTTCGGACCCAGGGGAGCTGTGACCATGACCCTGGACACCTCCACAGGGACACCGTGGCTTTGGCACAACCAGGCGTCCAGGCTGGACGCTGCAGGGCAGGGGTTCACAAGAATGCTGCTGCAGAGGGGAGGCCCTGAGCACCAAGGCCTCTGGGAACCCTTCCGTTCCCCGGGCGGCCGCAGGGTCCCAGGCACAGGCCACCATTGTGCCCCTCAACCGTCCTTTCCTAAGACCCCATGCACAGAGATGGGGCTGGGCTGGGCCCGTGGGCACCAGGCACTGAAGGCCAGGGCTGCCACATGACCATTCCGTATGCGAGGGAAGTAGGAGAACCAGCCAGTGCCAAGGACCCACCTGGGGCGACGGGGCGGCACGCGCGGGGGGCAGTCACCACCTGCACAGATGCTGCCGACCACAGGAGACAGGCTGAGAGCAGAAGGACAGGATGGCAGGACTGTTCGGGTGACGTGCAGCGTGTAAAGGGGAAATGCATGAAAAATAAACGACGCGGATCACCTATAGGTAGAAGGACGTCTCAGTATTCCTCTGACAGAACTGTCTCGTGTCCCTTCAGATGATTCACCTGTAAGCATCTGGCTTTACCACTTCCTGTAATGTCACATAATACAGAGCAGGTCCGTGCTCGAGGGCCCGTGAGTGTGCAGGAGGAGAAGCCCAAGCTCCGCACCTCACCCCACCCTGCTCTGGGAGCCCCCAGTCTGCAGGTGCAACACACACACCACTTGTCAGCTGACCCTGCTGGGAGAGTCCTGGAGTGGACTGTCTTCCGTGTAGCTGGAACACCTGTGTGTACAGTGGAAGTGATACACATACATGCCATGTGTGCACACACCCCTGATGGAGACCATTATGAAGCAGCCCTGAGCAGGACTTAAATTAACCAATGGGCTTTCCATGTTTACTTGTGAGTCTGTCCAAGGCCTAGGCCCCTTGTCTGGAGATGGGTGGTGGACTCATAGTAAGTGAACCTCTGCGAGTCACTGGTCCCTGCTGAGGCCTGTAATGGCAAGTGAAGCCAGGACACCCAAAAGACAAGACAAGGTCATAGCCAAGGACACCTAGCTCCAACCTCAACTGGATAAAGACTGTAGTGTCAGGTATCTCACTCCTGGGTGGAGATCTTCCTGGAGTTAACACAGCTCTCCTAAATTAACATAGTGTCTTACTTGGAGAAGCCCTTGAGTGATTCCGCCCTTCCTGAGTACTCCCCTCCCTTGTTCTGATAACCAAATAAATATGGCTGCCCAGAGGTGGTCTTGGTCTTAGCCCCGAGAGAATCTCACATATTGTGAGAGGGCTCTGATCTTCCTGGAGCCTTGAAATCATTCCATCGCCTCTGTTTATCTAGCCTTCGCCGTCCACTCATTGGAGATTGCGGGCCTGATCAGTCTGCAATAACTAAGGGATAACATTAACCCCTGTACTACGGCAGCACAACCACAGGCAAGGGCATGCTGAAACTGGCGCAAGACGCCACTCAGGGGGACCGGGACCTGAAAAACCAAACAGAAACTACCCCGAGGCCAGGCTTCAAGGGAGCGGGGAGCCACTAACCAGGAAAGGGTCTCGGGCCAGCTAAGTTCTCAGCTCCCCGCCTGGCTGGGGTGGAGGGCCAGAAATCGAGTCGCCCTGCTGTCCGCACATCGCGGGGCTCAGTCCGGGAGTCGAGATGCAGAGACAAAGCACTAAGCCCTTTCCTTCCTTCCTAAACTCACTTCTCAGTGTTGCTGTTTATTTCTGAGTACGCAGAAATAAGGAAGGAATCAACAGCATTTTATAATTCAACCTCATTTATCTAGGAGGAGATGGAAGCACAGAAAGGATGTTTCTAGGAAAATATCAGAAACCTTGAATAGAGTCATTGAGATTCAGATCTCATAAAAGGACAGTGTCTGAAAATAGAAACATTCTCTTCTGTTTATTCATTTCTGTATTAAAACCACTGGCAAAAATGACTACAAACCCACAACCTCACACAGGCTGGCCTGAAACTCACTCTATTCTAACTGTAACTATTTTCTAAATGTAACTTCTAAATTGTGTGTGTGTATATATATATATATATTAACCTAGTCGGTATAGGGCTTGTGAAACTGAGTTTTCTGTATGCCTTTTCTATGTTTTTTTTAATCTTCGACTCCATCTTCAGCACCCATTTTTAACAGCCGTATTACAGGTTAGCTGACTTATAATAAACGGCACCGTTGGGACCGCATCATCTGCTAAGGGTGGGCATGGACACCACGTCCACAGAGACGCCCCAGCGCCTGCTGGGAGCCATCCTCCTCTGCCCACCCCAGCCCGCTGTGCACACCCACTGAGCCGCTCCCCGTCACCAGGTGCGTGCCCTCGAAGTCTACACGAGCAGTCGTCTTTGCTGCTCCTGCCGCACCCTCGATTACTCTGGGAGGCACTGCCCAACTCAAGTTCACACACCCTTCTTCTGTTGCACGGTCTGGCCTCGCCTGAGTCCCATCCTGTGCGCGTTCATCTCAGACACCGCGGCCTCCACCTGCACAGGTTCCATCTTCCGTGTCTGCGGCCTTCTGAGACACGAGTCACAGCCCTGCACCGGAGCCGCCAGGTCGGACATCTGGTCTGCTCTGACTGGCCCTTTTCTCCTCCTAGTGCTCGATCTCTCTGTTTCCAGCCATGTGGACACTCCCTGGGCGCCCCACGCCGCTCCCCAAGGCACTTCTGCAGGACGGGGTCCTGGACTTTAGCCTCCTTGGCTTCCCTGGACTCTCCGCTCCGTCCCTTCAACTCGGGGGTCTGCTGCACCCCACGTCAGCTCTGCAGACTCTCAAGGCATCCAATCAGGGCAATCAGTCGTCTGCCCTTGCACTTCCGGGCGTCCGTATTTAGAAAACCATTGCTGTATGTCATTTCTTTTCTTCTTTTTTCTTTTCGGTCTGTTCTGGGCAGGAGAATGAGTCTGGGTCCTATTTCTCCGCCTGGAGCAGAAGCAGACGTCCTCGCAGATCAACCTTTAATGTCCAAAAACGTAGTCTCTCCTCGACTGCTGGTTATCCGGGACACTTCCAGTTTTCCGTTTTCTGTGCACATACAGCCGACTGTAGTATACTTCAAGGCTGCTCAGCAACACAGACAACCCACAGGAGGCAGCAATCCAGGCACGGGGACGTTGTTGTTCAGGAAACAAAGGTTAACTTTCTGTAAAGGCCTGCAGCCTGATTCATGGATCTAAAGATGGGCGGCAGCGACAGAGCCTTGAATTCCACTGTTCACAGGAATATTTTGGTACAGGCGGAGCCGCATTAATTACGGGCCTCTGCCTAGAGTACAGGATGCGAGCCATACCGAACCAGAGCAGGCTCTGGGGCACTTGACTGCCAGTTCACTAAGACTGCCGACGTCTCCAACATTCAGCGCTGCCATCAGCGTCCTGCGGGACTGTTCTGATGCGAGGCTGCTCCGACCGTGCGCGCTGCTCTGCAGCCTGCGTCTCAGGTCTCCTCCGTGCATGGTATCATGAGCTAGTCAGCGGCGACAGCTCCCCACCCCTGCCAGCCCAGGTCCACCCACCCTGGGTCCTGCGCAGGGCAGCCCTGGGCACTGGGCTCTGGCTGACCCAACACGCCCTGAGGCCCACGCCCAGCAGGGCTGAAGCACAGCGAACCGGGGCGGCTCACGACTGCAGTCTCCGCAGCTCGTGGTGCCCGGCCAGTGCCCTGGCAGCAGTGCTATCATCTCCCATAGAGAATGTCACGAGGGTGACACAACAGAACCCCTGCGGCGCGACCCGTGCCTGGACCTCGGGGTCACCTGGGCCGGGACCCTTTCCTCCAGAGGAGGACCCACTTCCCCTTTTGCCTCCTGCCAAGTCAGAGACGACCTGCTGGCTGCCAGGAGCAGTGTTATAGCACGTTGCTATGGGTGACACTAAAGCGTTGGTATGGACTTTGCTTTTGAAAGTATTTGTCTTATTTGCCCTGATATTTAGGTGATTTTGAGGCAAACCATTAAGTACACAGAAACAAAACAGTAGATCAAAAGATCAAACTTAAAAAGAATGCCTGCGAGATCAAAGCCTCTGCTCGCCCTCTCTTGCTGCAGGAGTGTCTAGCAGAGGGAGAAAACATTTCTTTTAGAAATACCCTTTTCAAAGGAAGATTGGAATCCAGCTCTTAAAGGATAGCCACGGGGTAGAAAGGCGAAGGGAGTGGCAGCTGAGCCAGCTGTGCAGCTGCCCGTCCTGGCATGCCGGTGCCCCCCGGATGAGGGACGCTCCTACTGCTGCTGGGGCCCTGCTTGCTATCTTCCTGGTGTCTGCAGGGTACGAGACGGCCGCACCACCCAAGGGACATGTGACTCCGCCTGCCCCCGCTAGCACAGGCCTAGGCAGAGCAGGGGTCAGCGAACTCTGCTTAGGGGGCAGAGAGAGGACATCAGCACAAAGGGTCAGGGGTCAGCTCCTTCACCAGCTCCTGCACCAGATGACACCAGAATATTGGACATACATGGCTACTGCTGCCCCCTAGAGGCCTGAGGTAGCCAGCATCTCAGAGGGGGACACGGGCAAGGGGTGGGCATCTGTGAACCCCGGGCTCTGCACAGTGGCTGACCTCGAACTGCTGGTTCCAGCTCCGGACCGGTTCAGCTCTTCCCTCTGCCGCAGCGGTGTGGTGACAGTGGGGAGGTGCAGGCTGGCAGCCCACAGAAGGCCCCTCCTCCCCAGACCTCTGCGCTCCCCTCCAGATCTAACCTGCGTTTTCAGTTCACCCGAGACAAAGTTTTAGACATCGGGGTCAAGGCCCCAGCCCTGTGCCCCTCCAGGCCAAGACGGGAGCCCAGAGAGGACCGCAGCTGACACAAGAAGAAAGCGCAGGCCAGGCTGACCGAGGCAGAGCGCAGCGAATGGCTCTCTGCTGTCCTTCTTACCCAAGCAGAGGTCGGAAACCTGACTCCAGAAAAGCAGATTCTCCACGGGAACCACCAGCACGACAGCCTGAGCTGAAAACTATGCACCGGGGACGGTGCCACAGCACAGGGGTCGGGCCCTGCTCCCACAGGAAGCGCCCCTGCGAGTCAGTGACGCCAGCCCAGGCGGGACACAACTGCCAACAGCAAACAAACTGGCAGAACACGAAAGGAAACCCGCACGGCTGCTGGACAGCGACCGGGTCTCACCTACAGCAGGGCACCGCGCCCACCCGCCTGGTCAGCACAGACAGGACAACGGGGCGTGGGGAAGCTAGGGCGGGGCGGCATGCGGGGAGCCACCGCCAGCGTACGGGGCGCGAGCCCCTCCTCACCCAGACTCTCCAGACGCAGTACAAACAAACGACCACAAAGGCTGCCCAGGGCGGGAGCCTGGGCCCAGGGACAGGACTGGACAGCAGATGCCCTCTTTATGTCCTTTTACTGACTGCCTGAGGGCTGGGCTTTTGCCAGTACCTAGGGCATTAACGCTGCTCCGGGATCTCACTTCACGGGGCTGTGCTGGCCGGGCTGGAGGCTGGGCCCGAGGTTGATACTCAACGCTCAAGACAGTCGGGTGCAGGTGGGGCGCCGAGGCCCTGCTACCGGATCTCCTGGAACCCGCCCAGCAGTCCCTGGGGATGGGCGCTGCTCTGTGAGGGAGGCACCCAGAGATGGCCTCCTGCTTCCAGAGAGGCCGTGTTTTCCGGCGGGCCCAGCCTGGGAAGCAGAGGCCACGAAGCCACAAGGAGGCGGAGGGGGCAGGGGGCTAGGGCTGGACAACCATGGGACACAGCCGCCACCGATCCGGGACACTTGGGCCCGCAGAGGCAAAGGCAGGACCGAGTGAGGGCAGAAGCTCCCCAGGGCCCTGGCTGGGCCAGGCGAGGCTGGAGCGCAGCCTCCTCCTCCTCGGAGCACAGGGCGCTCCCCTCCCTGGAGGCCCAGGCTGCACTGACGCCATCACCTCTGGCCCTCGGGCCTGCTTGTCATCCTTGTCTCGGAGCCCATTTTCCTGGCTGCAGGAGGTGACAGCCCACCTTGCCACATGCAGTCCAGGAGACAGCAGAGGACAGCGCGACGGCTCCCGGAGTCCCCTCCACGGCCCTGTGCCCTGGAGGACCGGGGGGTCGGACACAGGGTGAGGCAGGGGCCGGGCGGGTGGGGTCTGGGACAAGCAAGGCTGCCACCCACAAAGCCAAGGGAAGAGCTGGGGACTTTCTCTACAAAGCAGGAAGAAACTTGTTTAATTTGGTGAAGGAAGGCAAACAGGGCTGAGCGGCAGAGGCGGGATACAATTTCCTGCTGGCTCGAGAACTGAAGGGAAGTGGGGAGGAAGGCAACACAGCTTTCTCCGGCTTCTGCCCCCGGGCCACAGGTTCCGCTGGGAGAGGAAAATGATGCTTATCTTCCCACTGATTTTTCTTGGTCCAGAATTCAGATCAAATGGGCCCCCCAGGGGGGAATGTGGCTGTGTAACTTCGCTGGGCAGAGAGCAGGACTCGGGGGCCCTGGGGCTGACAAAGCTCCCTGTTCTTCCCCCGAGGACTCGGCGCCCTGGGTGTCCTGGCCGTCTCTGTGGGGCTGTTGCAGGGCACCTGAAACGCGGGGATTTACCAGGGACGGAGGTTCAGGCCTCACGGCTCCGGAGGTGGAAGCCCTCCGGCTCCCACGGTGAGAGGTGGAGGAAGAGGAGGGAGAGGCGGGAGAGGGGAGGCCATGGTCGTCCTTTCCTCAGGAGCCTGCTCTGTCAGAACAGCGTCCACCCGATGAAGCAGAGGCCTCCCAGCCTGGCCAGCACTCAACACTGTGCTAACCTGGACGGGAACTCCGGACATCCGACCACAGGGGCCGAGCACGCCAACTTCCGGTGCATGGTCGTCCTGGCAAGCACTGCACGGAGCCTAGGGCCAGGGTGGTCACAGACGTTTGCTCCAGCAGGTGACAATGGGACCTCTGAGGACGGCCGATGGCCTGAACCCTTTACCAGGCTGCAGAGCCCCCCTGGACTTGCCCTGTGAGCCCGTGTGGACACAGTCCGACAGGTCTGAATGCCTCGCGTTTCCTGCGGCTGCTGGGGTTGGCGTGGCTGTGGAAAGAGCTGGGGAGAGCACAGTGACTTCTTTGACGGGGACGAGAATTCACTGAGCTTCAGCTGGGTCTCACTATCGTCTGCATATAGTTTTGTGGAAAAACTAAACTTCCAGTACTTTCCCAAACAGGGCACAACAGGACACACGGCGGTGGTGCTCATCTCTGTGACTGTCGCTTTCCTTTCAGAAAGCACAGGGCCTGAGTGTCCGCCTGACACCGTGTCGCCCGCACCCCTACCGGGGAAGGGGAAGGCGAGGGGGCTCCAGCTGTGTCGTGGCTGTGTCTGGATGTCCCCAAAGCCTCACGCAGACATGGGGCCAGCTTTTTGGAGGCAGCTGAACTTCGTTTGTAATGGATTCACCATCTAGTGCTGGGATTACGGTGTGAGGGCTGCACCCGCCCTGGGACAGGCAGCCTGCATACAGCGTAAGGGACACAGTCTCCTCTCTCTCCTCCCTTTTTGCTTCTGTTACTTTTGCTGTCTTTTGCCGCCTCGAACAACTGCCCTCTGCCATGTGCCACCCTGCCCTGCAGCCAGTAGAGTATGGACTGAAACCACAAACTGTGAGCGAAATAAATCTTTCCTTCCTTAATTCTGGGTGCCAGGTGTTTTGTCCCAGCAACAAGAGGAAAGTAACTAAGACAAGCTGGCCCACAGGGGAGGGGCCTCCTGTGCTCTGGGCGCTGCTAAAAGGTACAGGCTAACACAGCTGGCACGCGGTGCTGAGGAGCTGCCTGCCGGGCCTGTCTGAGGGCTGCAGCCTTCAGGGAAGACCGCGCCATGAAGCCATGCTGCCCACGGCCAAGGTGCCATCTAGTCTTGAGATGCTGCAGTGGCCGGGGACGGGAACCCGTGTCCAGGTCACAGCAAAGCGGAGCAGGCCCCGCTACCACACCCGACTGTGACGCAGGCTCTGGGCACACTGCAGGCCGGGCTCCAAGTCAGGGCCATGGGGCAGAAGGAGTGGCCACTCCTGCGCCAACCTCCTTTTCCTGCTCTTCTGTGGCGGCTGCTCTCCCTACATGTCTAGGTTGTTAGCTAGCCTATCTGAAGAGCCTTGTTCTGCTACTGCTGTTGTATGGCAATCACAAGCCACACACTTAAACCGTCCCCAGCCTGGGCAAGCACGCCGTCGTTTAGTTGCACAGAACACTTACATTAGAGCTGCTACTCGCGGAGTTTATGTCTCAGGCACAAGCAGCAGGGACACTGCAAACACAATGCCCAGCATAACCCCAGGGCCACCCTGCACCTTGGAATTCTCCATCCAACTTTACCAGACCCAGTGCTGCTGACAATAACCATAAATACTGTCGCAGAATCCCCAAGGACACTTAGCTTCCTGAAAACATCCACAAAACACAGGCGAGGGTAATATGATTTTGGTGCCTGGCCACACTTCATGCTGGTGAAGGTGGAGGCTGAGGTGACCTTTTGCAATGACAGGAGCCCGAGGGGTGTCCAGGGCACCCACAGAATCTCAGACTGATAGAAGACCCAGGGGAATTGGGCGTCCGTCCTCTCCTGCCAGACAGAGGTGGAGCCTCTGGACATGAAGCCCCGGACATGAGGGGCAGGGAGGAGCCTCCGGAGGAGCAGCTGGCTGTGTCAGGGCCTGGACGTGGATGCTGCAGCCTCCCTCAGATCAGTCTTGCCCTGGCACGAGGCCTGCGAAGTCTCTGTTACGCAGTTACCAGGCGATGACGACGACAATGACAGCCGGGCTTCCCGAAGACTCATGGCACACCGGGCACTTTCCCCACACAATTCCCTCCTGCCAGGTGGCTGCAGGAGCTGCTGTCTCTGGCACGAGTCAATCCCTGGGGGTTGGAGGTGGGGCTGTTTTTTCCACCCAACTGTAAAATGGGGACCTGAGCACCCTCACAGGCTGGCTTCAGTGCTCTCGATCGTGCTTTGCAGGCTCTGGTGCAGGCTCCAGTCACTGGCTTCTGCGCCCTCCTGGGCCCTTTCCAGGCCCACGGTGGCTTAGTGAATCACGCCCTTATACTAGGGTAGAGCCCAAGGAGTCCCAGGTGACTGAATTCTCCTGCTCAGGCGCCAAGTGCAGGGAGGGGACATTATGGAGCATGCCTCAGAGGCTGCCAGAAGGACTCGGAGGCCTGCGGTGCATGAGCTTCCGGAGCACGGGGCCGTGACACGTCAGTGTGCACTGGGTATCACCTCCTTCTCATCCCGCCCTCTGCCCAGTGTGCAGGGCCCTGGAGGCTGCAGTCACCAGACTGTCTGCCCGCGGGCCCCACACCAGACCCTGCCGGGGAGATCACTCCCAGCGCATTTGGAGGCAGGCAAAGAAAAGCTGATGAGGCAGAGTAATTATTCACAGGCAGCTGCCTGGTGTCTTAGTTTCTCATCCCTGGAAGAAACACCAGCTCGCACACCTTACAAGAGAGGTCTGTCCCGGTGCACACCCCCGGCCAGCTGCGTGGCGGGAAGGCAGGCAGAGGCCTGGCGGAGGGAAGCTGCTCACTTCCTGGTAGCCAGGAAGCAGAGAGCAAAGAGGGGAGGAGCCAGGGAGGGAGAAAGCCTTCCAGCCACGACCCAGCGAGCCGCCTCCTAACAGCAAGTCAGCTGCAGCCCCATAATCCTGCACCTTCCACATCCTGCCGCACACGAGGGCCTGGTGGCGTATGCACCCTAACACTGGGAATTCGCAGATGGGGGCTCTGTGCTTGCTAGTGGCTTCTAGGTCTCTGCCTGAAACTTCAGTAGCACGGGCAGCTGGGAATGTTTTCTGAGCTTCACTGTGGTGTCTGCAGGTCCTGACTCCTTGCAATCTCATAGCTCTGGTTTCCGCCTCCTCGGCCCTCCCGGTTCCTGGATTCAATCCCTCCTGTCCTGAATACACGGCGGGGCTGCTGCTTCCGCCACAAGAACTGCTTGGTCTTAAGATGTGTACAGGATTACAGCACTTCAGGGAGAGAGGAAAGGGGGAAGTAAGAGAAGACAGGAGAACGTTCAGTATTGTCCAGGAAGGACGGGGTAAGCAGACTCTGTAAGCATCAACAGGACACTGCTCAGCAGTGAAATCAGAGGAACCTGTCTACACACGCGGACGCCATTCCGTCTCAGGGACGAGCAGGATGGGCGGCTTCGGGGACAGGCACATGCACAGGTGTGTCTGGGTCACAGACACTCAGCGTGCTGCTGTTGTGACTGATGTATTGTTCTGTATTTATTAATCAGAAACTTTACAGATAAATAATAGGAAGAGCAGCAGAACAGTGACTGGGAGGAGGTGGGCAGTGTAGGGCATTTGCTCGACTCAGAACCCAGCTTCGAGGTATGGACTGTTTCTCCCAGTCCATAAGAGGAGGCCCAGGGAGGCCCCCGCTCAGCTCCCACGCAGCACCCTCTCGGGCCCTTCCCACCTTCCCCTGAAGCCGTGAGCTCGATGACCTTGTGGACAGAGGTGCTCTCGTC
Source organism: Chinchilla lanigera (assembly GCF_000276665.1). NCBI lineage: Eukaryota > Metazoa > Chordata > Mammalia > Rodentia > Chinchillidae > Chinchilla > Chinchilla lanigera. The sequence goes on along the minus strand of NW_004955420.1, from coordinate 29,008,868 downwards.
ACTAAACGACGTTGAGGGGATTATGGAGCCAGCGCCAGCCGGTGCCCTCCCGCACCGTGCAGCAGGTGCCGGCAGAAGCCCAGCCGACTGCCGAAGGTGCGGGCAGTGAGTGGCAAGAGGGACAACGCTGTGCAGGACTTCCAACATTTTAACTTTAAAGAAAAAAAATCTAGAAACTCTGACTGGTGGCGTGGTCCACTTTTGTCTTACACCAGGAAGAACTGTAAGAATTGAAACGCACTCCTGGAGGCACACACAGGAAGCCATGCCGGACAAAAGGATGCACAGGTAGCTAACGTCAAGGGGCCTGTGCAGGATTGCATGAGACCGAGGCTGTAGAAGCCAGGCAGAGAGACAGCCACAGCTCCTGTGACCACGCAATCCCGGAGCAGAACGGCTGGGAGGTCGGAAGGGGCCCAGAATCGGCATTTTCAGTAATTCGTGTAAAACCCTCAGTGAGGTCTTCCTACGCTGTAACACAGCTCTGTGAACGAGGCCTATTTACAAGGACGAATCAATACCGCCAATATGAAGTGGGAGAATATCCACCCCGTGATTTTAATGACAGCAGTTCTCTTCAGGAATAGACGGAATGTAAGGAAAAGGATGAGGACTGGGCATACTTGGTCTGCAATAGCAACATGAAGAGTGCACCCAGGCTGGTATCCTAACTCTCAGAAACCCCTCAAATAGGACCGGCAACCCAGAGATACAGATAAGGCAGAAATGGAATCAAGCGGGTGATCACGTCAGGAATCAGCCTGCAGACTCACAGGGAAGCAGTCACGGGATTGTTAGGAGGAAGAGATTTAGCTTTCTTCCAAGAGATTGAGGATTGTTGGAAGGAAATAGTACACTGCACACCACACACACACAAGGCTGTCCTCATGCTTGGTTTTTGTCTTTTTTTTTTTTTTTTTTTTGGTCTTTTTGAGACGGGGTCTCGCTATGCAGTTCAGGCTGGCCTTGAGCTCACTTTGTAGCCCAGGCTGGTCTTGAACTTGCAACGATCCTCCTGCCTCAGCCTTCCGAGTGCTGGGATTATAGGCGTGTTACCACCACGCCCAGCTCTGTCCTCACACTTGGGAGAGGACGGCATTAGCTCGCTGTGTCCGAGGTGGCGGAGGAGAGAAGGTGCCCTTCTGACAGTGCAACTGGTGCTTTCAGCACCCGCAGGTCAAAGCCTGATACCAACTGCCAAGTTCTCAGTTGCTCCCCAGGCGGGCAGCACTATGCCTCGTGCGTTTACGTCGCCACAGAGGGGTCTGCGTGTATTGTTCGATCCTGCTAATGGAGGAGAATCAGAACTCAAATGCTGTCATTCAGCATGTACCAATGACATCCAGCTCAACACACAAGAGGTGGAAAACAGTACTTGGCTTACAGGACGAGCACGCACACCAGAAAGCTGCTGCGTGCTTTTGTAAAAACCGGCCTCTGGGCTTCCTGCTGCATGAACTATTTCAGTGTTTCTGTTAGGAAGAACAGAAGATGCTATGCTTCAAAGAACAAAAGCACCACCTTTCTCTGAGATTTTTTATAAATCAAGCATAAGGATAACTCTTACTCCCAAGTTGGTCAGGCACGAAAAATCAGCTCCCCAGGCCTTCGACACTGCGCCATTACTGCCCCTGTCCACTGATATTTTCCTGTGGTTCAAAAACAAATTAAGCAGAATCAGTGCTGTTTGAAAATGCTGAGATCTTGCTGTCCTTTTCTGTCCTGTTTACCTCAGAAAGACAGTAAGATTTTCACCTAGATGCAGAAGCGCCGATGGTCGGCTGCGGCTGAACAGCACGTCGCTTCACATTCCGTTCTCCAAGCTGAGACGGGCGCGTGCCGGCCCTGGGGAGGTGAGGGACCGCCACGCCTGTGGGGGGTCGCCCAAATCGCTGAGGTCAAACAGGGGAGGCTCAGGTGTTCGAGAACTAGGGAGCCCGGGATGGAGCCATCAGAACGGGCACCGCAGCCCACCGCAGGGGCGCGCCCTGGAGCATTCTGGCCAAGTCCTCCCCTGCGTGAGCAGCAGGCTCACAGTCCTGAAGTCACTCCAGGGTCACGGAGGTCAGAGGAGCCTCAACAAAGTGGCCGAGGTAAAACAAGCGAGCCAGACCTGGGTGGGACCTCGGCCACAGTGGCTCCCTCCCCTCCTGCCTGACCCACTCTGAAGACGGACACCGCACCTCCTCCCCTCCACGGGAAGCCGTATCCCCCGGGTCAAAGGACTGTGCTGGCGTGACCTGGGAAACCGGCACCCCCACTCCTCCTCCGAGACCTCAGCAGGCTCAGCCTGCGAGAACTAGAGGCGGTGGGCGCGGAACTGGCCCCACCGTCCACACTGCTCCCGAGACGCAGCCCAGCGATCTGCAGCTCCCAGGGTGCACGAGGAAGGAACGAAGACCCGAAAGAGCCAGGTGCACGGCTGACCTGCGCGGGCTCCGGTTTAAGTCCTCGGTCCCCCGGCAGTTAGCGATGCGCCTGGGGGTCTCCCAGGAGCTTGGGTGAGGAGATTGTGAAGCTCTAGGCTCCTTCGCCGAGGAGGAGACGTTCACAGTCCCACCCACATGTACAGTTGTGCTGCTTTACTGCCGCCCCTCACAGCCTACTTGTTTCTCCACGTTGCTCACCTGTGTTTGTTACCGTAAACCCGGCACAGCCCACTGAAGGAGCGCAAGGCGGTTCACCCGGCCACACCTGGGCTGCTCGTGCCTCTGGGAAATTCGAGTCTGATACAACAGCACAGTCTCTGCGCGGGGTGCTTTCTTCGGGGTAGGTGTTCGGGAGGCAGAACGACCGCTCGGGGCTGCGGGCCAGGCCATCAGAACTTCCTGTGAGGGCTGAGCCTGTTTCCAGGGGCACCAGCCGGGAGGGCGCCGGACTCTACACGTTCAGTGTTTGGCACCAGATTTACTTTTAGGACACAGGAAATTAGTAATGAAAAACTGAGAGACGAGGGCTTCGGCTGCATTTCTGTGAATGGACCAAAAACATGAGGCCAGAGCGGCTGCTCTGGACCCAGGAGGCGGAGTGGCGCACAGCTTAGGAAAGCGGAGCGAAGGGGGAGCTGACTGCTCCTGAGCGAGCTACTCCTGTGAGGGCACAGCGGCTCTCAGTGAGGAAACGGGCGCGCAGTGCACTGCTTTTCTACAACGAGCGTCGGAGCAGAGGAACCCTCACTACAGGTTTGGTTTTTTTTCTTTTTTTTGGTACTGGGAATTGAACTCAGGACCTTGCGCTTGCCAGGCAGGCACTTGTACTGCTGAGCTATCTCCCCGGCCCTCACTACAGGTTTGATACGAGATTATGTGCAGCAGCCCTAGACGCACGCTTACACTGCAGATGGTTTAACAGAATCGCACTGGAGGGCAGCAACGATGGGACAGCTCTAGCATTTTGCCCTAAGTTTCCCTGACGTCGGGATTAGAATTACTCTGTGGTTGCCAAGCACATCCCAAGCAGGGTGGCTGTGCCCGAGGAGGCTTTCTCTCTGGCCAGCAGTGTGCACGCTTGGCACGCACGGTCCCCTCAAGCCTGGCCAGGTCAGGGCCTTCCCGGCACTCACAGCTACGGTCTTGGCAAGGGGGCAGCTCGGGGATCTGTGGCCCACAGCGGTTACCGCCCCGACATGTGTAAACAAGCCAGTGTGCTCTCCTCGTGTGTAATTCACTCTTGATCATCTCACAGGTGGTGGCGCAGGCTCTGACCCAGAACCGCTGGGCACACACGGCCCCAGACCGAGGAGGAGCTCAGGAAGGACTGCGCTCGGGACCCGTCCAAGGGCTCACAGCGCCCAGGGGTGCAGCAGGATGAGGCCCGCGCGGGCCGGGCGGCTGCAGCGCCCCGCTGCGAAGCAGGAGGCGTGATTTCTGAGTCACTTACTGCCCGAGGGTGGTGTGCTGGGCACCAGCCGCTGCCTTCGTTAGTCAAGGCTGAGAGCTGTTTGAGACGGGCGGATCGATACACCGCAGGACAGGCCCTGGGCGTGCAGAGTATCATACCAACTACAGCTTCACTCTTTTAGCCAGCCAGCACTTTATTTCATTCTTAAATAAAATTCTGTTTAGTCTTTTAGGATTAGGAGAATCGTACAGTTCAGTGTAATGACAGACCAGCACGGACCAGCTCCTGCAGGGCCCCAGATGCCTTCTAATTAGCTGAGTTAGACACCACAGACGGACATAACCGGCGGTGCCGACTTACTTCACGTACACGTCCCGCTGAAGGATTTCACACCAACCCGAATTTCACTTTCAGTCAGACAACACCTTAAGCACTGGCTGGAACAACATTCTTTTCTATAGAAACAGGCTTTTTGCCGTGCTGTAAGTAATGCAGTTACTTCAGGTGGGACCCTGAAAATGTCTTCACGGTAAACATCTCTCAGTGCAAATGAAGAAACAAGAAAAACCCGACCAAGAGGCCGGATTGCATTTAATGTACATCGTTGGATACGTACGCACTTCACAGCCAGGATACTCATCAGGGCAAGACAAAGCTGCGGAAAATAAATTGGCTGGGGCCCATGGCAAATGTAATCCTTTCTAGAAGTTATTTGATGTTGATTTTGCAGTACAATTCAGTGTAAGGTTCTAAAATAATCTTGGCCTCTTGATGAACATGCATTTTTATGATTTTAGTACGTTTAACATCTTCTATCTGCTACTGATATGAGGCGCAGACCTGCTGGCACCAGAGGGTAAGAGTTAGACAGGAGTGAGGGCCGTGTACGGAGGCCGGGACTCCGCAGCTGCAGCACTGCCCGTTGTGTGCAGCTGTCGGTCCCAAGACGACCGTCCGTTGACTGCCAATTTGAAATGTGTGCGGCTCTTCTCTCAGAGAGTTTTCCTCAACTTGTTATTGAGTGGGAACAAAAGAGTGCTTGAATCCGGACTTAATGGAGCTGTTTAAGTCGGTTAATAAGAAGGGTTTTCCTGGGGAAGCTGGGCGTAAGACAGGAGGGACGCCAGCGAAGGTGACGCCGCTGGCTGGGCTTTTAAACATCTGGCGGCCTCTGAGGAAGGCAGAGAGAAGAATGCACGGCTGAGAAGCAGTGTCAGACAGTTCTGCAAGTGACCCACTCTGGGCTCTAATGAGGTGGTTTTGTGAGAGCTCAGCATGTGGTAATGAGCCACTTGGACAATGATTGCAAAGTACGTGAAGTACTTAGAATATTGCTCAGTTGCGGCCCAGGTTTATGTGCTTCCCAATTATTCTCTGAAAAGTTTATATTTCAAGTTGCAAAACAATCCTTATCTAAAGCCAACAGGAAATTTTTTAATGAAGGCAAATTTTAAAAAATGTCTGATTCCAAATAAGAAAGTTCACCATGGGTATCTGTTGGGGGATTGTGGATAGCTTTAAACACTTTAGCAGTTTATGCTGGCAATTATTTATCCCTGGCTGTACAGATGCCAAATATCAGATAAACATTTACATATTCAAACATCTAAACTACCCATCCCTAACTAATTCAAGGTAGACACAAGGGGATTTTATAATATTAAAGAAGGAGCAAAGCTTTTCTTAAAAACGGAATATGCGGAAACAGTCTGTAGCAACACTGAAGTCAGGGTTTTGCATGCATGACAAGGAAAAGGTCAGTATCATATTCAAAAGTCACAAAACACCGATCATCCACATACAAGTCAGCAAATGTAATTACTTTTAAAGTCATTACAATTTTCAAAAAATTATAGCTTTTCCTCTGGTAAGTATGGGGCTCTTTGCTGACTTTGACACAGTGCTCTTCCAGTCAGAAAGAGCAGATTCTCCTAAGGGCAGTTAAACAGCTTTCGGCTCCAGAGCCAACCAGGACAGTTTGTTCCGCTTGCCTTCGGGTGAGATCACTGAGTGTCGGAGCAGGAAGCAGAACTGGAGGAGGCCACTAACAATTCAGCATTTCTAGCTCACGCCGCTGCTCCTCCTTTTGGGTTCAGTATGTTAACACGGTTCCTGCTGATGGACACGCCCTGTGAGAGACGCCCCTCCCATGCAGCTGTGGAGACTGAAGACCCTCAGGCCACAGGGGCCAGGAACAGAGCCCAGGCCCCCGGGAAGGTCCCGAGCCAGCAAGGAGATAAGGGACGGTTCCTTCAGCCAAGAGAAGGAGCTGCCAGGCCTGCGGGTGGCCTCTGACCCAGAGGCTGGAGCCCAGGAGGACACAGCATGCCACGCTGGGGAGATGAGAAGGGTAACAGTCCTGCCCTCGGGGGACAGGCAGACGCCATCTTCCCACTGACATGGGGCCTGGGCACTGGGCCAAAAAGTCTCCCCGAGAATCGGTAGCTACATCTGGCCTTCATATGACCAGAATTTCAATTTATCGGAATTGCCAGTCACACTACAGACGGTGACACAGTGATTGAGCCAGTAAGTGGCCAGAAGAAGCCAGAAGAGTGTGAGGACAGGAGTGGAACAGCTAGCAAGATTATCCTGGGCACGCTGACCCCTGTACAGCATGTATGTTTACTCACAACACGTGGGAAAATCATAAAAACTGACCACATATTACACTGCAACGACTGATAGAACGTACATAACCACGAAGACTGATAGAACAACTGACACACATAGGTGATAATTTTTGATGTAATTAAAATAGAAAAATTAAAAGTTAATTTGTAGTTTTGGGTTAACTAAAAGGATACTTAAAGGATAATTTTAACTCTTATGTATTTTCACTAGAAGAGAAGAGAAATTTAACATGTAACCAGAAAGATGGAGCAATTATGAAGAAAAGCAAGGGATTATCATACTCACAGTGAGGGTAGTGGCTACACTTAGGGAGAGGGAGCACGGTCACGAGGCGGTGCACAGTGTCTATGGGACGGGCAGTGCCATTTCTCAGATGGCATCACAGTTACTCAGCTGTATGCAGTACAGTTATCCTTAGATTATGCAAATATGTTTAAACATGCTTTTATCGGAAAGCAATTTTACAAAAAAGAGTTAAATTAAGAAAATAATGTTATGGTTTAGCTCTAAATGGTCCCCCAAATTCTCCTATGTGTGAAAGCTGACTGGCCCACGGAGGCGCTGCACTCCGGGAATAATCTGCTGAGTGTGCCGTGAGGAGGCGGGGCCTGCCTGGACGAGGCGGGTCCCTGGGGTATCACTTGCAAGGGTACTCTTGCTCTCGGCTCCTTCCTTTGCACTGTGCTTCCTCGGCAATGTGGCGTGGGCAGCTTTTCCCCCCGTGCCATTCCACCTTGCGGCTGGCAACGTGGCGTGGGCAGCTTCCCCCCCGCCCCCCCCCTCCCCGTGCCATTCCACCTTGCGGCCGGCTGACAGGGACTGACCGCGATGAAACCATGAGCCAATTGAACCTCTCCTCTCTAGACTGTGGGTGTTGGGTGTTTTGCCCCAGTGATGAGAAAGTGACTAAGACAGCCACGAGTTAAAAATACAAACGAGGGCCGGGGATGTGGCCCAGCGGCACAAGCACCTGCCTGGAAAGCACAAGGCCCTGAGTTTGACTCCCGGTACAAAAAAAAATTTAAAAAAATGAAAATACAAATGAGAAAGTTAGACCAAAGTTAGCAAGACAAAACAAAATCCAACTGGATGTTACCTACAAGAGATATTTCTAAAACATAAGGATGTGGGAAAGCTAAAAGTTATAGGAAAGATAAGGATATGAAAACGTTAAAATTATGGGAAAAGATCTGCTAAAGAAAAAATAACCAAAGAAATCTAGTGTCATTATATCAACTAAAAAATATGCCTTAGGATGAAATTATCATTATGGATAGAGAAAATCATTAAGTAACATTAAAAGTTCCATCCATCAATTAATAAAACAATTCTATACTAGAACGTACTTAATAGACTAGCCTTAAACATGTACTAGTAAAAAATAAAATGTTAAAAAAATCTGAAAAAATATAGGGACAAAAACTAATAGAACTATAGACAGAAATGTACAGATTCAAGAGTGGACTGATAGATACAAAATGTAAATATATGGATGTATGTGTGCATGTTTGTATCAACTACATAATAATACGCTCAATTTAACCAGCACATAGAGCGCTTAATCACACAGCTGGAGGATTCTCAGCCAGGTGCACACGGAAGAGAACTTGTAAGAAGCAATCACGTACCAGTGAGGGGCCCACACAGGACGTCTCAGGGTTTCCCAAGAGTCAGAATCCATCATACACCACACGCCGTGTCCGAGGTGCAATTCAACAGGAGGTCGGGACAGCAACAAAACCACCCGAGGCCTTCAAATCTAAAACCATTTATGCAGGACACGATTCAAAGATGAGATTAGAATAAAATGGATAAAAGGTTAGAACTGAGGGCCCAGACAACACGCACACACCAAAATCGTGAGCTGCGACGCAGTGCCCTAGGAGGGGCGCCGGTGCCCTGAGTGTTGCATCAAAGGGGGGCTGAAGGCAATGAACCGTCATGCGTGTTAATAAATTAGAAAGGAACAGTGGATGCCACGCAGAGGGAGGAGGAGAAAGGAGACACGTATCAGAGCAAAGATGAATGACACACACGTGCACACACTCGACAAGGCCAAGAGGCGGTCTGAGAGGAGGACTACACCGCCCGTGTAGTGGGTGACCCCGGCACGCTGGTTCCCGGGAAGAGAGGAGACACAGACCACGGTGGGGAGGAAGGGGCGGGGTGGAAGCGACGCGCGGCGGACAGCAGCAGGCGCTGTGTGGCTCTGACTTAACCACTGGATGCCTCTGTCTCGTCGTGGCGAAGGAGCGTTCCGTGCAGTGCGGAGCGACAGGGCCTCTGTGAGAAAGACGCGGTGAGCAGAGACGGCGGGCTGAGGTCGGGGGCAGGCGCGGACACCACAGAGCGCTCGCTGAGGGTCAGTGGTGTTCCCGCTGGGCGTGCGTTTGGCCTGTTTCCCTTAGGATGTTTTGGTAACGTTTTCAAAGAGCAGCTTTTGGTTTTGCTGACCTCCATTTTCCATTGTTTTCCATTTCATTAATTTCAGCATTTTCTTCCTTTGCTTTCTTTGCGTTTATTCTGTTGCTCTAAAACGAGCTCTTCTAATTGAACATTTAACATGCTCATTTTCAATGTGTGGTATTTTAAAAATTCATCTATAATGCTAAAAATTCAGCTAAAGTTTTAAGTGCTGTTTTAAACTCCAGTCCCACGGGGGCTTAGTATGTACCCTGGCTTCTCGGAAACTCCTCCCACCACAAGCAAACCCTGCTTTCCGCGTCCTGAACACAGATCAGCCCAGGGCCAGCCTCCAACGTGCAGGAGGTGTCACCTGGCTCCTGCGAGGGCCTGAGCTCTGGGGGTGGCCACCCCGAGACCCTGCCCCTGCCCCGGGGGAGCCCAGGCCACACAGAGAGGCCGCAGGGCCCCTTCAGGGAAGTGCAGCCATGTTGCTACCCGATCCCACCCCACCCCCGGCACATGCTGTCTCCAAAGGGCACAGCAAGAAGCTGCCCTCCCCCGGTTAGCTAAGGGCTGTTGCTCCAGCTGGAAGGGAACTGGTGAGAAGAGGCCAGCGCCGCCACCTGCACCTTGCTTGTATGGTGGAGGAGTGATCAGGACATGCTGACCACGGTCAGTGCACCCTCCTTTGCCCCCAAGTCCCAGCTCAGGGATTTTGCCCTCAGAGATCAGCCCTAAGGGAAAAGAACTCCAGCGCTGTCTCCAAGGGGTTAACACAGCAGGAGCAGTTCAAGCCTAAGGGTGCTCTCAAAAACAGTTCCCTGTGAACAGGGTGGGGAGGCTGGGGTTTCCTGCAGTCCAGTTCTGGAGAGACCAAGGAAGGAGCAGAGGGGCCTCAAAAGCTGCCTGGAAAAGAGGCCAGGACCCAGCCAATCAGGCGGTGGGGCTGTGATGCACTAGAACGTTCATTCTGCTTTTCTTTCCTTCAGTTCCAGGACTGAATCTAGGTGCCTTTATGCTGAGCACGCTCCCGGCCATTTTGAAATTCTGAGATAGGGTTTTATTAGGTCAGTAAGTAGCCCGGGCCGCTCAAATCATTCATGCTTCGGAGCACAAATCCCTGCTTTCATTAAGTCAATAGCCGTAAGAGAAATAGCCGATGTTGGGCAGAATTCTCATTCTGAGAGAGAAGGTCACCAAAATATTCCCGAACACATTCTGGTGTATCCCACTGCATGGTGCTCCTCAACCACAGGCCAGGCCTGCCTCACACCAGAACACCTGGGGGCGGGTAGACCAGAAGGACAGCATGGGCCCCAAGGTCGGACAGCTGCCAAGGCCTCTGCTTCTACATCTGCTTACTGTTAACTCAGGCGGCAGGGAATGAACAGCCTGCGGACTGACCCTTAACTATGGGTGCGTCCCACACTTTTGTCCCAGAGATTAAGGTAAATTATTAAAGAGTTCAAAAGCAAAAGTTGCTCTCTTTATCTTACCTCTTGAGAAAATCCTAATGGAGGAAAATGGAGATGAAAAACAAGATAGAAAAATTACTTTTTTTAAAGAAGTTCTTCCATTCCATGAGTATTATGTGACAGAAATAATAATAGATGGGATTTTTCTCTGGCATAGATAGTTCAGAGTATATTTTTAAATTGAAGTCTTCAAACAACATTATAGTTTGTAGAGCAAGTTTGATATTCTCACTGAAGCCCACACTGGTTTGAACTGGGTTGTTAGGCTTGTTTGTAAAAATGGTTGGCTGTATATTTTAACAGAAGGGGATAACTGGACTTGGTTATGAATTCAGTAAGTCAGGATAGTTATATCTAGTTTTTGGCTCAAATTTTATATTTGCCGAGAGGCAAATACAAGCTCTGAAGAACGGTCAGGAATGAAGGTTCGCATTTCGTGTAACAACTGCCGCCATCCTGACTCATTTTAACCGGTGTCCCATGTGCAGTCAGGGTGCGGTGCTGAGTGGCCCTGAGGATCCCGCCAGCCAGGCCCAGCGCCCAGTCACCCTGCAGGACAGGGCCCAGCCTCATGCTGGGTCAGAGCAAAGCCAGCCGCTGCTGAGGGACACTGCATCCAGCCGTGGCTCGCAAAGACGCAGCTGCCTTCGGAATCAGAGGTCCGGACCAGCGATGCCCTCGGACCTGCGGGAAAGGACAGACCGCCCGGAAGCTCCACTCTGACTCCCGCATGTGCTAATCTGGCTCTGAAAAGAACGGTGGTGTGGAGGAGTCATCACCGCTGATTATGCCGCGGAGGACTTGAGGAATGAAAGGTCGGGTCCGCTGTAAGAGCGCCACAGCAATGAGCGTAGGTATTTCTGGCACGATTTCTAGAAACGGGGCCTTTATTTCATGGAAATACAAAGTTGGGGGATGAACTTGGGGACGAACTTGCAGCCGGGAAGCGCTCTCCCATGGGTCTGTGCGTCTCCTGGAACACAGCCCCGCAGACCGGGACAAGAGGACTCGTGACTCCTGCTCACAGAGGGGCACCCCAACCCCCAGTGCCCCCAAGTCGGAAACCTCTGGCTCCAGCATGAGGCCACAAATGGAAGACTGCACACCGAACCGCAGGTGACAGGTTGCAAAGACACAGAAATCTATTAAAATATGCCACACACTTACCTTCAAGTTACGTATAAAAGCTGTGGTCAAAAATACAATGAATGTTTAAATTTTTAAAAATTTATTACTGGAAAAGACACACTGCCATGGAACTGCCTCAAAACCCTCCCCCTCGCTTTGCACACACCCATCCCATCGTCCTGGCCACTTTCTGCAGCGGTTCTGATTTCATTCATTTTTTTTTTTTTTTTTTTTTTTTTTTTTTGATACTGGGAATCAAACACACGACCTCACGTTTGCCAGGCAGGTGCTGTGCCGCTGAGCTATGTCTCCCGGCCCTGTGCAGCAGCTCTGGAGCCCTCTTTCCTGAGAGTCTTTAGTTGTATGGTTGTGGCTCTTCCATGTCCTGAATTGACTCAAAACATTTCCCTTTCGTGGTCATTCTGACTTTGGGAAGTGCCAGGAATCATGGTGCCAGATCCAGGGACTAGGGTGGAAGGGGACACAGTATCGTGTTTCATGAGCTGTCTTCCAATTGGATGGCACTTGGTAGAGGCATTCACCACATTTTTGATCATACCTCATAAAGACACACGGGAAAGAGGACTCCAGAGCAGCTGCAGAAAGTGGCGAGGAGGATGGGATGAGGGTGTCTGAAGCAAGGGGGAAGATTTTAAGGGAGATTCAATGTAGTTTTTACTGTGATACATTTTTTCAAATTTAAACATTCATCATATATTTTGATCATACCATGTAAAAGCTGTATATAAAACCTATGTGAATTCCCCAGATATCTCCTCTCCAAGATATCATTGTATATATGTAAATATCTAGAATTTTAAAAAAAATCTGGGGCTTGGAACCCATAGGTCACAGCAGCTCAGAGAAGGGCTATCTGCGCTCTCCCCGCCCACGGTTCCCATCCTGGGCACAGCCCGGACACCTCGTCTCCATGGAGAGCCCCATGGCTCCTTCAGCACTGTCTCGTCCTCTGTGTGTGGTGAGCACAGCTTGTTGGGCACCGGCGTCCAGGTCCAGGGGGCTCTGCAGGAATGGACAGCGGGCCACAGTTTTTTTCAACTGGACACATCTTGGTACTTGGTCAAAGCAACATCCCGCTGTCTCCAATCTGTCAAGGCCTCCGTGCCCCAAGTGGTCCTAAGACATCTAACACTTACTGTGGGTGCCACGTGCCCGGTTAGCTAAGCCTCCCAGCACCACTGAGTTAACAGGTGGTGGGGCCAGCGTCAGGGAATTAGTAAAAGGACAGCCTGGGCCTTTTATCTGCTGATTCCATGGTGGTTTCTTTGTGAAGCTACAAAAAATCAGTAGTGATATACTGTGTTATATTTTAACTATGTGTCTTGGTTACTTTTCTCTCATTGCTGACAAAATACCTGATGCCCAGAATTAAGGAAGGAAAGGTATTTAGCTCACAGTTCTAGGAGGTTTCTGTCCATACCGGCTGGCTCCAAGGCAGAGTGGCACATGGCAGGGGGCAATCGTTCATGGCGGCAGAAGATGGCAAACAGCAGCAAAAGCAAAAGGAGGAGCAGCAGCGAGTAGCCTCTTTCCCTCCCTTACACTGTATGCAAACTACCCCCCCCCAGGACAGGTGTAGCACTTGCACCCATCATCCCAGCACTGGACCATGGATCAATCAAAAACTCCAGAAGCCGCCCCATGACTGCATGAGGCTTTGGGGGGACATGCAGACACAAACCATGATACTGTGTTTAAAGGTTTACGAATAAACATAGTACAGCACTATTTTTCTTCAAATTACTGAGTAGGCTCGATATGACTGAAAATTCTGCTGCCTGGACTGGGATTCCAGCCCTGCAGACTGCTGGCTGCTTGAGCTGACAGAGAGTCTTGTACCAGCTCCCAGCATTGCTGTCTCCAAGTAGGAAGATTAGGGCAGTGACAGCCAGGCCATCACCATGACGACATCCCCAAGGAAAGTCCCACGCAGACGAGGAATACGATGCAGGGAATCGCCTGATTACCCTGCCGGTGAGGACGCATGTGGTCACACGAATCCACGCATAGGATCACAACACATTTTCCAATGAGAAGGAGGGAGATGCCCGCTGAACCCACACAACCCTGGCTCCGTGGAAGCGTGGGCAGCACCAGCCTCCCCTGCCTCACAACCAGCCAGGCACAACAAACTTGCTACGCTTCTCTGCACAAGAATCTTCTCAGCCTTTCCCTAAACTGATGCCGAGGGGCCCTGCTTACAATAAGCCATTCAACGGCTCTGGGGCCATTTAAGTTTAGTAATTTAATGCAATTATATCTTCCTGCCCTTTGTTTTAAGCCTGGAAATGGCTCATGGATCTCACCAGCCACGTGCTAGGCTATTACTTCCCCCTTATAATGTAGCAGACGGTGCCCTAGGAGGGCTCTGCCTCCCCAGACCCCATTTCCATCACTCCCCCAAGGGCACCTTTAACAAAGAGCAGTGTTCTGTGAGGGCACGGAGGCCTCTGAGCAGCCTCCTCCAGGCCTCAGAGTCGGTGCGGGCGGGAAGCGCAGTGTGGGTGTGGGATGGACCAGGGCACGGGTGCAGGCCTGCGGCATGTGTGCCCCAGCGGACAGTCCGTATCCCCCAAAGCTCTGAGTGGTTCGCCGGCACTGGCCTAGGGGTCTGAAAGGGTCCACACTTCTTCCATGTGGCAGCCTCCCTCGGACACCAACAGCACCCCGAGCCGGTGGCCAGGCTGGGGTTCAGGGAGCTCCCCATGCCTTCTGGGTGGCATGTGATGGTGTCTCTAGGGGACAAATGTCCTGCAGCTGGACCTGCAGCTAGGGGACCACAGGACCAGCTACACACCACTGACTGGGTCCAAAGAAGGCTCCGGATCCCAACTCCAGAGCCAAGGACCAGGGTCCTGGGCAGGGGCCACAGAGCCCCGTGAGTCCCGCCGGCGCGACTCCTGGGGAACGGCCCGTGCCGACTTCCAGGCAGGCTCCCTAAAGCTCAGCGTGTCCCGGTCGCTAGATGACCTCTCAAACACAAAACTCTATTCAAGATTTTTGTTTCACTCAAATGAGACAACACCAGAAATAAATGAGCGCCCAGGCTCTACAGGCTGACATTTTAAAAATGAAGGTGAATACAAGGACAGTGTGTAGGAGCTGCCTTTCACAATCTGGTTAGGGAGAGCCTTCCCAAGAAAGGCTCTAAAACTGCATCAAAGTCAAAGGTCACCAGGCACAGTGCGTACACAGGGATAAGAGGAATCCCAGCACTCCGAGAGGCTGAAGCAGGAGGATCGCGAGTTGGAGCACACCCTGGGCACAGCTAAGTCCTATCTCAGAATAAAAAAGGGCTGGAGATGCAGCCCAGTGGGAAGGCCATGGATTTGATCCCTAATAATTTTTAAAAACCACAAGAGAAGAACTGGTATTTTTCTGGGAGTGAAAGAGAGCACAGGTGGAGTTCAGAGGGACAGCCCCGGAGACGCTGCCTGTTTGCCATCTTTAGGTCTAAATAGCTGCACAGTGCCTGGAACCAATCAGAGCAGCTGAAGCGGGCAACGCAAGGACGGGCAAAGGGTGCACAGAAAACTCAAAGGAACACGTGTCGCCAGGAAGGCAGGCTGGACTTCTGAGACATTATCCACCCCGAGAGCAAGGACGTCAACGCCTGACAAGGTCGGGCCGGGGCAGAACCCCAGGGAAGATGCACCGAGCCGTGCAGGGCGGGCGGGCTTTGGACAAGTGGAAAGGAGGACGGCGGAGCAGCACCAGCCAAAGGCAAGTGGAGGTGAAGGTCGCCCTGCCCGGGCCAGCGTCTGCCTCCGTCTCGGCTCCTCCGTAGGGCTAGAAGCGCAGCTCCCCTCCGCGCTGGGCAGGGAGATCGTGCAGGCTTCTCTCCTGCTTTCCCTGTTTTCTGGCCAAGCAGCTCGTGATAACTCTCACGTGAGGAAGTGCCACGCTCTAACGCTTCCTCGGGAGAACATCAGCACCGAGAAAAAACCAGAAGGTCCTCTTTCCCCGGAGGGCACTGAACCTCCGCACTGGCGGGGAGACCGCAGGGGACTCACCGGGCTCTCAGCGCAGCACGGAAAGCCCTGACTCCTCCAGAGCGCCACCAACAGTTTTCTGATGGTTTAGATGGAGGTTTGTCATTAAAGCACAGCTTGCCCTCACATACCCACACATCGGGCCTGGAGATCACAGGATGTGTAGAATGGAGATTTTCCTCCAGGAAAAGAGACAAAGGCTTCCTCTTTGCACAACATGACCATGTCCACGTGGTCACTTGGAAAAACAGGAGCCTTGGAGGGGCCTGGGAGGGGCCTGGGGTCGAGCGTCCCAGAAGCTGGGAGATTGCAGGCGCTACAGGGGAGCCTGGGACAGAAACAACCTTCAAAAATGAAGCAGATGCTCCATCAGTTGATTTTTTTTTTTTGGTACCAGCAATCGAACTCAGGACCTTGGGCTTGCCAGACCAGCGCTTGTGCCACTGAGCTTATCCCTGATCCATCAGTTTCTTAAAAGAAGGAGGAGAGTTACATTCCAACTACATAAAAAAGGGAAGCATGTTTCAGGTTACTCTCTAATAAACACACTTCTGATGCCACGCTCACCCGCGCAGTAAATTCCACAAGAGATGTCACTGTCTTGGTTGAGAAACAGTTTTTGGAGACAATGAAATTGCAAGGGAGACATTCTTCACACTGAGGAAGGCGGTTTAATGAAGATAACGGTTTTATTTTATATATAAATGGACAATTTTATATATATATGCATTCTATGTTTATAAACAGACATTCACATAGTGCATTTATACATACGCCATGAAACAAACCACGTATTTATCATCTTCCAGTGAGGGCCACAGTGCCTGCCTGGCTCCTGGAGCCCGCCGGCCAGGACCCCAGGCTTGAACGCTAGGGGCCGGGCGCCAGCTCAGGCCCCCAAGGACAGAGCGTGCTGGTCCACACTCTCTTCTCCGAGGGCAGCGAATTCACAGCATTCCAGTCACGCGGCAGCATCACACCCCGCAAATCAATACGGACAACGCTTCACATTCGATCCCTGCGCACAAGTTGGTGGCTAATTCCTGCAAGAATTTCATTATTCACTGAAGTACAACTTAGAACCCCGATTGAAATGCCTGCCTGGTGCAATTCCCAACTCTCTTCTTCAACTAGATTAGCCTCCGTGCGCTGCAAACTGTATCAACGAAGTTAAAGAAAGTTGCATTTCCAGGCTCGTGGGTCCCCTGGAATACGGATCTGGCCAAGGACACTGTGCCAGCTCCTCTGTTAACACGGACCAAGAGAGAAGCACCGAATACAGGGCAGACTGAAGGGGACACGAGCGGAGGTTCCGGAATAAAGAAAGGGCTCACGCAGAATGTGCACTGTGGTGGCTGTAGGAAAGGTACGGGTGGTGGACTGACAACTGGTGGTCAACTTGTCACACCCAGCTGAACTGAACCAGTGTGGTGCAGGGTGTGGGAGGCCACCTGAGGACTGTTGCCGGCAGCATAAGAGGCAGAGCTGGAGAAGAAGGAGAGAAGCTGTTGGGAGCTGTTGGAGCTGTTGGTTTTCTTGAGGCTGCTTGGAGGAGCTTGTCATGCTGGCTTTCCTGATGAACTTGGCTATTCTCATCACTGAAGGAGCTCACGTCCTTGGTGTCACTGAGAATGGCTGCAGTTCACTTTGGGGGAGCTCTGGTCCTTACTTTAAGCATCACTTCCTGCCTCCGGAGAAGATGAAGCACAGCTCAGTCTCCTGGGAGAAGCTCATCACGTTGGTTTTCCTGATAGGAGCTCGGCTGTTTTCATCGTTGGAGGATCTCAGGACCTCACTGTCGCTGAGGACGGCTGTGGTACTTTCCGGGGGAGCTCTGGTTCTTACTTTGAGCATCACTTCCTGGCTCCAGTGCAGATCCCTCAGCCTGCTGGCACAGACCCTTCATCCCGAGGGCACAGACTATCTAGCTTCCACCACTGACCTCTGGGCCTTCCCGGCGCAGATCTGTGAAACAGGCCTGCATGAGATGTTGTCGTGGGCTCTTGGCCTCCAGTTAGACTCAGGGGAGGCCCTGTTACGGGCTCTAGGTCTTCAGCTGGACTCGTGCAAGACACTGCCATGGGATCCAGGCCCTCAGCTGGATTCTCTGGTCTTTGCTGTGTGGACAGGCCCCCTGCACTCTCTGTACATGACTCTTTGGGGGACTATTATAAAGAGTCCTGTGAGTAGGTGTCCTGTATGTGCTGTCTCCTCCTGTGAACCCACACCACAGCAGCACATCCTAGGAAGCTCTGAGCTGCTCCTGGAGACACTTCCCTCTCGCTCACGTCGCCTGGCTGGGGACGCGCAGCTTAGTCCACGCTGTTCAGCAAGAGCTGACGCTGCCCGCGCATGACGCTGCGGGGGAAGCAGAACGCCAGAGTCGGGGCCCCGCCAGCCAGCGTGCTCGACAGGCGGCCGCAGGGCGGTGGGACACGGTTATCACGGGCGTCTTGGCCTCCAGCAGCGGGCGGGGGGCTGGGCTGTGGTGACCGCGTTTCCAGGCGGGGCCCCTCCCTGCTGTCTCCCGCTGCTGACGGGGAGGCCCGGCCGGGTCGTCTGCGTTGGGTGATGGACGTTATTTGGTGAAATGGAAATCTGGAAATAAGCCTTCCCTCACGCCGGAGACTCTGGCACCAGAAGGTGTCCCGGCTGAGCAGGCCCGCAGGGCCGCCCAGTGCCGGGCCGTTTCTGCCCGCTCTGTCCGGGCTCGTCCTGGCCATGCCAGCGGCCTGCCGCGGTGGCTGCCTCTCGCCTGGGTCCCGGCTGCCACCCGCCTCCCACTCTCGGCCCACACCCCCACCCCGTCTCTGGAGCCCTGGAACCCTGCTCCTGTTAATGTAATCAGCACCTTTTCATTCCAGAACGGCCGCGGTCACCTTTCAAATACAGCAATTATGGAAATAAGACACCCAGGTGTGCCGTGATTTCTGACAACCATACACCTATAAAGTGCCGGGGAGGCTCAGGCGGGCAGGGATGCCAATTAGGGCGGTAACTTGTACTTAGGCGGCGCCAACCTGCCTGGCACCCCACCCCAGCACCCAGGCCTGCAATTAGCAGTGCATAAGAGGGACCCAGAAAGCGATGCAGACAGAGGGAGGCCGAGGCAGGCTGGCTGGCAGGAGGGAGGGCTGGGTGGGAGGCTCAGCCCCAGAAGAGGGGTGTGGGGAAATACGTGGGGTTCTGCAGCCAAGGACAAAGGAGCTGCCCTTGCTCGGAAGAGGACACGGAGGAGCGGGCACAGGCAGAGGCCAGACCGTGGAGCCCGGGAGCCAGGACAGGCGAGGAACAAGGGCAGCTGGGAGGGCGGGTCCGCTCAGCCCGCCTGGGGTGCTGCACAGGGCCGGTCCCAGAGCAGAGCGGTGCGGGTGTGGCGGGCAACAGGGCTCCGGGGAGGGCAGGAAGCGTGGCCCCACCCCAGGGCCTCAGACGTGACCTGGACCCCCCTCTGGGGTCCCTGGTACCTGAGACCTAGACCTTCCCTGGACCCCACAGTGCCAAGCCGGACACCAGGCCTGTGGCCCCGGGATCCAAATGGCAGCCCTGGGGCGGGATGGCCAGGCGCAGGCATCTTGAGGGCGGGTTGCAGCAAGCCTGGGACGCTGGCTCCACGCGGAGCCCTAGAGCTGACGGAGGAGCTGTCCGCTGGGGACAGAGCGCAGCCCAGCCTGAGGGCCTCGGAGATGCTCGGCCTCCCGCTCTGCAGAGCAGCAGCCAGGAGAGCCAGAGCAGGTGTCAGGGCCTGTGCCTGGCCCTGGGAACCTGTCCTGCCCCGGGGGCTGCGGACACGCGAGCTTCCTCGGCGCCCTGCTTCCTTATTTTCTGCCCTTTTTTGGAGGCAAATAATAAAACCGACTTTTTGTAGGTGCAGTTCTATGAAAGTCGAACATGTTTAGCCATGTTCAGCACCACAGAATTTCTGCCAGGCAGGGCGGTATGTTGTGATCCCAGCACTCTGGGAGGTTGACATAGGAGGATGGCAAGTTTAAACCCAGGCTGGACAGCTTAGCAAGACCCTGTCTCAAAATAAAAATTAAAAATTAAAAAAGAGTGCTGGGAGATAGCACAAATGACTAGGTCTGCTTCTGGCATGCACATGCACGGGTGCGCACACACACACACACACAGAACCTCCCGTCACTGAAAACCCCCTTGCACACCCACACCACTGCCGGGAGGGCCAGGCCGGGCCGGCCACAGTGACATCTGACTCAGCGCTGTCTCAGCTGCGTCGCAGCTCCACTTCTTACCCGAGGGCCCCAGGACACCCCGGGCCGCCCCGAGAACCCACTTAGTTGGCTTTCCACGTTCCCGAGACTCAGTTGGGGGGCAGGGAATCCCATTTAAGGTCACTCTGGTCCTGCTGCCTCTAGTATTCCTTTTCTTCACTTTAGCATTTAATATCAAAGGAGTTTTAATTTTCAGAAGCGTGCTCCTGAAAACCCAAACATTGCAAATCAGTACATTCACACACAGCCAGGGAAAGGGATTTCTGTCTATAGCTTTCACCATGAGAGGGATACACTAGTGAGGGTTTGATGACTTTTCCTTATAGAATGCTTTCTAAACTATGATCTTTCTGTTTATAGTTATACAACCCAAACATAAACATCTACCCCATCCTTTTTAACAGCTGCATAGTATTTCTTTATATGGCTGGACCAAACTTTATGAGATTTCCTCCTAAGAACACTTCAGGTTGTCTCCCAAAGGTTCACTATTCCAAGGTAGAAATACACATCTGTGTTTATGTATTTTAGAGGTTTTTAAGCCATTTAAAGGGAAAATATCTATTTGTAAGAAAGGGTATTTACTGGAAGAGCATGTTAGATTTGACAGACGGTATTGCTTTATAGAATAAAGAATTTTAAAAAGGGATTCCTGAGACTAAGTGTCCAACTTAAAGCCTCAGGACTTGCATGAGCAGGAGGATGGCGCTGATTCCCATCAGGTTAGTGGGCCTTACCCCCACTCCACCCCCGCAACTTGTTCTCCTGAAGCTGTGGGCCGCTTCCTGCCTTGCCAGCTCTCTGGGCTCGGGGGCAGGTCCAGGTTGGTGCCAGGAGGCGGGGAGTCACCAGCACAAGGATGCCCGGCGTCGCCCAGGCCCCGCGCCTCCGCCCCGCAGCCGCACTCAGTCAGCCTCTGCCCGCCACCTCCTCCTCGAGCTTCTGGGCACTGATTTTTCTTTCCACGGAGACTCACTCTCGGTTGACTTCTTTGCATAAGTTTTACAAACTGCCTGATGGTCCAAGCTGGGCCGGACTCCGCCCAGTGCTTGCCCACTCTGGCTCACCGGGCACACCTCGGCAGTTTTTGCAGGCAAAACCACACTTAGGTTTTGAGCAACTACTCTCCTGCTTTTCTACAGCTGCACTGCAGAAATTGCGCCAGACCCCGAGGGCTGGCCACGCAGCACCGGAGGCCATTGAGGACGGTGGCGGAGTGCGAATCGCGTGCGGCACCCAGGAGCGGCCAGTCCCACAGGCGGGGAAGCAAGCTCGCCCCCGGCCATCTGAAAACCCGAGGCCCTTTCCGCAGCGCACAGCCGTCTCCAAGGCCTTGCATGCGGTGCTCCCTCTCGGCCTCGTGGCAGCCAGCCCCGGGCAGCAGAGCTCAGGCCAAGGAGCCGTCTGGGCTTCCGGCTGTACGGAGCCACGTGGCTGCACTCACACAGGCTGCAGAGAGGAGGTGAGGAGGCCAGAGGCAGGCGAGAGGCAGTCACAGGGGCTCCACAGCGGGCACCACGCTCTGCCGCTTTGCCCCACGCGTCTGACCAGCTCAGTCGTCCCAGCCTGGCCTGGTGTCCCTCGGCGTGGGGTCCAGCAAGCACTGGACGGAGAAGAGACCTTGGGAGGCGAGGCGCCCCGGCAGGCGCATCACAGGCCACTGCGTCCTGTTACTCGCTCGTCTTTAGCTCCCCGGGAAAAGTGATCACAGGAGGACAAAGGTCTCCCTAGGTTACTCCTGCCGCCGCACCCTCCACCCCAGGCGGTCACAGGTCACAGTGCCGCTTCGGGCCAACTCGTGCTCTCATTTTTGCCGCTGTGTTTCCCTAAGTTTATTTTACAGATTCAAGGTAGAAATGAACTCTCGCTCTGTGACCTGCTTCCTTCACCGCTTCCTCGCACTTCGAGTCCCCAAATCCCCGAGGAGGTGCAGGACGAACTGCTCCGCTCCGCTGTGTCTCTGTGGTTACTGGTTCCAGATGCTGAGGTGGACAGCGAGGGCTGGATGGAAGCTTCCCTGATGCGTGTCCACCAGGGCTGGGCTCTGTGCAGACAGGGGAACCATAGGAAACCTCTGGATTGCAACCCGAGGGAGCAAGAAGCAGAGTGATGCCTGGAAATGCCAGCATCTAGAAAGATGAAGGTACAGAAGCAGTGTCCCCTGGCACTGAGTCAGGGGTGGCCCAGCATGGGGGAGCAACAGGAAGACAACCCCACAGGGCCTGCAAGGGCTGACCATGCTGCCGACCAGACCAGCGTGGGCAAAAAACAGCTGAGCCAAGAAGCGGGCAGGGACCCACTAGGGATTCCCAGCACTTCCCTCTGGACTCAGGGTTGGGCGGAGGCCCTCTGCCTCTGCCTCTGCAGGACCAGCAGGAGCTGGGCTTGGACAGAGGCCCTGCAGAAGCCACGGTAAGCATCTCATTCTGCAAGGATGCGGGAGGGCAGAAAACCCCACGTCTTTAAGTCTGCAGGACAAAGTTCCCACTCACCCAGGAGGCAGAGGCGCCCTTGCTCACGGGCAGCTGGGGCCCAGGACAGCAGGATGGAGATGTAAAAATCCAACATCATGAGATCGAGAGACATGAGAGTCCTGGTTCGGGGGACACTGAACACCAGGTGGATGGTCCGTGCAAGAAGGGCATGTCACACAGAAAAACATTTACTAAAAACATTTACTCCGCACAATCATGGTAGAGATACTCACCCTAACTGATCTACAGACTTCAACACAAAAACACAAGAAACACGAGAAAACAAGGCAACAAAATGCTTGAAAATGTAAAACTCAGGACGAAGCACTACAGGGTAATGGCATAGAAAGCTTATGCACTGAAACAATAGCAGAAAATTCCCCAAATCTGAGGGACGAGAGATACCCAAGTACCGGAGGCAGTTAGAACCCCGGACAGATGTGACCGGGGAAGGACCCCTCCCCCACACATCACACTCAAAATGCCAGACAGACAAAGAAAGAATATTTAAAGTGGTTAGAAATGCCAAATCATTTATAATGGCAAACCCATCAGAATAACAGCTGATCTCTCAACAGAAACTCTAAAGGCCAAGAGAGCTTGGAATAAAGTGTTTCAAGTCCTGAAAGAAAATAATTGGTTACCTGGATTACTATGTTCCACACAGCTATCTTTTGACATAAAAAGAAAAGGCTTTCCAAAGTAAGTATGAACTAAATAAATTTAAAAAAAAACAAACAAACTCCTAAACACAGGAGAAGAGGACAATGACAGCTAAGACCAAGGGAAAGAATGAATTTTACTGTGACAGTAGATAAATGAATGAAAATCAGGAATGAATCAAACACTAGGAAAATAACAAATGACAGGAATTAGTATATACATTTCAATAGTAACACTTAATGTAAGTGGTCTTAATTCTCCAATTAAAAGACACAGACTGGCAGATTGGCTTAACATACATGACCCAATATATATTGCTTATGAGAAACATACCGTAATTACAAAGACATGGGCTATTAGGAAACATACCTTAATTACAAAGACATATATCTCAGTGGCACAAGTACCTGCCTGGCAAGCATAAGGTCCTGAGTTCGACTCCTGGTACAAAAAAAAAAAAAGACATACACAGATTAAAATGAAAAGATGGAAAGTGATACTTCAATCAGCTGGAGCCCAAAAGCTAGCAGGTGTACCTAAACTTATATTTGACAAAGTACACCTCAAACAAAAATTAGTCAGAAGAGACAAAGAAGGCCATTACATATTGATAAAATAAGCAATATACCAAGAAGAGATAACAATTATAAATACAAAGATGTGTGTGTATGTATGTATGTTGGTCCACCCAATTTCAAAAAACAAACATTATGTGACACAAAGGATCAGACAGACCCAGTACAATCATAGTGGGTGGCTTGACTATCCCAGTCTCAAAAATAGGTATGTCAACCAGACAAAAGAAACGGCAGAGTTAAACCACACTGCACATTAAATGGCTTTAACACATCTACGGAGTGTTCCACCTAGCAACAGCAGAGTACACTGTTATCTCAAGGGCCTGTGAAACTATCTCCAAAGCAGACCACATTGTAGGCTATAAAGCAAGTTTATTAAATATAAAAAACTGAAATAATCTCCTATCAGATCACAATGGAATAAAGCTAGAAATAAATAACACAGAAACTATACAAGCACACAGAGATTAAATAACACACTTCTGAATGATCAGTGGGTCACTGAACATACCAAGGGAGAAATTTAAAAATTCCTAGAATCAAATGATAATGGAAACATATCAAAACATGTGGGTCAAAATAAAAGTAGTTCTAAAAGGGAAGTTTATAACTAGAACTGCCTACATGAGGAAAACAGAGTGATCCCAACAAATAACCTAGTCATGCATCTCAAGATCCTAGAAGAACAAGAACAAACCAAACCCAACACTAGTAGAAGGAAGGAAGTAATAACCATCAGAGGGGAAGTGAATGAAATAGAAACAGGGACAAGATAAAGGATCAATTAAAGAGTTGGTTCTTTAAAAATATAAAGACTGATAAATCCTTTACCAAAAGACATGTTGGAGATTAAAAGGTGAAATTATAATGAACACCACTATTAGAAACTATTTTAAAACTTATATTCCAACAAATCAGAGAACCTAGAAAAAATGAATAAATTCCTACACAGTAAGAACTTATAAAAATTGAACCAAAAAGATATGGAAATCTGAACACATCATTCATCGTCAGTGAGGCTGAAATAGTAATAAAAACGCTCCCAACTACGAAAAGCCCAGGACCTGATGGATTTACTGCTGAGCTCTCCTAGAATTTAAAGCAGGATTAGCGCGGATGAAATAGAAAGGGAAGGGACGCCACTGATGTCCCTTTCAGTGGACTCATGCTATAAATCGCTGAAGGATTTGTGCTCGACACAGGTCAGAATCAGAGGATCTCTACTGGGCTCCAGAAAACGGAAGTCAACAAGATGTCCCATACTGCCTCTGACCGGCGTTACTCCCTCTCCGCCTTAGCGCTGGTCCTGCCATAGTTCTGAAACCTCGCACAGGTTACCACGAAAGTGACATCTGATCACAGTTCTCAGTGTTTCTGCCCAAAATGTTTCTTGCGGTTTCCTCTTGTGACCCAGGCAAGGCTTTAACAGAGCTGTTGCACTATCCATCTGGTTGTGAGGCAGAATGGTTAGGCAGGGCTGGGTGCTGGGTGCTCAGGACAGGTACAGAAAATACCCCATGGCGGCCACTTGGCCACTCATCCGGGTCAGCACTGAGCAGTGCAGATTCCAATTCCCAGGCTGTGCGTGGAGAAGCGATCCAGCTGGTCTGGGTATGCCAATGCCCTCAAAGCTGCCAAGCCGTAGGCTGGTCCTGGGAACCACTAATCTGAGTCGTGGGTTGGCGCCAAGCCAATAAAGCTCCAGCCCGACTTCGAGGGTAGGTGCTATTCGTCAAGATCAGGCGAGGACAGCAGAGGATCACAGGCACGTATAACCTGGAGACACGCACACTGTGACAACAAGAGGGCAGGTGAGGTCACCTTTGAAGAGCTGCTTTGCCTCAATTGTCCAGGATGAGACTGTGTTGCTATGGTGACAGGACGAGGGCTGGACAAGGAGGTTCTGTAGGAAAGGCTGGAGACTAAAGGGGGCTCAACTGCAGCAACCCCCTAACACCAAGCTGCAGTGCGGGGACAAGCTGCCTCCTCTCCCTCCAGCTGCGGTTCTCGGGCCTCTGACGGTCCCCGTGCCACTCAGGCCCCTCCTGGCACCCTCGGGATCGCAGTGCTGGCTCAGAGCAAGGGGTCCCACCTGACATCCCTGCTCCCCGAGGCGCTCTAAGTTTCTGGGCCTCTATGATGGTTTTGTAGAATGTTTAATGTGCTGTTCTGTGCAGGCCGTGGAGAACATGATCTGCGCACCCACTTTAAAGCACGTCATAAATGGACACACAAAAGCGAGCTGGGCGGCCGCTGCCTCGCTGGCCTGGATCAGCAGCTTCCACAGTCGCACCGGCTGCGGCCCTTTCGGCACGGATGGCAGGAGCACCCTGGACCTCAGAAGCAGCCTGCCTGAAGGAAGATCCCCAAATGCACATGCGCCACTCCCCACGAGGAGTGTGAACATTAGTCCCGAGAACGTGTCCTGATCACAAAGAGAAGGCACTTGAAACGTGCGTGCTGACGGAGCAGCATGCACAGTATCTGCATGTGCGGGAAAGGATGAACTACAAGTGGTTTAAGGAAGCTTCGCATCTAATTACCTTCCGCTTTGAGCCATCGCTCGAGGAGGAGAGACGCAGACAAACAGGAAGCGCAGGGGAAAGAAGCAAAGCGGGGAGAAGCGCCCGGGACCCCCTCGCCCCGGGCAGAGAACACACGGTGGGAACGCACAGTGCTCGGGAAGAGGACAGGTCCCAAAGGGTCTGATATTCAGACAAATGAGACAACAAAGCCTAGTGATCCGAAGCTGATCTTTAAAAGGTGTGTGTAACGGCAGCCCACGGCTCTTTGTGTAATACGGTCCTCCCAAGACCAGCGGAGTGGATAGTTAAGTCACGAGACAATGGCATGAAGGGTACTCCTTAAGTGTGAGCTTTTAAATCAGCGTGATTTAAAAGCTGGGTCAGGGGCCAGGGAGAGCTCAGCGGCGCAGCACCCGCCTGGCAAGTGCGAGGTCCTAAGTTCGATTCTCGGTACTCTCCCCGCAAAGCAACAGAAGCCGGGTTAGAAACCACGGCACAGGCTGCTCAAGGCTCCCAGCACCCCGCTAGGGCTGAGAGCCACACTCCGTGGCCATGTTCACGTCGCCAGAGACCAGCAGTCTCCTGTTATCAGCCTCTACTTCCATTTATTCCGTGATTTCCTCATCTTTGGGAAAGACATCCCCACACTCACACCACCGCCCAGGGGCACGGGTTAGCGACTGTTAAGCTGTGCCCTGGTGTAGCTGCTGTTTCTCAGGAGCAGACTACAAGCAGACGAGTGAGATAAAGTCAGGCTTTCTCTCTCTGCAAGTCACGGAACTAATGACACAAGATGTGGGGAGTGACGGCCCGGGCCTCAGGTAAGCAACCAGCTCCTTTGCGGAGAAATTCATGCACGATGCTAGCCTGCTCCGCCCCTGAAATCACAACGCGTGTGGGCTGAAGAGAAGACTTTGGGGGAGCTGGACCGCAGCGAGGGAGCACAGAAAGGATGCGCTCGGTCTCTGAACAGGACTCAAACTCTCACCCCGGATCAGGTACAGGTTCCTCTCAGAGTGAGCATCTACGGGAACAGGTAAACACAGGGCATCAACACACTCTGCTCTCTTAAGCAAACACTTGCCCTGGACGCAGAGAAACTGCCACAGCCATGTGAAAGCCAGCCTGGAACAAGGCCCTCCTGTAGAGATGGGGATCTGGGGAAGCGGTGGGTACAGGTTGGGAAGGCTGATGCAGGACAGTCTCTGCTGTGGTGAGCCATGGGGTTCCCCATGAGCCTGCACCCCGCTCCTCAGAGGGCAGGGCAGGCCAGGCCAGGTAGGCCGGTGGCTCGGTGGGGTAGGGGGGATGAGGGCTCGGATCACACCCCCAGGACAGGCAGTACCCAGCCTCGGTCCTTCCAAAGCACTGTGTCCTTCACCAGGGAACTGCTACAATGAAACCATCGCTGGAGGAAAACACTTTCTGTGCAAAAGCAAGCCAGCTGCCGGAGCTCTGGAAATACAGCAAGCCGTCGCGGTCCCCAAATGAGCCTAAAGCTTCTAAGAAGTCACAACAGACCCCGGGGTGGGAGAACTTCAAGGTCCTTTGGAGACACAATGGGGTTACAGGGTCACTAGGGGAGGAGACATGCGTCGGGAGCGGGCTAAGGACTTCTGTCCTGGGTTGCTCCTGGACGACTCTCGGGGAGGCAGGGAGGAGCCAGCACATGTAAAGTGTAAGGACAGGACCTCCTGGAACAGCAGGCACAGGGCTGATTCAAAACTGCGGAGAAGAAACATCAGAGACTTATCGGGCCCCAGGGCCTGCCCACCACCCCTTCTGGACAGCAGTCCAGCCCTGGGGCCCAGCCACGCCTCCCTGGCTAGGTCTGCAGCATTTGCACCGGCAGAGCCCAGCTGGATAGAGCAGGGGGGCCAGGCCTTGTCCCGATGGCTGCACGTCTAGGCCAGTGCTTGGCAACTGCCTAGGACACACAGGAGGGGGGCTAGGATGCCGAGGAGCTCCAGTCCCGTCAGAAGCCAGGAGGAGGTAACAAGCTGGGCTGTCAACCCGGCTGGCCTTGGTGCTGCTCAGGGAGCTTGGTGGGGCATGACCTGTGGTCATATCCGGTCCTGGTCCCTTCTCCGGCACTGTTCCCTTGCTCTGTTTCCTGACCACCAAGAAGTACATAGCTCTGGTCCGTGCTACCCTTCCGCCATGCTGCTCCTGCATGGGGCCAGTAACCATGGACTGAACCTGTGAAACCACAAGCCAAAGCAACCCTGTCCTCCTTATGCCACGGAGACCATGTACTTCTACCAGCCACAGCAGCTGACCAAGGCAAAGGCTCTAGTCTGAGAGCTCAGCTCACACACTGCAAACCCAGGACCCGTACAGTTTCACCAATTTCCTAAGGGCACTGATTCAAACTGCAAAGCACTGCAGAGGAGGCCACAGTTTTCTCAAATGTTCTCCTGTTGGATTTCACAGCAATCCTCCTATTTAGCCTTAGCCCCATTTCCGGATGGGGAAACTGAGGCTTAGAGCTAACATTTGCCACATAATGAATCAATAGCAAACTCAGTTCTTAAATCCAGGTCTTACTACACAAAACCCTGCGTTCTACCATGATGGCTCTGTTCCGTATATTTCTGGGATGCAAACTATGACAGTGCTGTGAATTTAACCAAATGAAGATTCAGCCAAGTACATACTGGAAATATTTGGGAGAAGAAATCCGGGGAAGTCCCCCAAACCAGAGCTTGGACCTGGCCACAGCCTGAGCAGTGAGTCAGGTGCTGGGAAAGGCATGCCCCACCCACCTCAGTCCCACCCCCCCTCACATCTGAGCCCTGCGAGGCAGGGTCTGCAGGGAACTCCGACAGGCTTTCTGTCACTTCTCTAACCAACGCTGCCTAACAACCATGAGCACTGCGTGAGGCCGGGGGTCACCTGGAGACGATGGGAGGAACCGGAGGACACAGCGTGTAGGCAGACGCCACCCACTGCCTGCCAGGGACGTGAGCACCGCAGAGCTGGCATCCGCGGGGAGGCCTAAGCGTCCTGGGCTCGATCCCCGACACAGGCCTGCTGCACGTGTTCACCTCAGAGTGAAGGCAGGGGCCTGGCAGTGTGGTTATGTTTCCTTGACACTGTTCTGGCAGAGTCCTTGTGCGAGGGGTGGGCAGGGAACGTCAGCGCCAGCCCCACCTGCGGGACCAGGAAAAGCACAAGTGCCTGCACCCACACACCCACACGCGTGCCCACGCTGGCACACTCACACAGTCCTGCACAGAGCTCTGTGACTGGCGAGGACTTCTGCGCAGTGCTCACTCTGCAGGAAAGGAATCTGGCCTCACAGCTGCAGAATGGACTCAAGGGCAGGCCCCTAAATCCAAACCCGATTCTGCCCGTGGCCGGGACCTGACTTCAGCCCCTGGGGTTCCCACGACTGCACAAGGAGGCCTGGCTGTCAGGCATCCCGGATGCATCCTGTGACGGGCAGGGCTGGCGCTGTGGACAGAGGGACAAGGCCCTTGCCTGGCCATGTCTCCAGGAACCCAGAGAAGGGTGACAAGAGCTCTCAAGCTCTGCAGCTTCCACCCTCAGCTCTCAAAGGCAGAGAGGGCTCTCAGAGGGAACAAAGCGATTTCTTTGCCAAGAGAGCTTTTATGTTCACCTTCACAATGGCATTTCTGCTCCGCGGAGAGCCTTTCAGAGAGACACCTTTGAAAGGGAGGAGGTAAACAGGGCGAGAGGCAGCGGCTGCAGCTCCAATTG
Organism: Chinchilla lanigera; assembly: GCF_000276665.1. Taxonomy (NCBI): domain Eukaryota; kingdom Metazoa; phylum Chordata; class Mammalia; order Rodentia; family Chinchillidae; genus Chinchilla; species Chinchilla lanigera. Next base: position 28,979,177 of record NW_004955420.1, on the reverse strand, counting down.
TCCTCCAATGGCAGGGAGGGCGCAGATGCCAGCCTCCCCTCCCCCAACCTGGGCAGCACGGTGGCTGGGGACACCGTGGGGCCCTGAGCACACTGGCTCTGCTGCAGAGTTCAGCCCTAAGGAAGGTGCTGTGACCACAGCTGCCCAGGCTTTGGAAGGGAACAGACCCGCTTTCCAGGGTCTGGGCACCTCTCCCGGCAGCCTCGCAGAGAAGTTCCCGAGGACTGTCCTCCCCAGCACAGTCCCTCACTGCCTCCGAGCCTTCTGCTTGACACCCCCAGGACTGCTCTTAACCCCCTGTGATCTGGCCAGGCCTGGGCCGCACGCCTGCAATCCTAGCAGTGGGGAGGCTGAGGAAGGAGGGTCGCAGCATGTTCAAGGTCAGCCTGGACTGTACCGCAAGACCCTGTGTCTCAACCAAAAGAAAAATTCCACTGGGTTGATGGAATAAAAACCACTAAGTAAAAACAGATCCCAGTTGCTTCAACATGATTCACCAGGACACCCTCTGGTCCCTCCCTGGGGGAGTCCAGGGAGGAGAGGGCGAGGCTGGGCTGCAGGTTGGAAGGGCTCTCAGAATCCACCGCAGACCTGAGGGCTGTGTGCACAGGTGCCTATGCAGGTGTGGGAGTGCACGCACACATGCACACACGCACATCTGCTCTGAGGTGCTGGCTCACCCAGGACAGAGGCTGACATGTCCCCATCTGCTGCCTGTCACTGTGCAGCTGGGGTCTGAGGCCAGGCGTGGAGCCCAGTGCCCTGCTCACACTGCAGGCCAGGGATGAGTCTCTTTCTACGGCCGTCCTGCTCTGTCCAAGCCCTGTGTTGATGCTGCCCACTGCCTGGGAGGCCCCCCACTTGCCTCAGTCTGTTGGGCCATGCTCACCTCTTCCGGAAACTGGCACCATCACTCCCAGAATGCAATCAGTGGTCTGGCACCCCTTAGCCAGTCAGGGCAACATGCAAGCCAACCCCCACCGGCAGCCTTGAGGGAGCAGGGCCCTGCGTCCCCAGAGAGCTGCCAGTGCGGGGGACTCACACCCACAAGGTGGCCCTTGCCAGTGAGCGGCTTTGGTGCCATGCATGAGGCCAGTCCCCTGGCTGCACGTGGGGACAGAGACAGGGGCATCCCCACTCCAGGATAGGAGTGCATCCCCCACGGTCACACGAAGGTACCCTCCTTCCCTGCCCGCTTCTGCGGTCCCTGGCAGGTCCCCAGGGTTCCTCCAGGTGGGGGCCACACGGTCTCCACCCACTCTGCAGCACTGGCCTGGGCCTCCCCTTAGGAAAACTGGGATGGTACTTTGGGACTCAGGATCCCCCGCAGCTGGAGGGAAGGCAGGCCCTTCCGCACACAGGGTTCTGTCCCAGCGCATTCAGTCCCGTTCACAGCTAAAGACCCATCCATCCCTGTCGCCCAGTGCTGGGGGCCGAGGCTGCTGCTTTTCTCAACAGTGATTAATATTATTTGCATAAATCTGGAGAGGCACTTATTACAAAGAAATGAAGTGCCCGCTAAGCAGCGCATGAAAATCAGCATATTAACCAAAAGGGGAAATTAACAAGGAGAATGTCACCAGAAATCTTAGCTTATCAATCTTCATTCCTCCCCTTTCACACCGTTTTGCTGCTGCCTTATATCGCATTTGCATAATTAAATTGCTGGGAGCATGTGTTTTAATTCAGATGGAAAGTATATATTATTTCTACGGTGCAAAAATCATTTGATGTCTGATTGAGTTTTTAATGCTCGCTCTTCAAATTACTAAAAACAGACAGGTAGTTTTGTTTTTCTGTTCTTTTTCCCTGACCTATCTGACCGTGAGGTGCTCAGTTACCGTGAGGAGGCTGCCAGTGCAAAATTCAGACAAAGCAATGCCAACGCGGCCTCAAAGGGGCGGAAGAGGGCAGGCCCCCCCCTCCCCACCCTGTCCCCAGTCCAGGTCTGTCCCGCTCCGCCTCGGGCTGCCTTGAGGGCTCGGCAGGGTCGGTTCTCTCAGCAGAGCAAGGTGTACGCATGTCTCTCTGGCCCGAAGGGATTAACTAGTCCGGCACAGTCTGCTTCAGTGGTTACCGGCCTCGTGTGGCTGTTAAAATTTGTCTAAATTAATTAACAGTAAATGAAGTTAAAACCCAGTTCCTCCCAGCACCCAGCACATGTGCACTGTTCCCAGCCAGCAGGGCAGGGCCACATCCCCGAAGGCACACACAGCACGCGACCCCAGGGTCACAGAAGGGCATGCAGCTGGCACCGAGTCGGCGGCCCCGAGGGCACCTCAGTCTCTGAGGCAGGACCACAGTGACGTGAAGCAAAGCCCAGGTCACAGTGTGCCCACCGGGGCTCCTGCCAGCTGCCACACACTCAGACCTGTGTCACACTGGGGCCAGGGCACACAGGGACATTTCTCCTCCAAGCACACCGGAGCCCAGCGAGGACAGGTGCCTGTCCAGCAGGGCAGCAGGGCGGAGACTAGGGTGACACCTGAGCCGTGTGGGACACCGACTGCCTCGGGTGTCCAACGCGGCCTGGCCACTGCCCCTCAATGCAGGTTTCGTCTTGAGGAAGAGGCTCCAGCGCCCCTGGGTACAGTGCTGACTTCACCAGGCAGCAAGTGTCCCTGCCTTGCGCACAGGCAGGGTGGCCGGCCGCCGGGTCACCTCAGGCAGCCAGGCCCTGGGTGCCCCGAGGCGTCGGCCAGGGCGTGGCTGTGGGCCTGGCTTGCTGTCATGGTGGGGGACCTTCTCACCTCCCTCCCCTGAGGCCCACACTCTGCAGCCCCGCTGGGGGCTCAGCTCTGGGGTCGGGTCCACATGAAGGGACTGTGGGTCCCTGTCTCTCCAAACGGTGAGGACCAGGGCAGCTCCAGGGCTCTGGCCACGGCGAAGGTTGCTGGGGGGTGGGGCTGCCTCCCGCTGAGCCGCCACGCGCCCCTCCCACTGCCACTCCCGGGGCTTCCCGATCTCACAGCGAGCGTCTCCCCGGCCCCATCCACATCCAACACCAGGGCGCAAGGCGACCTGACCTCGCAGCGTGTGCTCAGAAGCCACAGACCTCCAGGAACCCTGACTACATCAACAGATGAATGGATAAAGATGTGGTTTTCCACACCACGCAGCACCCGCTGCTATTAAGGATAAACTTGAGCCTTCACAGGTAAACGGACGCAGCTCGAGAACATAACGTTACGGAGAGTAAATCAGACACGCAAGTATAATTATCAAGGGGTTGCTCTTGCATGAGAAACTGTCATATATAGAGAGAACAAGTGGAAGATAAAGTAGGGGGTCTTTTGTGAATGGATGGGGAACAACAGAAGCGGGGAGGGGATAAAAATGAAGGAAAAAACAGATCAAAATAGAACTTGCAAATAGGAAGGGACAGGAAGGAGCAGGGCAGGTTGGAAACAAATAACCAAGAGGAAGATTGAAGCTGTTTATGCACCTACGTCAGCTCCCACAGTAACTGTAACCGTTAGGTACTGCAAACATCTACTCCTTAAAAAAGTACGTCAGGACTCCTCCACCCCTGCACCCACATTTTCCTCGGGTGCACACGAGAGGGTGCTTCGGGACTGCCCACCCCCTGCAGTGACAGTACAGAGCAGCTGGACAGCCCCACACTCAACCGGGGAACTCAACCCGGGAAAGGCTGAGCCGGCCCTTGGACTGGACGGGCCAAACCAGCCTCCTGCCTGTCCTCAGCCACTGTCAGATGTAACAGGAAACTCCAACCTCCCCGAGGAGGTTCCGCCACTCACAAAGCCTGGGAGCCTCTGCCAGATCCTCGCTACCGAGTGCAGGGCCCACGGCACTTCACCCAACTTTCAAAGAAATGGTGCAATTTTTATTTATGCAGCTTTTTCTCTGAAGGAGAAGGAAGTGTCACCATGGCCCCTCTCAGAGCCACCCAGATCCTTCCGAAGAGTAAGGCCTAGATGACTTCGTCCGTCTTGCCATCACTCATGTGGACACAAATTCTCCATGCTATTTCATGGGCTGACTTTCTGGGCACCTGCATATATTTCATAGTTTAATACTATGCTATGATAAATGTGATTTGTGAAAGGCATTTCCTCACGAATACAGGTCGTTTCCATACTTTATGCAAATCTGCCATTCATCACATTTAGGGTTCTGGCTTCCCCACCTCAGACACCACAAAAGTGCAAGCTGAAGAGTCTCACAAAAACCCTACGCGCTGTCTCCGGCTCCCCTAGAGGGGCAGCATGCCCTTGATCTTTCGTTTTCAATTTTGTTTTCTTGTTTTGTGAGCCAGGGTCCCTTTTAAGAATAAAAGTTGTAGGTCTCCCCTTCCAGATACGCACAGAAAAACAAGGTTTCCCCACAATTAATTCTATTTCACTGGTAAGTTGTTTCCATAATGTGAAAGGAATGTAGAAATCATCTTTCTAGACAATGATGTATCTTTCACTGTCCTTTTTATGTGTTTATTGCACTGACAGACCTGGCAGGAATCCTGCTCAGCTTGTGTAAGAAGCTGAAGTGCACAGTGTCTGGCAGTCTGGTGCGTGTGTGCGCACGCGTGTGCCTGTGTGCACGTCCGATCACAACCAAAGCTACCTTCATCTCACCCGAGTTATCGGGCCCGTCTGCGTGGCCAGGCCAGCCTGGCCGGCCCCCTCCAGCTTCCCGGAGGAGGGCAGAGTCACTCCTCGGTGCTTGTCTCAGGCTGCCGTGGCCTTCAGAGGACCGAGGTGGCACTGCCAGAAGGTGGCACTGAGCCGCACCGGTCAGTGTGCCCAGCCGAGGGGTTGGCTCCTGTCGGCTTCACTGCCTCTCCCTGTGCGGCCCAGCGCCCTCACACAGGCCGCTCGGGGGGCACAGGGCTGGCGAGAGGACCCGGCTGAGTGCCGCTGATGTCGAGTGTGTGAGCCCTGGAGCTCAGACGAGGCCAGGCTCAGAGCGGCCTGGGCAGAGCTGCCTCGGCTTCCCTCCCCGCTCTCTGTGCTGCGCTGGCCACTTCGAGATTGGGAATCTGCGCCAGGGCTCAACGGGCCTGTCCTGGGGACGCCGTCTCCTGCTCACCTGCAGGAATCTTAAGCTTGGAGTCGCTGCTCCTGGGAGCCCGTTCTGCAGCTCAGGTCCCCGCTGGCTCTGGGCACTGATCTACCTCACTGATCCCGCCACGGTGCACAACACCGGACCACTGCCCCGGACCCACCGTCGGGAGCAGCAGTGCTAACACTAGAAACGGAACCGGAATAAGGGAAGGTCACCTTGCGGTCCCCTCGCCCTACTTCCCTGGAGTACACCTGTGCCGTTCACTGAAACAGTGCCAGGCGAGGTCACAGGGGCTCTCTGCGCCCCTCACCCAACTGCAGGGACTCAGCTCCCTGGACGTGCACGTCCTGTTTCCCCCGCGGATGCTGCAGTGCTGGTTTCCAGGGGGGCCTGCCACAGCTGTCGGGACCCACTCTGTCTGCAAAGGGACCTCAGCTGGACGTCACACACGTATCACACTGGTGCTCTCAGCAAACTGAGGATTTGGCAGGGTTTGGCCTCTCCTTTGCTGAGCTCGCCGCCGCCACCGTCATGTGCCTGGACTGCTCCTCCCGGTGGAGCCTGGCCGTCAGCTGGCGGCCTCACGTGTGAACCATGTCTGCAGCTAGGGGTCGTTTTACCTGTGTGGCAACTCTGGGCAGCAGCAGGTCTCTAAGCCATTAGCCCGGGAGCCCGAGGTCACCCCGGGGCAAGTGCTCCCTCTGTGCTCTTGCTTAAGCTGGGCCACACAGGCTTGACAGGGCTGGTGTACAGAGTGTGGGGAAACCAGGAAACGCAGCCCACTCTGCGGCAGGACGCCCGGGCTCTCCAGGCTCGCGTAAGCCCTGCCTACCAGACTAGAACTCGTTTTCCAAATCTACACTCCGTCCTCGCCAGGCTACGTGCTTGACCTCTGCTGCCCCGTGGAAACCGAGTGTCTTGGGTCCTCACTCCCACGGTGTCCCTCCGCCTACGACCACGTGACCCCTTTCCCTGCCCTGACTCCGGGACTGAAGCCAGAGGTGCCCTTTCATCAGTCTCAAAGGAGCTGCTTCCAGCCCGACAGCACGTGGAACTCCCGCCTGCCAAGGTGAAACTCCCGCGTGCGGGGTGAGACGGCGCCTCTCCCACACCCTCTCTCCCGGCAAGGCCTGTTTCCCTAGTGGTGGGATTCCAGGAACCGACAGTGGCAGGAGGGACAGAAAATGCCAAGAAGGCTTTCCTAGCCTCTCCAGTCTCCCCAGCATGGTAGCTTTCGGTTCACCCACATCGAAGACCGGACATGGGAAGACACACGTTTTGGGGTTTGAATCTCAGAGTGCCCTTGGGCTTAGCAACAGCCCTACAGAACCCAACTTCGGCTCCCAGAGCCACTAATGCACCACTCGCCCACCCTGGAGACTCAGGCTGCTGTCCAGCGCTAAGCCTCCTGGGTGCGTCCTTAACAGAGACCTCGAGGCAGGAAGCCTGAGGGCGGCCTTCACCACCGCCCTCCTCGCTGCAAAAGAGCCATCAGACTGTTGTTGAGGAACATAGTTTAGAAGGTCTCAAATCAAACTGCATAATCAGCACTTGTGTTCCATGCAAATGAGAAGGTACATTATCACCCCGAACCACAAAAACTAATCATCCCAGCACCACGGCTCGGAGAAGGCATCTGCTACCTGAAATCTGGAGCAATAACTCTCAGGCGGCGGAGTGGGCATCACCGCAGATCAGACCTGCTATAAATTTATAATGATGTCATATAAAAACATTACATTTTAATGGCTTCACCAAGTGGCAGGGAGGGGCTGGTATAAATGTGTAACTAGCGTTGTCTCGTATTTCGCACTTTGTTTATTTCATTACTGACTGTGCTAAAATGAAACGGCCAGCTTAAAAATGGCATCAGAACAGAAACCCTTCCAACAAGTCCCTGCGCAAACCAGTTTCCCAGCCTCCGGGCGGCCGCGGCCTCTCGGAGATGAACACCCACGCGCTGCGTTTAAGCACGTTGCATTCTTCCTACTAGGTAATTTAAATTATTCTGGCCTTGGTGAGAAGAAAAATAAGAAACTTTATAATTACATTTGCTTCCATATCTAAGGCCACCGTGGACAAGCCCTGGCCCTGGCATTCTCCATGACAGTCCCGTCTCTCCTGCGACTTTATGTGTTTTTCTACAAAGGAAAGAGGGTCGCTCAGAAACCACCAGGCCTCATTAGTATGAGACTGAGCTGTGACAGTCGCTGGGATAGCTGAGGTGCAGGGTGAGACCTGTGTGTCACAGACTGCCCTTCTCGATGGCTGCACTGTCTCCAAACCCTCAGCGACCCTGACAGGTCCATTCTGACAGTGCCACGTACCCAGGTCTGAGGAGGCAGTGGTGTCCTGAACGTGGCACACAGTGGCATCTCCACGGTGTGCTCCTGATGGACTAAGCAGACACAAGCTCCACGCTGCACACACCAGCGTGCAGAGGCTGTTATGGGCAGCTTGGGCAGCACAACCCCGCCTTACGACTGCGGTTGTAACTTCCTTAGTCATGTCTGTAAGGCTTGAATTATTTTCCCTAGAGGTCATGCGCTACCTGTGAAATCAGAAAATAAAGTTTTAGTTTTGCTAAGAAAATCCCTGCTCTGGTCCTGGTGGTCCCCAAGGAGAGCAGGAGCGGGGAGGCACAGTGAGGCCAGGAGGAGCCCGGCAGGGCCCAGGGAGCAGCTGCAGGCCGGGGTGGCAGGCAGGTGGAGTCCAGGCCCGTCCTGGGCACAGGGTACAGGGCAGGCAGCCGGCGGCAGCATCCTGGGGAGAGGACGTGAGAGGGGGTGGGACCTGGGCCCACGATCTGGGGATGGCGGGAGGGCAGGGTCTACGGTGAGCTGCAGGCACGGATTTGGGTGCGCACAGCCACAATCCAACCCCCCTTTCCAAGTGTCTTCCGCACACATGGGACAATGTTGGCCCCACAGCACAGGACCCATCTGACCAGTGGGCCTAGGATCTTGGCGTACTGTATGTGGGGACCCTGGGCCTGCACCAGATTTTTGCAGGAACCTAGGAGGCTGGTGCATCATCTCTACTTTATCATAAAGAAATGGTCTGGAAACTGAGAGGTGAGTTCAGAGTTCCCCCTGGGTAGAGGTAAGACTTAGTTCTAGAGCTGCCGTGGCTACTGCCCCATCACGACTTGGATGGGGGGACAGCTCTGCACCAGCACAAGGATGTGCAGGGCCTGTGGTGGGTGGCATGGGCAGGACACCTTTCTGAGTCTGGGGACACTCCGGGGACACGCTGGCATTGGGCCGGCAGGAGCCACTGCAGCCTTGAGGCTGGTGGGCACAGGGAGAGGGGGACACTGAGGTCCCACCACTCCACGGGGTACGGCATGGCCTCTCTGAGCCTGGAGGCGTTGCTGTGTGTTCACAGTTGCCCAGCATGAAGCGCACAGAGCCTGGTGTGGAACAGGCTCCCAAGCATGTGCTAAACGCAGACCACAGCACAGTTTCTCACCCTGCTGCGGGAAAGTCCTGTCCTGCGTCAGCCAAAGCCGGGGCAGCCTGGGAGCGGAGAGCGGGACCCAGACCCGCTGGGCTCCAGGACCTGCTGAGGGGTTCGGAGTGGTGCTTCTCTTTGGGTTGGTTTCACAGACAAGCACGACCGTAGGTTTTCATATCCCAATGCAGTTAAGTAGGATTTTATGAAAAGCAGCATTTTGGGGGGTGCTGGACTATATGTGCATTGAACATATAGGGTGGGCGCCACCAGAACATTTTTTTAAAGCAGTATTTCACTGGGCTCAGGTTATGTGCATGTTTATTACTACGTGTTTTTGTGTGAGTGTGGAATATTCATAATGACAACAAATGTAACATCGTACTCAAACTTTGATGTAATGGGCTGCACCAAATGCAGACTCTGTCATAAAAGCTTTGACGACAGCTCTAGGGCTTAGGATTGTGTCTGCAGAAGGTGCTACTTTTGTCGTCTAGCTGTTATAGAGTAACAGCTTCAGCATGCTCGTAAAACTTCCAAAGTAACTGAACAAGCCTATTATACTTGGGTGTTCTGCTATTCATAATATTACACTGCTGACTCTGTTTGCAGAGAGATCTAGAAGTCAAGCAGGAATAACTTGTGCTGAGAAGCATTTTGTTGCTAGGCACATGTCAGGGCCTTCCGGTTTCCCAAGAGCACCATTAGTCAGACGCCTCAATTAACCGGAGCAGCCCTGTCAGGCCAGCCTGAAGGGCCGGGCCGTGATAAGGCTGAATCGGGCAGGTTCACTGCCGCTGTGGGAGCCCACGGCAGACCTGCGGCTTCGAGAACCTGAAGGAGGCAGACCTCCCAGGGTTGTGGTAAGGAAGCTGCGTTCTAGGCTTTGCAGAACGCCGCTAGCTACGATGGCACTACAGTGTTTGCTTTTCTTTCTTTTTTAACAGAAAAATGTTAGGCAGGGATCAATTAAGAACACCTCAGTCAGCGGCATGCTGAGTCTGCCAGCGCGCCACTGTTGGGGCGAGTGTGGTACCATGCACAGACAACGCCGGCTGCGAATGCCGCGTGAGGACACCTGGGTTCCCACCCGACTTCGCCGTGCTCGCCCAGTCCGCAGGGTCCTTGGCTGCTGGTGTGGGTGACAACCTTTCCCCACAGGGCTGTGCTCATGTCACCCAGGTCAATGACTCATCCCAAGAGCTGGCTCGGAGACGCTCTCTGTGCCTGCTGGCCTCTGCGGCAGCCAGAATGCTCAGAGCAGTAATGCTGGTCTCCCAGCCCGCAGTCACCACTGACAGCGGATGGCGGTAACTGGGCGCCCCGGGAGAGCACTCAGGGGCAGAGACCGTCCCAGCGCCTCAGCAGCTCTGAGGCTCAGTGGCCCAGGTACCCGGGAAGAGCAGGGCCTGGAGGGAGGGCACGGCCTTCAGCATCAACCCCAGTGACGGCCCGGTGCAGCCGGCCGCCCTCCAGCCTCCCTGGTGGCAGTGGGAGCTGCACCCCCATGCACAACATTGCAGGGGACCCTCCACACCGCGCTGCCCATCCCCAAGTGCCCAGGGCTGCTGCTGAGGCGCTGCCATGCTCCAGCTCTGCCCGCCATGCAATTAGGCCTAACGAGGCACAAGGAGCTCCTAGGGGCACACAGAGCAACCCCCTGCAATGGCCCCACTCCCCCCAGGCCTGAGGGTTCTGTCCTGCCAGCAGCACAGCGCCAGGGAGGGGCAGGCCCAGGGGAGGCGGACGGGATCGCCCTGCTTCAGGCGTAAGTTATCAGCAGCTCTTTGGCTCCCTCAGCAAGACACGCAGGCAGCAGGAGGAGAGAAGCAGGAGCAGAGGCCTCCTCCGCGCTGCGAGGCTGCTGCTAGGCCAGGCGCGCTGCCCGTGTCTGCTGCAGCTCGAGAGAGCTGGAGTCAGCGCTGGTGCTCACAGAGCAGCAGTCGAAACACGGCACAGCAGAGAGTGAGCACCAGCTGCCTGGCACGGCCCCTCGGCAGAAGGTGCGGGCAGCTGTGCTCAACAGAACCGGCTTCCGCGAGGGAGCTGAGGGTGGAGGTGTGTGCTCTGATGAGGACGCGCGCCTGGGTCTCGGACACAGATGACGTGCACACATCACACGCACACACCTACGTGTGCACGCCGTGTTCCCTGAGAGACACGTCACTGCCCCGTGATCCACACACAGTGGCCCCACAGGGAGGCCAGCGCTCTGGGACAGTAAGCAGCGCACCCAGGACAGGACAGGTGCCGCACGGGGAAGGTTTGAAACCTGTCTTCTCCGAGTGGCCACCCACAGGCTCCTCCACCTTCCTCGCCCCACTTCCTGCCTTTGTCTGAGCTGAGCAGTCTGCTACGAGGGCCACTGGCCCGCCCACGACACTTACTGCTCTGTCGACGGGGTCCCTGGGGCACATCCGTGGGACAGAGGAGGGAGCTCTGGTACTTCACAGGTTTCTTAACCAATACCCCCTTCCGGTGCTTCTCTCCAGCGTGGCTCAAAGGCCCCTGCTTGTGACTCTGAGCTGGGTAAACTGAACTTTACAGCGACCATGAACAGTGCATCAGCTACAGCGGTCTTGAATGTCGTTATCCTCTTCCCATAAAAGGAAGTGTGAGAAATGAAAAGACGCTCCAACAGGAATGTTAGCAGCCCCAGGAAGCGAATGGGCGGACACCAACTAGAGCTCTGGCCCTCTCTCCAGCAAGCAGAAGTGAACGCGTACGGAACAGGCTGGGAGACCGGGGTCTGACAAGGGGATCTCTCACACTCGCATCTTTGTATGACTTCAGTAACTGTGGGTTCCAGGTTTCCAGGACCAGCCACAGGGCAGAGCTGCTCCAAGGACACACGTGACATCACCCGGGGACCCCGTTAAAACGCAGGATCTGCTCCAGCAGGTACAGGGTGGGGCCCAAGCCCCCACTCCAAGTACGTTCTAGTCATGCTGCAGGCTGCGAGCCTGGGACCGCGCCAGGGGGCACGCAGGGCTGGCTGTCCTGTCCTTTCCGTCTCACCGGCAACCGTCCTGTGCGTCACTTTAGTATTCTTAGTAGGTTCGAGTCAAGCTCTTTTTGCTGGGTAATCGCAGCCTCTGATCTGGAAAACCCACCTGTCTGTCACACAAGGCAGGCACGCAGCAGGGCCTTGAGTCTCAGCAAACGGAAACGCCCGCCTCACTCAGGAGAAAGCAGACAGGGTGAACAAGTTTGGCCACAGGCGCCAGCCTTCGTGACCTTGAACTGAGAAGAAGCTCCATGAGGCACACTCAAACTACCCTCCAGATAGAGCAGACACTTTTCTTGTCCTGGGGCTTTTATAATTAAGTGGTTAAAAAGTATTTGGGCTGGGCGTGGTGGCACGCCTGTAATACCAGCACTTGGGAGGCTGAGGCAAGAGGATCTTTGCGAGTTCGAGACCAGCCTGGGCTATGAAGGGAGCTCACGGCCGGCCTGAACTGCACAGCGAGACCCTGTCTCAAAAAGACAAAAAAAAAAAAAAAAGTCGTATTTGGGAAATAAAACAACTGGCAGAGAATTAATATACTAATCAAAAAGACGGCGAGGACACTGGTGAGGGTGACAGCAGCACTCGCTGCCACCGCCAAGCCGCTCTGTCCTGGGCACAGCTGAACATCTGCGTCCACCCTTACCTGTCCCCAAGCAACGCGAGGGTGAAATACCAGGGTTTCCACCTTTTCAGATCGAAGACTGAGGTTCAGCGAGGGCAGGCTACCCAGTGTTTCGCTACCTAGAACAGTGATGGTGTACCTACAACACACACGCTGTTTTTCTCCTAAGACAAAAGATGTTATTGTAGGAGTCATTTTTTCTAAACTAAAACCTCAGTACGCAGGTTTAATCACAGTGTTGGTGCTTTGGGGTAAGCGGGTATTGGGTGGTAATTTGGGCACTTGTCTCTAAAAGGTTCGCCATCAATGAGGTAGAACAAGTGCCCCTTGGGCCCGAGACTGCCGAGCTCCGCCCTGCCCTCCTGCTGCTCTCCACAGTGAGTGGCGCTTCCACCGAACACACGGAGCCCGCACACGGCAGAGTCAAGTCACCAAAGTCCACGTAACGCAGCTGCTTCACAAGGCCGTGCCGGATAAAATGAAGACTTTTAAAAGGTACAAAATTAAGACTGCCGATTTGCTCAATGGAAGACATAAACCAAAGTGGTTTAAAGAAAATACTCTGTACTGCAGAGTGAACTAACCATCCAGGAACTATCTGGGTAGACTCACTGTTTATCTCGGCAAAGCCGACCTAGTAATTGTCCATCCTAAGAGGCAGCCCAGGTAAATCCTCTATTCAGGGAAAAGAGAATGAACAGTAGCCTATTACAGGCCTGGAAATGTCCCAGGGAGGATGGTTTTTGGGGCCACAGCAGGAGTCCCAGGCCAACGGAGACGCACAGCACAGAATTCATGGGGTTCTTAAGTCAACAAAGAGCAGTCGGCATGGGGGTGAGCTAAGGGGGTGAGACCACCTTTTATCTGTATATTACAATGCTGAAAATATAAGGCAACTCCCAGAAACTCTGTACTTCTGGGGCAACAGTATGTACTTTATGTTTTGAACTGCACAAAACAGTCACGTTTATTTGGTCTCAGTAAACAGACGGGCCTTGACTTATGGAGCCTTACGTGCCATTTCTGAACTTTATGATAGTGTGAAGGCCACAGGCATTTGTTAGAAACCATACTTGAAAGTTTCATTTTTGACCTTTTCTTGGGTAGCAAATGTGCAAAGGTACTGTCCAGCCACGGTGGGCAGCAGGACAGCCTGAAGCCCCTGTCCTCCCCATTGTCCCAAGGACAGACAGCTGATCCTCCAGGGTGCTCTATGTGGCTACGTTACAATGCGCAGTGGGTGAGGCATATTAGATGCATTTTGGTCTAAAATATTTTCAACACACAGTGGGTTTACTGGGCTGTAAGTCCACTGGAAATCAACTGTGCACCTGTATTTGGTAGTATTCAGTTCAGTATATTCTACAATGACAGGCCCTAGGCAGACATCTTTGGAAAATACAGCTGAACACACACACACACGTGCGTATATGTACACTGTGTATACCGCACTCATCATATGTATGCATGTGTCTACAGTAGATTGTTGAACACCTGTATACTTACGGTACACTGTGCTCATTTCTTGCTGTGTGTACGTACGGGCTTATACACACGTACACACGGAACTGCTCTCTCGTGGAGAACGTGGGGAATGTCCCCGGCACAGCGGAGGGCCCTGCCCCCATCTCTGCCAGCGCTATTTAACTCTGTAGGTCACTGACACCTGTGGTGCCAACACTGTCCCCACACAGGGCTGCGAGGCTTCCTGGATCCACCGGGCACAGTGCTCACCGTGTCTTACTCTGTACGGAGACAGAACTCCCCAAATTGGTTTGAGAAATAACTCGTCTGATTTTTATTAGACCCCTCTGTCATTCCCCCCACTGGGTTTTTAAATCTGAAAATCACATTTTGTCCCAGGAACGCAATAATCCTTTCCATCTTTATGAGGCTACCAATGAGACCGTTCCGGTCTCACTCTTCCACCCGTGTGGTGTTCGGTGGCCACTGATCCGGCTGCCTCACTCACGGCCACGCCTCGCACTCTGCCTCCCTCGAGGGCCTGTTTACGGCCCTCGGTGACGCTGGTCCGGTGAGTACGGGCGCCTGACTCGCTCGCTGCCTCCGTGACCACTAAGATCTCGCCTGGTTTCCTTGGGGAGCTTCTAACATGACTCCACTGAGAGCAGGTGCAGGCTTGCGCTGGAGTGAAGGAGTGAGGCGTGAACAAAGCGGCCTTCAGTCCCCTTCATCCCCACCCGCCTCCCTGGGCGGGGAGCCTCGGCCTGACTCAGCCGCCCAGCTCCAGGGCGGGAGCTGGGCCACGCCCTCCTCAGAGCCCTGCTCCAGGCGGCTCCTGCGGGTTCTCCGCACACCTGCTCCCTGCCTCTGGAGGTCCGAGGTCCAAGCTCCGCCAAGCCAACTCGTCGCCTAGAGATTCCTCAAATCGACTGTGCATTTTTACTACTTTCACGCTAATTTCAATCAGTTCCGTGGAATTGAAGCAAACAAGCAAGGCAACACGAACGGTACACCTTCATCATTTAAAATCCAGTTCATTTAGAAATCTGTTGCACGTGCAAATGTTTACACACAAACACACATGTGACGTGACTGAAAAGCACGGGGAGGGTTTAAACTGCTAAGTTTACCACAGTACAAGGCATCGCCGTTAAGGCCTCAAAATCGTCTCCTCACTCCAAACACACGCGTCTCCCCGCCCTCGGCCCTTCCTGCCGCGGAAACTCTCTTTCTGAGCGTCTCTAGTTGCCCTGGCCACGTCGACGTGCTCATGGATTCAGAACGACTCCCTTCTGCGCTTAGCTGGACTCGGGAGGGGCCCGGAGTGGCACAGCGCCAGCTCTGACTGGGAAGGCGGACGAGGGCACCGTGTCATTAGCCTCCCTTTCTGCGGACGGCACTCGGCGCCTCTGCCACGTTCTGCTACACACCTGGCAAAGACACTCACAGGACGGGCTTCAGGAATACTTCAGGAGGCGACAAGGACGACGGATAAACACACTGGAGATACAGAGGAATATTCTGAGATGGGCTCACGGCAATGTGCCTTGTACTGTAATAAGTCCTTTTGAAAACTTAAAATTCACCGTGCACTTACCACATGCTCCAGTGGCTGGGTGCATGGGTGTGACTATAGAGAAATAAGCCAAAACGCTGACTGTGGCAACCTATGGCCTATAATCTTCTGTCTACTCTTATGCATCCCTTTACTTTTGTTTTTGCTGTTGCAACTTATGAATAAATTCACATATCACAACATCCACTGTTTTGAAGCGCAGAACTCAGTAGTCCCCCGCATATTCACAGTCGTGCAGCCATCACCACCACCGATTTGAGACACTTTCATCAAAGCCGAAGAAACCCGCACTGGTAGCGGTCACACCCAGAACAGCCAGCCTCTTGCCCCTGTCTGTACGCCAGGCAACCCCACTCGTTCTACGGCTTCGCAGATTCTGCGGGGACGGATCTGCCTACACCCTGTCTCTTCTGGGGCTGCTTTATGAATGGAATCATCCGCCATGTGGTGCTTTGGTTTTTGACCCCTACAGCGTAAAGCTTCTAAGACCCACTCCTGTCACTACTTCCTTCCTTCTCGGGTCTGACCACAATTCTACTGATGGATATACCATATTTTATCTATCTATCGACTGATGAACACCTGAGCTGTTTCTACTTTTTGATTTTCATGATCCACACTGCTGTGAATTTCATCTACATGTAGTGTTCCATAAGTGAAAATACTTCTTTAAAATTACAAAGAACACATTTTAAAAGAACAGTCTCTGTCAGACTTTTCACTGAGTTAGACTGGCGTTGCTTCTGCTCTAAAGCTTGTGGCTTTATTACAGTCTAGAGAGAATAAATTAAGTAGGGAGGTAAGCAGGCATTTTTTTATGTGTACAGTAATAAGAACTTCAATAAATGTAGACTTTTTACGAATTAATTTCTCCATAGACCCTCCTCCTCTCTAGCACTGGGAGGGGACCCATGGCCTTGTGTATGCCAGGCAAGTGCTGTAGACATGCAGTCCTCCTGTTTCTTTTGCCTCAGTGTGGAAGGTTTCAGGCCCTGGAGCCTCCGGCTGGTGGCCAGGCAGCCCCTCAGGAGGGAGCATGGGGCCAGAGTCATTCAGCCCAGGCAGGAAACAAGAGTAAGAAGGGGTCAAAGTCTCACAGGGAACCCCAAGGACTTGCTGTCCGCCCACAGGGCCACGCCTCCTGGCACCACCTGGGAGACCAGGCTGAGAGCACAGTCCCTGCAGGACGGTCAGGAGCCAAGGCCTGTGCCAAGCACAGTGGTGTCTGCCTATCGCTTCAGCTACTGGGGAGGCTGAGGCAGGTGGATCCCTTGAGCCCAAGAGTTCAAGGCCAGTCCGGGCAACACAGTGAAACCCTATCTCAAACATAAATAGCTCTTGGGAGGCTGAAGCATGAGGATCATGAGTTCAAGGACTGCCTGGGTACACAGTAAGACCATCTCAAAAAACCAAAAACGTGAGTTGGGTGTGGTGGTGCACACCTGTAACTCCAGCACTTGGGAGACTGAGGCAGGAAGACTGCCAAGTTTGGGGCCAGCCTGAAATCTAGTCTGCTCAGCTTTGTCCCAGGCCAGCTGCCCCCCACCCCACCCCAGCACTAGCAGCTGCAAAGAGCCAGCAGGCAGGCCACAGGTCACCATGCCCACTCTGCACGCAGTGCTGTCCTGGGCCCCTCGTCCGCCCACTGAGCGAAGGCTGGGGCGTGTCTCGCTGCGGCCTTTGGAGAGGACCTGAACCACGCACGGTCTAGGGTCTGGGCAGCTGGTCCATGCTTCGAGAATGATGCCCTCAGGCCTCACCTGGCCTCCCAACTGAGTGCGGATCATTCTCTTTCTGTGCTGAGGATTAGAGCCAGGGCTAAGCATGTGTTTTACCCGAGCTGCACCCAGCCTGGAGGTTCCTGAACGGAAGCCCCAACGCTCCATCCCTGAAACCCTGCCTCATGTTTGCTTCAGCTGGTCGCTGTCCCCCACTCCTATTTCACATGTCTTCACCTATAAATGCTTTGCACTGCAGACGGAAGCTCAGATTCTGGTTGTTCCCCGTTTTTGTCTGAAGTAACCGCATCGCCCCGACCCCTACCCCATACTATAGACAGAAGGGCATGGAAGAGACAGGAACAGTGGTACAGGCCTGTGATCCCAGCATCCTGGGAGCCCAGCCTGGTCAGAGACACTACGTCTCAAAATAAAAAAATTTTAAGGCTGGGAGTGGTGGCGCATGCCTGTAATCCCAGCACTCAAGAGGCTGAGGCAGGAGGATAGCCACAAGTTGGAGGCCAGCCTGGGATACACAGAAAGACCTTGTGTCAAAAAAAAAATTTTAAAAAAGGGCTGTAGTATAGCTCACAGGAGAGTCCCTGGGTTGAACGCTGAGTGCCACAAAATAAATAAGTGAAGGAAGGAAAGAAAGAAGGAAGAAAGAATGGAGGAAGGAAGGAGGAAGGAAGGAGGAAGGAGGGAAGGAGGAAGGAAGGAAGGAAGGAAGGAGGAAGGAGGAAGGAAGGAGGAAGGAAACAAGGAGGAAAGAAGGAAGGAGGAAGGAAGGAAGGAGGAAGCAAGGAGGAAAGAAGGAAGGAAGGAAGGAGGAAGCAAGGAGGAAAGAAGGAAGAAGGAAGGAGGAAGGAAGGAAGGAAGGAGGAAGGAAGGAAAGACGGAAGGAGGAAGGAAGGAGGAGAGAAGGAAGGAAAGAAGGAAGGAAGAAGGAGGAAGGAAGGAAGGAGGAAGGAAGGAAGGAAGAAGGAGGAAAGAAGGAAGGAAGGAAGGAAGGAAGGGAGGGAGGAAGGAAGGAGGAAGGAAGGAGGAAGGAAAGAAGGAAGAAGGAAAGAAGGAAGAAAGAAGGAAGGAGGAAGGAGGAAGGAAGGAGGAAGGAAGGAGGAAAGGAGGAAGGAAGGAAGGGAGGAAGGAAGGGAGGAAGGGAGGGAGGAGGAAGGAGGAAAGAAGGAAGGAAGGAAGGAGGAAAGAAGGAAGGAAGGAAGGAGGAAAGAAGGAAGGAAGGAGGAAGGAGGAAGGAAAGAAGGAGGAAGGAAGGAAGGAAGAAGGAAGGAGGAAGGAAGGAAGGAAGGAAGGAAGGGAGGGAGGAGGGAAGGAGGAAAGAAGGAAGGAAGGGAGGAAAGAAGGAAGGAAGAAGGAAGGAAGGAGGAAGGAAGAAAGAAGGAAGGAAGAAGGAAGGAAGGGAGGAAGGAAGGAAGGAAGGAGGAAGGAAGAAAAGGGAGGAAGGAAGGAAGGAAGGAGGAAAGAAGGAAGGAAGGGAGGAAAGAAGGAAGGAAGGAGGAAGGAAGAAAGAATGAAGGAAGAAGGAAGGAAGGAGGAAGGAAGGAAGGAAGAAGGAAGGAGGAAGGAAGGAAGGAAGGAAGGAAGGGAGGAGGGAAGGAGGAAAGAAGGAAGGAAGGGAGGAAAGAAGGAAGGAAGGAGGAAGGAAGAAAGAATGAAGGAAGAAGGAAGGAAGGGAGGAAGGGAGGGAGGAAGGAAGGAAGGGAGGAAGGAAGGAAGGAAGGGAGGAAGG
>NW_004955420.1:28928471-28960412 GCF_000276665.1 Chinchilla lanigera | reverse complement strand
AGGAAGGAAGGAAGGGAGGAAGGAAGGAGGGAAGAAATGATAGGGAGGCCTCAGGCAACCCCATCTGTGCTCTTTCTGGCCCACGCTTTCTCTCACATGTCCTTATTCTTGCAGCCTTACTCTTCAAAATCATCGCTGGGGTCTTCGTTTACTGTCTCACGTGCTCGCCAGGTTAAACTGCATGAGCCCAGGGAGGGAGAGGTCTTCAGGAGCTCTTACGGCCCCTCACCTCTCAAGTTACACCCAAAGTGTGTGCAGTGTGACTCTTAAGCACTGGGTCGGGGAAACGGTTTCATTTAAGCAGAGCCAAGCAAATGGAACAGCCAGACCCTGGTTTGGTTTGGTTTTCAGAGTCAGGGTTTCCCTATGCAGTTCCCGTGGGCCTTAACTTGTTATTCTCCTGGCTTATAGGCACCAGAAACTGTGTTAATATGCAGTAGAGAACAGGTGTAAACCCATCACTCTGTAGGCTGAGGCAGGAGGATTGCAAATTCCAGCCCAGTCTGTGCTACATAGTGATACCTTGTCTCAAAAAACCAAAACCAAAATATCAAAACCAGAACCACTCAGGAGGCTGAGGCAGGAGGATCACCATGAGTTTGAGGCCAGCCTGGGATACACAGTGAGTTCTAAATCAGCCTAAGCAGGCATTCTTGAATTAACTAGTAAGTCTAATTTTCTTTTTAACATGCTGAGAGTACATGGGCATTTGTTAACAATTTCTATAGTACTTATAGCTATTATTTAGGAACAACAGGCTTTCCTTGTAAGAATGCCATCTTAGAATATATTTCATTCTGTTATATACAACATTCACAAAACAATACCTTGTGCACTGAATTAAAACCTGCCCAGGCTATGGAAAGAGAGAAAAAAAAACTCTTTTGTTTCCACTCACGGAGTGTAACCCTTAGAAAGGGATCATTTCCACCACATTTTCATCAGGGCCGGCGAAGAAAGTGTATCAGGTTATTATGGAGCCCAGAAAGGCAGGCACTGCCAGGTTGCTAGGCAACACCCAGCGTTGAAGGCCCCGTATCTGTGATCTCAAGAGACAGCTCCAATTTCACTACAACCCACTCCTGCCCACGACACAAAAGGCCCACGTGCAGTTTATAAGCAGGCCTAGGTTCTTGATGTAATAATGAAGAAATCAGGAAAAGAAAACAGCGGCATTAAAACTTTTGTGGTACTTAGATATTCTGGAGACGCAATTAATAAAACCGATGTTTCTAGGGTGCTTGGGGGAAAGAAAGCAGATCCCGTGGTTTACAGTAGATAAAGATATTCCATATCCAGACAAGTATAGTGTACGCAAATTTGAGGATTTCTTTGAAGAAGGGATAAATACCTTTGTTCTGTGCAGAATCAGAGAGAGAAAAAGGGTAGTCGGGTGAACGCTCCAGTCACTACCTGCTTCAACAAGAGTCAGGCTGACAGCGTGCTTTCCACTGAGATAAGAACTCAAGGTCCACGGGAAATCCTTCCCAGGAACAAGTTCAACTATTTTCTTTAGCAATGGATGGAAGAGAAAGTTACAGCTGCCTCCCTAACAGTTCCACAGGCATCGCTGGGCTGCTGCCTCGGCCGCCCGACTACCGAGGGATCAGGGCCTCCGCTGCACAGCGCAGCCCGCATCCCTTCCGCCACCCCCTCTGCGATCTGGGCAGAGACCGTGTGTTCTGCTTGCCGCCCCACAGGCCAAGACGTCTGCTTCGAAAGCCAAAGCCGATGCCCGTGAAATAGATCAGAAGAGCTGAGGGTGGTGACGCTTCACGTTTAGGGCGCTGAGTAGAGACTTCGGCAGCACTTGGGTCCAGGTTGCCAGGCTGGATGGGCCGCTTCGGGGTGGGAGGGGTCCCTGTGACCTCAGTGCGTCTCCTTGTACCCCAACCCTCAGGAGTGCTGGCTGACCTGGGAAGCACGGGGACTCACCCATGAATTCCAGGTTGGTGGGCTCACAGCGGTTTGTGCCCCCCAAAGTGAAGGGAAGAATCAGATCTTGCACAAGTGGAGGATTTCATGAGCCCAGCGATGGTGGAAGAGTCACGTGGGAAATCACCAGTGTACGCGGGTCTGACAAACTGACGACCAGACCGCTGGCCAACAGTGGAAGATGAGAAAATCTCTTCTAGGGTAAAGACAGGACAGGCAACTCAAAAGGAAATCGGAACAGCAGTGGAGAACTGATGGAGACCTGAAACAATTTCGTGAAGGCACCAAGTTTTAGGCCAGGACCGGGCGGGTTAGGTATGAAGAATACCGTCGGCGTCCACATGCTGGGTTGATAGCATGAGCTTTTGACCAAGAAGTCCTGAAGCCCCGACGGGTGGTGATGGGGTCCGATGGCCCCTGTGCCCCCACGGGCGGGGGTGGGGCACAGCTCGTCAGCCCGAGGTGAGCGGACGCTGACTCATCCGCACGAGCCTGCCCTTCGCCTCCCCCTGACCCCCGCCTTCTCCTCCCCGGGCGCCGTCCATCCCCGCGAGGCTCTGCACGAACCCTCTCTCCCCCTCCTGCGTCCACCCGTCCCTCCAGCCCTCCTACTGCGCTCTTCAGTGGCCACCAGCAAGTCCACAGCCCAGCGCCCCCAGGACGCTGCCCTCACTCCTGCCCTAGCCAAAACCTGCTGCTCTCCCAAGACTCAGGCCGGGCCTGCAGAAGATGCCGTGCTGGTCCCTGCTGCTCCTGACCGCTGTGCAGCCCTCCTCCCTGAAGTCCCCTCCAGCTTTCAGTCCGATGTCACCAGAGTGCGACGTCTGCTACGCCCCCTGCTGCACTCAGCTGCTGGTCCCCCACATGCCCACTCCCCGCTCGCCACCATGGTCTTCAGAACCGCTCCGGTCACGGTGCTTGGGACCTTCCCCAGCGCTCTGTGCTTCAGTCTCCCTGCCTACAATCGCACCCCTTGCTCTCCCCACACTGTCTCCACGTCGTATCCTGGGCCTGGCTGTGACCGCTGACTGGACCCTCCGGAGCCCACAGCCAGGCACGCACACCAGGCATGCATAGCCTGACCTCAGCTCCCACTGTTCCTCTGTCCAATCCAGACATCTCTTCCTTGGGCCTCCAGACCACTGACACAGCTGCCTCCCGCACACGACCAGCGGACACCCGACAGGCTCCCGATTTCCTCTCTCCCTCCCCAGGTCAACCCCTCCTGCAGTTTTAGCCATCTCAGTTTTGGTTTAACAAACTGGAGTCATCTTTGTCCTTTTGTCTCACAGCCTCAAGCCCATCTGGCAGCAAATTCCTGCCACCTAAGACCGCTCCCAATGAGCCCTGTTCCCCCTCCAGTGCACCTCCCGGCCCTCCCAACACACTCCCTTCCCTCACCTCCCGAGGAAGGTTCTCGGGGTGGCAATCCTGCTCACACCCCCATGGGCCACATCCCTCCGAATGAGGCCACTCCTCAGAAGCCCACAGGACCCACACGGCCTCCCGCACTCCCCGACCCTTCCCGCTGTCCTCACTTCTGACCAACTTCCCCATGCTCACTTTTGCTGGACAGTGGACTTCCTTGCAGTTCCTAGACTGCACCAGGCTCGGCTGTGGCCTCAGGGACAGCACTCCCTGCCTAGGAAGCCCTGCTCTGCACACACACACACAGTCTTCCGCAGCTGTGCTACCTGCAAGTTACCCGTGTACCTCTGTGCCTCCTACAGCTCTGTCCTTCTGCACTTTTCCTCTCCGTGCTTTTATCACTGAGACGTGACACAGTCAAGGACTGCTGTCTCCCTCTCCCCGGCGCGCTCCGCCAGAGCAGGGCTCAGCACCTCGAGCCACAGCAGCGCACAGAGAAGCTCGTGCCGTCACACCGCAGGCTTCCTCGCGGGCCTCCCACAGGCTACGCGGCTCATCATGGAATATCTCCTCCATGTGGGAACAGACACAACAAATTCACTTAACACATTTTAGTTTCATTTTTTGAGATCAAATTCCAACCACTTTGTCATCGTTTTCTGAAACTGATAGGTTGGCACTTTAAAGGAATCCACAGTAAGTGGTAATTCTCCAGTATCACTTATTCCGGAACAGAACGGAATTCCGACGTTAAAAAATCAGGTCCCTAAACCTGGTCAAGCATTTCTTTTCACTGAATAAAAAACACCAGCTTACACAAAAAACTTGATGCTATATCTACAAATTCAACCTAACAGCTTGACCTTACAACGTTCTCTTAGATAAGTACTTAAAATAAAAATGGCAATGTTCTTTTACCTTTAGCTTTCTCTGTGGTTATTTAAAAACCCAAAAGTTGGAACCTAAGAAGGTTCTCAGCTTGACATGCAGCCTGTTTACTTGGAAGCTATCCTCTTAAAGAAAAATGTACATTCCTATGAGCAGGATGCAAACTAACTGTGATTTCTTTCAGTGAGTGGATTTCATTTCTCAACAGTAATACAGATGACATGCAGAAAAGCCCACATTTCACAAGGCATGCGACAGGCATCCAGAACAGTTTGCACTGCCACCGGCAGGACAAGGACGACCTTTTCTAACACGCTCAGCCTAGCGCCATGCTTTGAGTACTCATTATTTTGAGAAACGTATGTTGACAGCACGTCATTAAAGAAACCCCAACTTACCAAGGGAGCCTGCCGCCTTCTGTGTGGCGTAAGCTACCCCTAGAGTTGATGAGGTTAAAGCAACCTCTAAAAATGAAGAAAGCGCTGCAGTAATGTATGATCACTACACGTGGAACTGGGCAACAGTCCCGTGAACGGGAACACGAAAGGTGTCAAGAAATAAGTGGTCTTTACCGTGAGGTTTTCCCCTTTGGCCTCTGTGGGTACTAGGAGGTAAGAGATTACAAATCCCAGGGGCTCCTAGCTTGTACACACAACTTCCCTTCAGATTCTCAGTGAATTAATAACACGGAGGAAGCAGTCTTCCTGGCGGGGCGCCTGTATTTTTGAGGGTTATCATACCTGTTACCAAGGACAGCAGACTGGTCCTTTCATATTTTAAATATTTTCTCCTTTAGGTTTAAAAATGGACTATTTCTTTTGCTCCATAAATATGATCCTATTTGTATAGTTTTTACCTTTCAGTTTAAAAGTCGTCGGTGTAATAGGGCTGGTCACACGGTGCACATCTCCAAGGGAGACACACTGGTGTGGTGTGGCGGATGGCTCCTCCACCAAGCACAGCACCGCGGGGCAGCCGGCATCACACGCTCCAGGTGTGAGCAGCCGGAGGTGCTGCGATCCAGTGTCATGAGGAAACCATCGTAATACTGCAGACCTCCTACAACACAACCGACTGACTTCTCAAAAATTCAGTACCACAGAGAGGGAAAATCCAGGAAGACACTTCTAGATTAAGAGACCACGAAAACATTGATAAAATATATACGTGATTTGGCTGGAATATAGCTAAAACATAAAAAAACTGTAAGTCATTTTTAACAACTAGGCTAAGATGAAGTGGATATTAACAGTTGTGACAGTTTGACTGTTTCAACTGGGCTGCTTTTAGGAAGAGCTCAGGGGACTGGTGGAGCTTACTTCTGGGTGTCCAGGTGTCATGGAGGGGTCCCTGACTGCTGTATCTGGTCCCTGGCTCCTTCCTCCCTGGCACTGTTCCCCTGCCGTGCTTAACGCGGCCATGAACTAAGTAGCTTTGCACCACCTCGCCTCCACCATGATGTTTCTGCGCAGGATCAACTGACCATGGACTGGATCCCCTGAGACCATGCCCCACATGAAGTCCCTTTAAGTTGTGGGTGTCAGGTATTATGTCCAGCAGGGAAAAGCTAATACAACAATACTATAAAATTGCTAATTTTCTTAGATATGATAGCAATATTGTGGTTAGGGGGTCAAGTGTTACGATGTCCTCACATAATTTAGAAAACACAATTACACAAACGGATATGGTAAAATGCTAACAACTTGATTACACAGATGCTCAGCATACTATTACTGTAATGCTTCTGTTTGGAATCATTTTATAATAAAAAGGAGGGGAATGTGTCACCGGTGGCAGTGGGTACTCGGAAGAGGAGAAGGCTCTATGGAGAAGGCAGGGGACATACCGCCTTTGCCAGAACTTGAGCAAGGGGCAGGAGAGCTGATTCTCTTGGGAAAAGAAGTCACAACAGAGGAGAATTATGCTACAGACAGACTAGGAAGAGAGGATGGCGGGTAACCAACCAAGTCAGGAGGCCTGACGTGGGGGTGGGCAAGGAGGAGAACAAGGGTGAGGGAGGGAGCAGGTTCAGGGGACCCAAGGCCCCCTTCTGTCACAGCATGTTCTCAGGTCGCCCACGGTGAAGACCAGCAGGTTCCCTCAAGGCTCTTCAGCAGGCGATGACTTTACTGACTCCACACAGAAGGCCAGGCCCAGAGGGACCGGCTTCCAGTGGCCACTCCACAGCCACTCTGTCCTCCATCCTGCTCAGAGTCACGGGGGCTCCTGAGGGACTAAGTAAAGAAGTCAGGACAGGTATTTCTTTCCTTGGTCAGAAAAGCATCAGAAAGTCACTCAGAGAGTTCTGGGTGAGCATACTCACCCATGGCTATCCTGGCGGACGGTGTGTTATGGTTTGAATCTGTGTGTCCCCCCAAAGCCTCAAGCGGCCAGGGGGCAGGCTTTTAGGGTTTGACTGCTTGTGGGTGTGAGAGCTACACCCGCCCTGGGGTGGATAGTTTGCATATGTAAGGGAGAGGAAAAGGGTGCTTGAGGCCATTCCTCCTCCATTCCGCCCTGGTGTGTGGTTGCTGCTTTTGCTGTGTTCTGCCACCCTGAGCTGTAGCTCTTTGCCATGTGCCACTCTGCCTTGTAATCTGCCAAGTCTGGACTGAAACCTCCACAAACTGTAAGCAAAATAAACCTTTCCTTCCTTCATTTTGGGCGTCAGGTATTTTGTCCCAGCAACGAGAGAAAAGTAACCAAGACACAGTGCTTATCTGGTGCAGCCACGAATGGTTTTCGTGGATGAATTCGAAGAAAGCTTGCTCAGGGTCTCTCAGAGTCCCAGGGAAATGATCTCCTCAGGGATCACATTCTGCAACACTGATTGCACTTGCTTCCTACTAATCTGGAACACAGTATTTCTCTTAAAACTTTCACTGGATTTGCTGGGTGTGGGGGCGCACACCCGTAATCCCAGCACTGAGCAGTCTGAGGCGAGATGATCACTGTGTGTTCAAGACCAGCCTAAACTACACATTGAGAACTTATCTCAAAAAAACCAAGAAGAAAAAAATAACTCACTGGCTTCATACCATCCCCAATTTTTCCTTTTAGAAAATAAATAAGAATGGAAGGCATTACACATAAGAAAGATAAGATATAAGGGAGACAGACATCATTCCCTTTTTGCTATGCCTCAAAGCTTATTTCCTTAGTTCTCTAGTAGAAATTAGGTCCCTTCAGAGCCTAACTTCTCTAAATCCCCCGGTCCTGACGAGGACAGCGGTGGCGGCAGATTTCCCAGGCTCTCCACCTGGTCTCCACAGCGCTAAGGTCTGCGTGGAGAAATGCTCCGCTGTGGGCACTTTCAGAGCAGCAGGCGTCGCTCCTGAGGAACGAGAAAGGCCCCATGAGTGGGAAGGTTCGGGGCGGCGCAGGGGGCTCCTGCAGGCCTGGGGTGCAGCCTCTGAGAACGGCGTGTGGGGATCCCTATCTGACATCAATCGTCTCCAGAGCTGTCCCCCCTACAGGCCCGCACCCCCACTGCACAGGGTCGGGTGGGCAGAGGGCAACAGGAGGGCAGTCAGCCAACTCTGCACGGAAAGGGTCGGTGGCGGCCCCTGCGCAGCTAGGAGCTCGAGCGCTGGGATAAGCTGGTGCTGATGAAGAGACGGGCGCTAATCTAACCCGGAAACCAGGCACACCAAGCTGAAGGCGAATCTGAGCGGCTTCTGTCACACTTTTAAAGCTGAAGCATGAAGTACAATTAATCATAAAACTTCCCAAGTTCCTGTAAATCCCAGGGGGTAATTAAGCCTTCAGATTTTCCCAACTTTCGCTCAGAGTTCTAAGAAGAGGACTCTAGGAGCCAAACATGCCAACTCCATCATCAGAGATTAAACACCCTTTAATTCTTTAGCTTGCTGGCGAAAACGATGGTTTTAGAAAGTCATTGTCATAAAACTGGGATGTCAAACAGAAATGTCAAGCACCAGAAGAAGAGCGGGTCAGAGCCAGGCGGTGGCCATCCAGAGAGCGTTCCCATGGCCACACCTGGGGCTGTAACCCACTGCACCAAAACAGAATCCATAGGTCAATTCTGATAGTAACACAGGGATAAGAGAAAAAGTAACGGAAGCCAAAAAGGTAAAAGCACCTACACGTCCATCGTGGATGCACAGAGCTGTGAAAATGCACACACACAATGGAACACTGCCCATCCTGAAGACAGAGTGAAATCCGGACACAGGCTTCCATGTGGATGAACGTAAAGATACCACAAGAAGTGCATCAAGCCACACACAAAAGAACAAGTACTGCAGGATAGGACACTTCAGAGTCATCAAGATCATGGAGACAGAAAACGGAGAACAGATTTTTTTTGGGGGGGGGGGCAGGAAGTCTGTGTTCAGTGGGGACAGAGCTCCCGGTAGGACAGATGAATGAATTCTGGTTTTTGTTGTGTTGTTGCTGTTGTTTTATGTTTCATCTTTTTGAGACAGGGTCTCATTATGCAGTTCAGGATGACCTTGAAATCACTTTGTAGCCCAGGCTGGTCTCGAACTCACAACGATCCTCCTGCCTCAGCCTCCCGAGTACTGGGATTATAGGCATGCACCACCACACCTGGCTGATGAATGAATTCTGGAGCTGGATGGTGGTGAAGATTCACAGAATTAGTGTCCTTAATGCAATGGCTTGTGGGCATAAAATGGTCAGAATTTATGTGATATACATTTTACCACAATAAAAGCCAGAAAGAACAAGCATCACAAAGATCTCCTCTGCTTCCGCACCTGCAAGTACAAGCCACTTACCAGCGTTTCTTCTATAAAAAAGTCCCTGGTCCTTGTTTTTTGCATGATTAATTTACTCAATGTTTTAGGAAAATATGTAATTTACTGCCAAAGACAGGTCCATCATCTCCTTCCTGCAGGTCTAAAATCTAGAAAGCTCTGAAAAAAAAATTAAAGGTTCTGCTCAAACATGCATGGCGGTAAACTCTGAGCTGGACCCCGTGGGCCCGAGCGCGGCCTTGGCTGTGTTCTCTCCGCTCGGCACGAACATTGTGTCTCTGCACAGAGACCACTGTGCTTGACGCCGTCATCACCTGCGACTCTCCTGTGAGCGTCCACAATGTACCACGTCGGCATTTTGCTAAAAGCTCTGAAAATTCTGAGTTCCAAAATAAACCTGGCCCCAGACTTCCGAAGAAGGAACTGCAGATCTTCACAGACTCAGCCAGGTCAGATATTAGACCACCATTTCCAAATCTCTTGTCATTCTCTGCCACATTAACCACTCTCCACATCTGCACATCGCCTGTGTTACCATGTTCTCTCCCCCAGCACTTTCCCTGTCTGCAGTTCTGCTTCTTGCAGTTTGTTACCCATGGTCAACTGCGGCCCAAAATATTAGGTGGAAATTCCAGAAACAAGAAATTCACCCGACTTAAAGTGCACAGTGTTTGCTCCGAGAAGCACGATGAAAGCCCATGCCTTGGCATGGGCTGTGACCACCCGTCTGCCCTCTCCACATCGCAGATGCCATCCAACTGTGACCCTTGACAGTCACAGGACTGCAGGGCTTGTGTCCAGGGAACTTTTATTTTGTTGAATTGTGCCTGTGCTGGTTAATCTTAACTGACACCTTGGCTGGATCCAGAGATGAGTTCCTAGCGCATGGGCTGTTGGGAGGTGTGGCCCACCTGCAGGAAGTGGGTCATGGGGACAGGACCTTTGGGATTACATCCAGTCCCTGGCTTCTTCATTTCTAGCTCTTTCCCTAAGCTCTGCTTCCCTGTGCCTTCAAGTAGGCAGCTTTCCTCCGCTACGCCCCTCCACCCTGCCTCGGAGCGCCTGCCGTGGACCGAGACCTCTGAACCCGTGAGCCGAATAACCCTCTGCTCCTTTATGCTGTGGGTGTTGGGCATATTGTCCCAACAGCAGAAAGCGGACCAACACATGGTCCACAGCACCAGAATCATGACACTGGCAATTCAGATATGCCAAAGAGAAGCCACAACGCGCTTCCTTTAGGTAGCATTTCACATCAGCACAAGAAAGTGGACACAGTGCAGTATGATACAGTGGTGCCTCGGTATACATGCTTGCGATTCGGTTGCAACCAGAATTATAGAATGAATTCTGGACCAGGATCATGCAAAGAATCAAGTTCATGAACTGAGGTGCCACTGTATTTTGAGACAGATCACACTCATTTTATCACAGTGTATTGTAACAGTTATATTTTACTGTTGTTAGTCTCTTACCATGCCTAATTTATAAAGTGAACTTCACTGTAGCTGTGTATATACGGAGAAGACAGCACAGGTAGGGTTCAGCATTATCTGATGTTAGGAGTGCCCTGGGCACATCCCTGCTGGAGAAGGAGGGAATACCACACTTGCCCTCAGACTGACTCACCTTTGTTCCTTAAATAATGAGTGTTTTTAAAACTGTCCTATCTGTACTGTGAACATCGGGAGTCTGGAGAACTGCTCTGTCAGGAAGTGGGGTTCTGTAGAGCTAGACAGGTGCTGAAGCACTACCAAACTGGGACTGTCTGAAAGCCGGAAAGAGCCCTGGGAAGAAAATAATCACCACCCCGCTGACTCATGTCATCCCACCTCAAAACCCACTGACCTGGAAGTGTCTATCCAGGAAACCCCCCCCAGACAAAGCTGTCACCCCAGCATGCAGGCGAGGCCCCACCAAGACGGGAGTCTCGTTTGGGAGGGGATGGGACTGCTCAAAAGCAGACCTCCAGGGGAGGCGGGAGAAGAGCTCCGCCTCCCTTCCATTCCGCCACCCACCACTTGTCACCTAGGTTTCCACCGTCCGCTTATCACGTTCACGCCAAAGTGCTTTTGAGTGCAACTCCAGGGCGCACCTACAGCCGCCACCTGGCCAGGTAACAGGGGCTCTGTGAACACTGACCGAAAGACCCGAAGGTGACCAACAGGACCCCTCCTGCGTGAACTTCAACACAAGCTGGCCTCAAAGTCAGCCGTCAGATTTACTCGAGAGAGAAAATAAGCCAGTCTTCAAAGCACTGTCAAAGAGATATCAGCCGCAGACATTTTTTAAAAATAAACAATGAAAGAAATTGGGCAGAAAGGAAAGATTTTCCCTCGAATGCTGTGAGTTAGAAACATTGAGTGTCAGAAATACCCACTTTGCAACCATGACAAAATTAAAATAATACCTGCACATCGATTAAAACAAGTGATCAAAGTCGGCATCACTATTATGGGGCAAACGCACATCATGAGCCTCTGGCTCGGGCCGGAGAAGGATCAGTATCACCTCTGGGCCAGGAGGAGTCTAAGGATGAGGAGCAGCAGTGAGAAAGGAGGAGGCAGACGCGGCAGGACAGTGGCCCGTGTTCCACACAACATCAGGCAGGAAAGGGCAAGGCTGACACTATTCCATATTAAAGTATGAAACCTCAGACTACATCATACACCAGGAAGACAGCCCCAGAGTCCCTGGGACAGTGGGCAGAACTAGAATCCGGACAGCAGCAGAGTGAAGTAACCGAGTCCATGTTACGTTCCCCAGTCTTGATTACTATAGGCGAGCAAGGGAGTACCTTCTTAAGGAAATGCATGTTTATCCATTGAGGGGTCTGGAGGCACAGTTTCCCGGACTTGCTCTCAAAGGCCTGAGGAAGAAGCTGTGCATCTGCAGGTGGCCAGACTCGGACCCATGTCAGCAGCGGGTGACCACAGGGAACAGCAACTGTGTTCTGTTGCTCTTACAACTTTTCTGCAAATTTCAAACTAGGTCCCAGCGACGGTCACGCCCGTCCATGTGGTCACCCCCGTCCACGTGGCCACCCACTGCACCAGCACCCACGGGACTCACCATCCTCCTGAGGATCCGCAACAGAAGCTTCTGGTCCTTCGGGTCCGTCCGGGAGGCCAGCACGCGAGCAAAGCTGTCGGCGTTCTCCGGGGACAGGCTGTCCGGGATCTCCCCTCCGTACAGCTGAACCAGGATGGACAGGCACTTGGAGGAGACCTCAAAAACTTCAGGGTCCTCGCCGGAAAGCTGCAAGTCAACAGGGGCACACTGAAGTGGAAGACAGTGCTGCCACGCCTCCAGAGCTGGCGAAGCCGGCTGAGCGAGGAGAAAAGCGTAACAGACTCATGATTTTTTTGAACGCACCTTTCTAAAAGCCACATGGTAGCCCAAACAAAGCTCACGGTACAGAGTCGGAAGGAGTCCTGCAGCCCCTTGTAATCCACAGGGAAGAACAGCCTGCAGCTAAGGGAAAATCAAGCTAAGCTTTACGCACACGTCTGATACGTGTGTGTACTGGTGTGTGCTTATGGGGCCTGCGTGTGTCAACGGGTGTGGACAGCCCGACCTCCCACGAGCAGGTTCCTTTGGGTGCCAGATTACCCATCATTTATCCAGGAAAAATCTACCTCCAAGGTGACACTCAGGGACATTTTGGCCTTGTCTAAAAGCACTGCTTCTCTAGGTGTGAAGAGCTATAATATGAAATGCTAATCATATTATAATTACACACATTGACAATTTTATTTTTAAGGTTTTACTTACTGTAACAATTTTACGGAGATGTAACTTTCTGCACCATACAAGTTACCCGAAGTGCATACTCGACGGTTTGTAAGTACACCCACAGCTGTGCGGCTGTTACTGTGGTTTTTTCCTTTTGTGTGGAGGACTGAACTCGAGGCCGTGCTCCACCACGGAGCTGCACGCCGGTCCCACAGCCAACCTTACAGCTAGCTTTCCACCAGCGCCTGAAGAAGCGCTCCACACCGCAGCAAGCCCCTCACTAGCGCCTTTCGCAGGGCTGATCTGCTCTCCGTCTCGATGGACTGGCCTCCTCTGGACACAGGGATAAAGGAAACCACACAAAGCGTGGCCCATCCGGCCTCCTTCACGCAGCACCATTCCCAGGCTCAGCCACATGGCCACGCACATCAGCACTTCCCGTCTCCCTGCCGGACACTACTCCAGGGTGCGCGTGCACCCCGTCCGGCTCATCAGCTGCTGGGCGTCTGAGATGGTTTCAAAGTTTGGCCTGCTACGAACGCCTGTGTGGCAGTCTTTGTGTGGACACATATGGGGCGCAATGCACCCAGAGATAGAATGCAGGTCATAAAGTGATCCACAGTTAACCTTTTCAGGAACGGCCACCGCGTTTCCCAAAGGCGTCACCAGCGCCAGCAGTGCACGAGGGTCTTGGCTGCCGTCTGTCTATTCAATTCCAGCCATCCCAGTGTGAGTGCGGAGAGCGGCTTTTGTTTGCACTTCCCTGACGGCTAGTGATGGCAAATATTTTCTGATGCATTCAGGGCCACCGGTACATATTCTCTGGGGAAGTATCTGTGAAGATCCCCTGCCCATTAAGATGTCATCTGTCTCTTCATAATTGAGTCCTAAAAGTCCTTTATATGTTTTAAATATGTACGTGTATATATACACATATGTAAATATATATGCTTATAGTATGTAATAAATAATCATATACAGCAATACTTCAGTTTATAAACACTTCTGTTCCCAAAATATTTGGTTCACGAAGAGAACCACTCAGCAGAATTTTGCTTCTGTTCGTGAACTGCACATCAGGTGATGACCGTCACCGTGGTGCTCTTCCCCAGAACTGGAACAAGTTAAGTTCATGAACCCAGGTACCAGTGTGTTTAAAATACACAGTTCCTTAAGAGATGAAGAGTTTAAATTTTTTCTATTCTGCAGGTTATCTTTTCAATTTCTTTTTTCTAATTAAGCTTATTGGTACATTTTAGATATACACAATGACACATGACATATTTTGATTCCTCCTTTATTACCAATCCTCTCTCCTTGCTGCAAGCCCTCTTCCCCTCCCTATTTACAAAGCTTTGTCTCCATTTTATCCTTTTTCTTATCATTTCTTCCTTCCTTCCTTCTCCTGTTCCCCCACCCTCATTCCTCTTTCCTTTTGAACAATTTCTTCCCATTTCACAATATCTGTTGTATGTTTTGGACCTTATTTACACTTTGAGTTTCTCACACCAAGGAAACAATGTGATGTTTACACATGTGAGTTTGATTTATTTCACTTAAGAGAATGGTCTCAGTTTGCATCCATTTACCTACAAATGTCTCAAGTTTATCCTTCTTTATGGCAGAGTAGTACTCCATTGTATATAAAAAAAGCCCACATCTTTTTTTATCCATTCCTCATTGATGGGCATTTGAGTTGTTTCCAAGATTTGGCTATTACAAATTATGTTACTATAAACAAGGGTACACATATATCACTGTGGTGTGGTATTTTTAATTCTTCTGGGAAGACACCCAGAAGAGGAATATCTGGGTTGAATGGGACCTTCAATCCTAGGTTGTTTTTTTGGGGGGGGGAATCTCCATACTGATTTCTTCAGTGTTTGCACCAGTCTACGTTAAACTAGCAGTAGAAAAGGGTTCCTTTTCCCTCCAGCACTTGTTATTGGTTGATTTCTTGATAATAGCCATTCTTTCTAGAGTGAGATGGAATCTCAGATTCACTGTTTTAATTTGCATCTCTCTAATAACCAGCCATGTTGAACCTTTTCCATACGTTTATTTGCCATTTGTATTTCCTCATCTGAGAAGTGCATATTCATCTCAGATGCCCACTTTTTGGATCAGGTGTTTATATTTGGGGGGTCTGATTTTTTTATAAGTCTTTTGTCTGAAGGACAACTGGCTGAATTTTTTCCCCTTTTTTGGTTTTTTTCTTCCTTTTTTTGTTGTTTTTTTTTGTTTTGCAAAGGTTTTAATAGAATGAGATCCCAGTTATTATTCTTTGTATTATTTACCATGTGATCAGGTTTTTGTTCATGAAATCTCTGCCTGCATTACATCTGCAGGAGTTCTGCCTATTCTCTCTTCCAGCAGATTTAGTGTCTCTGTTTTAATATCTAGATCTTCCATCCATTTCAATTTTAGTTTAGTTAGTTAAATCATCATTAGTTAGTTAAATTATCATTATTTGCAGATGGCATGATACTCTTTATAGAAGACCCCAAAAACTCCACCAAGAGACTTATAGATTTAATAACCAAATTCAGTAGTGTAGCTGGATACAAAATCAACACTCAAAAATCAATAGCATTCAATCTAACAAAGGAAGTATAAGATTATACATTGAAAATTATAGTACTCTGAAAAAGGAGATTGAAGAAGATATCAGAAAATGGAAAGCTATCCCTTGCTCATGGGTAGGAAGAACCAACATAGTGAAAATGGCCACACTCCCAAAACTGTTATACAGATTCAATGAAAGCCCAGTCCAAATACCATTTTCATGGTCAAAGAACTAGAGAAATCACTCCTAAAATTCATTTAAAACCAGAAGAGACCTAGAAGAGCAAAAACAATTCTCAGCAACAAAGGCAAGGCAAGGGACATTACAATCTCTGATTTGAAGCTATACTACAGAGGTACTGTGATAAAAACATTATGGTACTGGCAAAAAAAAAAAACAGGCCCGAGGATCAGTGGAACAGATTAGAAGATTCAGAAACAACTCCAAACACACTCAGCCAAGCATTTGTCTTTGACGGAGGAGCCAAACATGTTCACTGGAAGAAAGCTAGCCTCTTTAAGAAATGGTGCTGGAAAAACTGAATTTCCATACAGCAAAGACTAAAACTAGACCCATGTCTAGTACCATGCACTAAACTAAAATCAATTTCTTGATAGTATGCTTTAAAGCATAAAGTAGTTTTTCATAGTTTTTAAAGCATGAAATAGTTTTTTTTTTTTAATTTGGGGGTGACACATACTAGTTTTGCAACATATCTAAGAAACCACTGCCTGCTCTAAGGTCCTGAAGACTTATGCTATGCTCTCATCTAAGAATTGTGTAATTTTAGCTCTTACATTGACATTGTGGGTCCATTTGGAATTAACTTTGCATGTGGTGTGAGCAGAAGCTCATGTGAATTTTGCATGTGCTTTAGTCTTTTATTCTGTAGGTTCACATGCCATTGTGAGAGGCAACAGAGAAATCCCACATGCGCATCACCAGGTTTCCCCAGCTGAAACATCTTGTGAAATGCACACAGAGCCGTTTCACAACCAGGAAATTAACCTCGATGTAACCATCAGCCTTACTCTGACGGTCCTAATTTAAGGCATCGCGTGTGCGTGTGCACGCACGTGTGTGTATCCAGCTCTACATGCTTGTAGCAGGTGTGTAGGTTTGCTGACAGTGACTGCCATGAAGACACAGTGTAGCAACAGCTGCCTCTCCCCCTCACCACCTCTAAACCTGGCGACGTTAACCTGCTTGCCATCTGCCGCTGCAAGGGAGTCACACCAATGGGCCCACGAAGCCTGCATGGCTTTGTTCGTGATTTCTTTGAGACCCATCCAAGTTCTTATGTGTATCAGTAATTGACTTCTCTTTGTGGAGTAGACCCCCACAGCACAGATCCACCAGCGCTCACTCGTCTCTGAAAGGAAATCTGAGTTGCTTCCAATCTAGAGCTTGCTATGTGTATATCTGGATGTCCCCCCAGAGCCTCAAGCACTCAGAGAGGGACTTCTGCAAGGCGAGTGCATCTCGGAGGCGCTGTAGCTAAATGTGATGTTAGGCGTGGGGCCTGCTGAGCAGAGGTGGGTCGCTGGGGGCGTGGCCTGCTGGGCGCATCTCTTCCCCAGGCGCCTCCTTTCTGTGTCTGCTCTCTGCTTCCTGGCGGCCAGCCTCCGCCGAGCCCTCCCGCTGCGTCTTTCCTGCCCTGGAGCCCCTGACACAGACCAAAAGCCCGAGCTGGAACCACGTCCCCTCCTCTGTGTTGTGGGTGCCAGGCAGTGTCTCCGCGGTAAGAAAGTGACTATGACAGAGCCACCCCAAATAAAACTGCTGCGAGTATTTGTCCAGGTCTTTGTGTGAACATAAATTTTCGCTTCTCTGGGATAAATGTCCAACAGTGCCCTGCCAAGATGCATGGAAACTTCATGCTTAGCTTTTTAAAGAAAGGGCCACACGCTATCACCACTTCACATTTCCAGCACCAGTGCAGGAGAGATCGCATGTAATGCCCTGCACCAGCGGCATGCGGCGTCATCACTTTTCCTTTCAGCCACCCTGACAGGCAGTGGTGACGCCTCGTTGTAGCTTTCATTCACATTCCTCTAAGGATAACTGACAGCATCTTTTCAGTTATTCTCTTTTCACCCTTTGTGAGTTTGATGTTTATTGTTGATATTTGAAAGTTCATTAAATATTCTAGATGGAACTCTTTTCTCACATATGTGGTTTGCAAACATTTTCTCCCAGTCTGTAGCTCACCTTTTCCACCCACTTTATTGAGCCTTCTGCAGAGAAAAAAATTCTGACGAAGTTCAGCTGATTGATTTCGTATCTTAAGAATTGTGCTTCTAGTGCCAAGTCCAGAAATTCTTTGCCACATCTTTAGTACCAAAGATTTTCTCATATATTTTTCCTAAAGGTTTATAACTTTATACTTTACACTTAATTCATTTAAGTTGAGGTTTTATATAAAGTATGAAGTTAGGAGAAAAAGGTTTCTTGTGGTTTGGCCACTGAATATCCAACTGCTCCAGCACCATTCAGGAAAAGCTGTTTTCCTTCACTGAATTGCTCTTCCGCGTTTGCTAAACGAGTCCAGCTACTTTTCGTGGGCTGCCCGGCTTTGCCCGCTTCCACTGATTGGGTGTCTACCGCCCCATCAATACCGCACTGTCTTGCTGCTACCAAGACAGATAAGCTTTAACTCCAAGCAAAGCGTTTCCTCCCACTTCCTTCCTTTTCAAAATTATTTTAGCTATTCTTAGGCCTAGGCCTTTCTTTATAAATCTTAGAATACGCTTGCCTATCTATGTATTACTAGAAAACACCTTGCTGGAATTTTGACAGTAATTACATTAAACCTACGTATACATTTGGAGAAAATCAAATCATTTTCTGTGTTGAGTCTTCTAATTTGTGGTATGGTTCTCCATTTATTTATGTCTTCTTTGATTTCTTTTTGCATAATTTTATAATGTTCAGGCTATATATATATATATATATCCTGTATTTGTTTGGTTCTGCTTCCTTTGCTTCATAATTGTATATTGTATATTTTAAATGGTATTGATACACAAAAAATTAGACATATTTAATATACACAGTTTTGATTAATTTGATTTTTGCTTATTTACGTTGTACCATGCAAGCTGGCTAAATCCACTTATTAATTCTAGAAGTATTTTCATAGACTCCTTGTACTTTTCTACATAGATAATTGTGTCACCTGTAAAGGGGGACAGTTTCATTGTCTTTTCCAAGTAGCGTGCCTTTTACTTTTCCTCCTATTTCCTGGTTAGACGTTCTAGCACTATGTCATGGTGCGGCGGATAGCCTTCCTTTCTTCTCAGTCTGAGAGGAAAGAGGATGTAGTCGTCACTATTATAGAGTCTCGTGTTGGCTATAGATTATTTATAGCTGTTCTTATCAAGTTGAGGTGATTAATCCTGTAATCCTACTTTGATGAGAATTTTTATCATAAACGAATGCTGGGTTTCTAAATTCCTTTCACAGCATTAACTACCTTACTGTGTGGTATTTCTTCCTTAACCTGTTAACAGGGTAGAATAATTGGTGTATTCAATTTGCTGATATTTTGCGGAGCGTTTGGCATCTAGTTTATAAGAGACCCTGCTCTGTGGTTTCTTTCTTGTTATTTTGTTTATTTCTTTCTAGTTTATCTTTAGTATTTACTCCCATAAAATGGGCTGGGAAGTAGGCCCTCTGCTATTTTCTGCAATAAACTGGTGTTCAATCTTCATTAAATGTTTAGCAGAATTTCCAGTAAAATGATCTGGGCCTAGAGATTGCTTTTTGGGTGCCTTTAGATTATAAATGCAATTCTCTAATGATTATACAGCTATTGTCTTGGTTGAACATCGTAGTTTTTGAGAAGTTAATTGACTTCTTTATCAGCATAAACTTGTTCCACATGCTCCTCCATTACCCCTAAAAGCCATGCATGCACAGACGGCCTCTGTTTACTCCTTAACATGGTGATTTGTCTTCTCATCTTTCTTAGCTTTCTAGAGGTTTTTTGATTTTATTCAGTTTTTTCAGTGTTAACTTTTGTTTTATTAATTTTTCACTGTGATTATCCTGTTTTCAATTTCATTAGTTTGTGGTTTTGTGTTTATCATCTTTTCCTTTTTGTTTACTTTAATTTTGCTGTTCTTTTTCTAATTTCTTAAAATAAGTGCTTTGCAGCAGGTGATACTTGGGTACCAAACTACATTCCCAGGCCATTTTTATATTTTATTTCAGATAGGGTCTCATTAAATTACTAAACTGCCCAGGCTGGGATTGAATCTCTGATCCTCCTGCCTCAGCCTCCCAGAGTGCTGGGATTACAGGTATGGGTCACTATGTCAGTTTAGATCACTGATTTAAGAGTTTTCCTCTTTTTTAATGTAGGATTTTGGCAATGAAAACTTTCTCTAAGCACATATTTTTATATACAGCAATACCTCAGTTTGTGAACCCTTCTGCTTGCAAACAATTCAGTTTGCAAACAAAAGCATTCAGAAAAATTTTGCTTCCGTCCACAAACTCCACATCAGGTGACAAACAGGACCATGGCCATCTTCCCCCAAATTGTAAAACAATTTAAGCTCATGAACGAAGATACCACTGTATTTTGATTTTCATTTAGTTCTATGTATTTAAAAATTTTCCCTTGAGATTTTCTCTTTCACTTGTCATTTATTTAGAAACCTGTTTGCTTTGTAGGTGTTGGAAATTTCCTTTTGTCCTTGTATTACTGATTTCTTGTTGGATTCAACTGTAGTCAGAGAACACACTCATTCTTTCTCTCCTCCTTCTTCCCTACCCTCTCCTCTTTTTCTTTCATTTGTTGATGTTCTTTTATGGCCTAGGATGCAGTATGTATTGCTGAGTGTTCTCTGGGCATTAGGAAAACTGTTCAGTCTGCTGTTGTTTGGTGCAGTGTTCTATATACGTCAGTTGTTTCCTGCTGGTTAACTGTATGGTTCAATTTTTGTATATTTCTTTTTTTTATTCTCCGTCTCGTTGCTTTTCAGTTGTAGAAATTGGGCTCTCAAATTCCCACTTGTAACTGTCTATTTTTTAGCTCTTGTTTTTTCTTCACATATTCTGAGATTATTTTGTGCATTCTATATAATTTTAAATAGTTCTGCATGTCAGTGGATTGACCTTTTTATTACTATGTCATATCCCTTTCTGTCTCTAGTAATTTTTCTTGCTTTGAAGGCTACTTTATCTAGCATCAATCTGGCCATTTCTGCTTTTACAAATTAATACTGACATATTTTCTGCCCTTTTCCTTTTAATCTGCCAATACTGTAACATTTGAAGTGAGTTTCTCACAGGCAGCATGCTGTTGGGTCAAGTTTTCTCACCTGCTCTGCTGTGGTTTGAACGTGTCTCCGGAAAGTCTGTGCGGAGAGCTTAGCACCCAGTGCGGGAATGTGGACGAAGGGCTCTTGAAGAGGTGATAAGGGCGTGTGGACTCTGACTTCAGGAAAGGACTAATGCTGTCACTGTCAGAGTGGCTTCCTCTTGAAAGGACAAGTGCAGGCCATCTCTCCCTCTCTTTCATCTTCTCTTTGCCTTCTGCCGGGCGATCACACAGCAGAGAGGCTTCACCCAAATGCTAGCCCCTCAGCCTTGGACTTCTCAGTCTCTAGACCATGAGCCAATAAACTTCTCCTATTATAAAGTACCTGATCTGGGGCCGGGGATACAGCTCGGTGGCACAAGTGCCTGCCTGGCAAACACAAGGTCCTGAGTTCAATTCCCGGTACCAAAAAAAAAAAAAAAGAAATTACATATATATATATAAATTACCTGATCTGGAGTATTATGTTACAGCAGCACAAAATGAACTAAGACACACTCTAACTATTGCTATCATTTAATTGGTGATTTACACCATTTACACACAAAGAAAATTGTGAGGTACTAGGACCTAAAGCCAATATGCAATTTTATTACCCATCTTCTATTTGTTTCCCCTATTTCTCATTATTTTACTCTAATTTTTCACCATCCTGTGGGCTACTTGAGCATGTTTTATTTTTCCAATAATGAAGTTTTATTTACTCCCTATAATAGTTTCCTAGGGCTGCCATAACAAAGTACCACAAACTGAGTGATGTACAGAACAGAAATTTATCACCACACAGTCCTGAAAGCTGGAAGCCCCAAGTCATGCTCTTTCCAAAGCTCAGGAGGAAGCCCTTCCTTGCTCTTAGTCTTGCATGATTTACTGGTCTCCCTTAGCTTGCAGCTACATCATTCCAGTCTTCACTTTCATGACCACACAGCATCCCCTGCATGTGTGCGTCCTCACCTGGCCACCTTCTCACAAGGGTCAGTTATACTGGCTGGGAGTCTTCCCTCCTGGAGAACAGCCCGTTTCATCAGGAATAACACAGTATCCCAGTACGGTTACACTCTGAGGTAGGCGGTAGGACTTCAACACTATCTTTTTTTTCCTCTTTTAGGCCAGAGACACAGTTCAACTCATCCCACTTCCTACCAGCTCTGCTGCTTCTGTTCTCAGCCATCTTCTTCCACCTTGGTCTTTCTGCTCCTTGCTGTAAATCTCCTACAAGTGTCTATTTTTTCAGTTTTCTATTTCCTAAGTAGAACATTCGGCAGATTACCATAGCAGATGGCCTGGACTCCTCTGCATTTCTGCCTGTTTTTCCAAGTGGCTTCTGCTGTCTGCCATCCGTGTTCACATTCTGGGCCTTCCTAGGGCTCCCATAAGCTGCATCTCCACATCAGAAGTCACCTCATGCAGACAGCTCTGTAGTGCAGGTCCTGAATTCTGATGTGGAACCCCGAGGAGCCACCTGTAGGGAGGCAGGGCGCTGATCACTGCGGAAGCTGATCTCCAGTTAGTCACCTGCAAAGTGCCCTGGGCCTCCGTCAGCCTCCACCTCTTGGGAGTCAACAGGTCTTCTGCTGCCCCTATCTTCTGGTTGGCTTTCTCCCACGTATGCTCTGGGTGATAGGTTTCTTCACTATTTCAATTCAGCCCCATCTGCCTTCCACCATCCAGTAACTGCACAAAATTTCTTTCCCATTGCCAGCCTCTCTCTCTGTTCCGTAGCACTGTAAAATGTACTTGATCCACTTGATCCATTTAATAACTAACCGTGCACAGATGTGGGTAGCTGGTGAGATACACACACTTAGGCTTCTATCTCAATATGCTCTAAGATTTCTTCATTTTCGGTACAATTTCCCTTTCTTGTTCATATAACTGGAGGGTATTTATCTTATGTATTTTTTCAAGGGTGGTTTATTATCTGTATCCTTGTAAATGTCAAAAGTTTTAGTTATTTGTTTCCTGTTATGACAAAGAAAATACTAGGCAGGTATAAAATCTTCCCATCTTTCCCTAAAATAACAGGGAAATGATACTAGCCGATAAATGCACCAAACAATGGCTTTTAAAACCCTGGACACCAGTTGCTGAAGGGCAGTCACCCCTACTCAAGCGCCCAGACAGAGTCAGATTACAAACTTTAGACTGGTGAGGTCTCCTCATAGGGAGGGATGGGGTGGATCCCAGTGGGCTCCTTAAGGTGAAGAGACAGAACAGAGAGCCCAGGACAGGTGGCGCTTAAGGGACAAAATACCAAGAGAAGAGAGCAAGCCAAGGCTCACTCTCGGAGAAACTACCTGCCAGCATATTATCCGCTGCAGAAAATACATTCATGGGGGGCTGGGGATTTAGCTCAGCGGCAAAGCGCCTGCCTGGCAAGCGCAAGGTCGTGAGTTCGGTTCCCGGTACCAGAGAAAAACAAACAAACAAAAAAAAAAACACAAAAAAACAAAAGAAAATACATTCATGGCCAAAAACAGTCCTGCAAGAAATCCAGGCCCAGGTGACTTCACTGGTGAGCTCTATCAAACATTTAAGGGGGAAGTAGTATCAATTCTACACAAACACTCTCAGGAAAATTAAAGAAAAGGAAACACTTCAAAATGTACTTCATGGGGCCAGTACTGCCTTAATACCATAACCAGACAAAGAAATGACATGAAAATAAAACTACAGGCCAGTATCTCCTTTGAATGTAGATGTAAAACTCTCAACAAAATACTAGCAAACCAAACCAGCAACATATTAAAAGTTCTGTAAACCATGCCAAGTAGAATTCATTATAAGACTGCAAGGTAGTTTAACATCTGAAAATCAATATTATAAGAGACAATAATAATGAAGTAAAACAACACAGTCCTCCTGTGGGCATGAAATAAGCACTGGATAAAAGTAAACACAGCTCCCTGATAAAAACGACTCAAGCAATGAGGAATAGGCAGAAGCTTCTCAACTTACAAAGGACGTCATTATCAAAACCGTATAGTTCACACATTCCAGGGAATAGAGTGCATTTCTTCCCCCTGGATCGTGAATAGGGGTGTTCACTCCTGTCTCTTTTGGTCACCATTCTAGTAGAGGTTCTAGCTGGGGAAATCGGGTGAGACAAAGAAATTTTTAAGAATCTAGAAAAGAAAAATTGTCTCTATTTGCAGATGATATGATCTGCTATATAGGAAATCCCAAGAAAGCCAAGAAAGAACTTTTTTAGAACTAATGAACAAATTAAACAAGGGTGCAGGATATAAAATTAATGTATTAAAAATCAATTGTCTTTCTATATACTAGCAATGAATAATCTGAAGTTGAAATTACAGCTATGTATTTATAGTAGCATTTGAAAGAATAAAATATTTGGAAATAAAGTTAATAAGACACATGTAGTACACAACAAAAAATGAAAAAAGCCACTGTAAGAACACCAAATAAAATTAAAGAAATTCTGTATAAGTGGAAAAATGTCCCATGTTCATGAATCAGAAAACTGAAGATTGTTGAGATGGAAATATATCCCCAATTGCCCCATGGACCCAAAACATTCTCCATCGAAATTACAGCTACTTTATTTTGCAGAAATTGATAAACTGATCCTAAAATTCATATTGAAATGCAAGAATAACCAAGATAACATTAAAAAAGAACAAACTCGAGGACTGAATTTCAAAACTGACCACACACCTAGCCACAGTGGACCTGGTGTAAGACGGATTATAGCCCAGCAGGACCGGACAACAGGCCCAGAGACCAATGTCCACAGTACGGTCGGCTGACTTTTGACAAGTGTGCTAGTTCAAGGGGGAAAGAGTCTTTGCCAGATGGCGTTCAGACGCACGACACCCATGTGCTAAGGAATGAAGTCAGACCTCAGATTTTTCTTAGAATGGATGGAAACCAACTTGTGGATGACCCCCTGGTAGTGAGTGTTAGTGACCTTGAGCTGGACTATACCCTGTTGGTATAACTGATGCCAAAATGTGAACAGCAAAGTAACAGGTGAGTCCGACTTCAGCAAAATTTAGAACAATTCTTCCAGGAATAACACCAGCAAGAAAATGATAAGGCAACCTTCGGAGCCAGAGGAATGCTCTGTAAATCTAATATCTGAAAAGGACATGTGTGCATGTGTGGCACATAAACTGTTTACAACTCAATAACAATTTAAAAAAATGCAACTTTTAAAAGGATACAGGCTCCAAATAAACATTTTCTCTAGGAATGGTCAGTAAACACAGGACAGATGTCCAACATCATTAACCATCAGGAAAACGCAATGCAAATCAACACAAAATGCTGCGTCATACCCACTAGGCTGTGGTAAAAACACAGAAAACACCCCGCAAGTGGCCAGGATGTGGAGAAATGAGCCCGTGTACGCTCCCTGTGGGGTGCTAAGGGAGCCCACTGAGGAAAACGGACTGGCAGTTCAATTCCTCAACGGCTAAACTCACCACATACTCATAAGA
Organism: Chinchilla lanigera; assembly: GCF_000276665.1. Classification (NCBI taxonomy): domain Eukaryota; kingdom Metazoa; phylum Chordata; class Mammalia; order Rodentia; family Chinchillidae; genus Chinchilla; species Chinchilla lanigera. The sequence continues at coordinate 28,935,383 of NW_004955420.1, read as the reverse complement.
AAGGAAACACACGCCTACGCTTGTACACGGATGTCCCGAGCATCGCTATTCACAACATCCAAACGCTGGAAGCAACACAAATGTCCATCAGCGGAAGGACACCCGGATGTGCATCCCTATACAATGGAATATCACTCAGCAATCACGAAGGATGAAGTACACACACACACTCTGCTGTGAACGAGCCTTGCAAACATTAGGCTGAGAGAAATACAGAAGATCACGTGCTATATATGTTTTACAAATATACTACATACAATTGACAGGCAAGTTTACAGAACAGGAACAAATTAGTCTTGACTAAAGCTGCAGAAGGCAGGAGATGGGGAAGGATACTGTGCATTTCAGGTTGGTCTGGGGAATGAGGACAGTATCTTGGAATTAGATAATGGTTGCCCCATTCCACACACATTAAGGAACTGAAGTAAACACTCATAAAAGGTTCATTTTACAGCAATTATTTCTCAATGAAACCATTAAAATACAAATTCTAAACAAAGTCTTCCTGAAAATTGAAGGGATACACTCTAACACATTTTCTTAGTTCAACATCATGCCGTTACAAAACTAAACAAATACAATCTAAGAAGTAAACTCTAGAACAGTATCCTCTATGAGTATAAAAATTCTAAATAAAATTATTGCACATAAAATCCAGCAATATATTAAAGGCTAGTATATTATTACTAAGTAGAGAATGTTCTAAGGGCACAGGGATAGCTTAACATTTAAAAATCGACCACTGTAGCTGGGCACAGCGGTATGCAACTGTACTACTCAGGAGGCTGAGACAGGAGGATCACTTGAGCCCATGAGTTTGATACCAGCGTGGGCGAGTAGCGGGACCCTATCTTTAACAAGTAGAGAAATAAAACATACTCATATACCACACTGGGTATTAGTATCTGGAGGCACAGGCCTGAAATCAAGGTGCTGGCAGCCGCACGTCTCCCCAAGCCTCCAGTGCGGGTCCTTTGGCGCAGTTTGCAGCTATAGCAGCAGGCGCTCGGTGGTGGCAGCATGACTCTAAGTGCTGCCCGTCTCCACAGGGCGTTCTGTGTCTGTGTCCACATGTGGGCCCCGTCCACAGTCACCGACAGTGGCACTGGGCCCCGCCACACTCTGAGGGACCTCACGTAACTCACGACACCTGCTAGAGCTCCGCTGCAAACATCCTGGAACCCCACAGATGAAGACTGAAGTGCACCCAAGTGACCCACCCTACCAGAACCACACAGTCATCGCAGCAGAAGGAATATCTGAACGACAGCCAACAACCACTTCTAACAGAGCTCAGCAGGCATGGCAGGGGAACCTTCCTCAGCTTGACAAAAGGGCTGCAGAGACCTGGAAGCCGGACAGGGAGCTCTCTCCTCCCAGCTCCACCACCGCTGTCCCTAGGCACTCACTCATCCCTCTGCAGCCCCTAGCGCTGCCCGTGGTCCTGACTGCGAAGTCCACATGGTTTTATCTGACCCTCTGCATTCAAAATCCTGACATAATTTCCTAACAGACTACCGGAATCCACAAGCAAGTTTAAGTTGCACAGCTCAGAAGCAACAAGTAAAATCAACACTATCCTCCATGTGAGCAACAAACAGGACATCAGAATTAAAACAAGACCAGTGCAACACCTTAAAAAGTAAAACCCTTAGGAACATATCTGATGACAGATGAAAAAATCACACCCTGAAAAATCCAAAACGTTGGTGAGAGAAACTCCCAGGAACCTAAACACGCAGCAGGATGCAGCTGCTCTGAAGTCAGTTGACCCAAGGTTGTCAGGATGCCTCTTAAGCCGCATGAATCTGCAGATTCAACACAGCCTCAAGCAAAATCCCAGGAGGTTTTTTTTTTTTAAAGAAGTTGCTAACCCACTTCTAGTCTCGGATGGAAATGCAAAGGACGCAGGACAGACACAGCCGGGATGAGCGGAGCACAGAACAGACGCACAGAAACAGTCTTGTGGGCGGGACTCGGGGCTCCCCCCCCCCCCCGCACAGCCAGCCCTTCCTTTCCATTTTGGGACAAGGTCTCACAAAGTCACCTGAGGTGTAGTGAACTTTCGATCCTCTGGAGTAGCTGGGATCACAGGTGTGGGCCACCATCCCCAGTACCTTCTGGCTTCAGACAAAGCTCCGTGGCAATGCAGTTTTCAACGAATGCTCAAACAGTGTGTAAAAACATAAACTTCGATCCATACATCCTCCACCGAAATGAATTCAAAGCAAATGCTGGGGCTAAATATCACAGCGAACGCTGTAAATACACAGGAAGAAGTTTTTGCCCTTAGGTTGGGGAAAAACTCCTAGATGTGACCAAAACAGGCATGATTCACAAAAGGTAAAAGTAAAAACTGACACTATAAAGTAGAAACTGCTCTTCAGAACTGTCTTGTTCATAAAATGCCCCATGGAAGTGGCTATTACCACAGCACCCCAGAATCACAAAGTGGCTTTGAGGCCCATGGAAAAGTGTTCCTACAGACTAAAAAATAAAGGAAACACTTGCTTTGCCCGAGGCACTGTCCCCTTTCCACTCTTCCCATGCATCGCACAGCTCACGGTGCTTTCTGTCCATTTCTGTCAGGCAGCTCAGACTCAAAAGCAGCGCTGGGGTGAGGTCAGCCGTCCCGAACACGGCGGATCTGTGCACGAACGTCGCCTCCATGACCTTCCCTGCATTATTCCCGTCTCCCACTCTACTCAGCATTTCCAGACCTAACAGAATACCCAACTGCACCTGAATCTCAGAGAAGCAACAAGTAGTTTCCGGCCCGTCATCAGGTATCGCGTCCCTTCTGCCGACCGCAACTCTCTCCCAAGCTCTCAGGCCTCCAGTGCGTAAAAAGGCACCGCACACACCACTCGGGAATGTTCTTCGCAGACTCACGCCTGAGTTTTAAGAACTGCTTTAACGTAATTTAAAATCACAGTTGGGCTCTTTAGCTCCCCTTAGTCCATTTATGCAACACAAGGCATTTCAGAATCTTCCTCATTATATGTTCTGTTTAAAAAACTGCCTGGCACAGTGCTTTGCTTTGTCAACAATTATACAACTATATTTATTTTCAGAGAAGAGATTATAATGAAGAAGAAAAAAATAAACAATAACGCAGCCCTCCCTGCCCCTGTGTACGCTGCCCTCAGAGCTCCCGGACACCTAACTGGACTTCCCACCTGCCAGCGGCCCTCTCGGAGTCCACTTCCTCTCTGTGTCTCCTGCCCACCTCACTGAGGTGCGGATGCACACCTCCTGGCAGATGCCGCAGCCCAAGGACACCTAGCACCACCACCGTAACACTGTGCCCTGTCCCTTGGGAAGGAAGGATGCTGCTCCATCTCTGCTGACCCCTGGCACGTTATCTTCTTCATTGTGGGGGTTCGCAGGGGACAATGGCAGCCACCAGCTTCACTGCTTTGCTTGTAGGCTGTGTGTATCGCAGGCAGGAGGGTTAAAGAATTCCTGAAACAAGTGGAGGGTGAGGACGGGAGGGGCTGGCTGCCCTGCACGAGGCCTGTCTGTCTCCTCGTGGGTAACTCAGGAAGGGGAGCACAGCTCGCTTTAAGAAGTCATCCCAGCAGGGCAGGCGGAGGTTTAGCCAGGGCTACCTGGGCCCACAAACCAGACAAGAGAACTGTGTCAGCAGCGAGCACAAGATGCTGAGCTCACAGGGCAGCTCTGGCCGATGACGCTGCCTTTGCCTCCTCCTCTGTCTACACACCATTGCCCTTAAGGTGCACTGGGGACAGGCGGCAGATGTGTGACAGCAGATACCCCTGTAGTCCCCACGGGGACTCTCTTCCAGACTTCAGCGAGATCACACCGCCCCATGTCCTCCTGCTGCACTTAGAATGCAGCCACACACCCTGCTGTGGACACAAGACCCGGAGGGGCCGGGCCTCCCGCTGGTGCCCACCCTCTCCACGCTCCTGTGTCCTAACCACTCTGCTTCCCGGCTTCCTACACCCATCAAGCATGGCACCAGCGAGCTGTCTGCACCCCGAAAGACACAGCTCTTTCTTCTGATTAGTCTTCCTTTGGTTGCACTACAAAGAAATGATCCAAATCCAGAGGGACCCTGGCGGTGCCTCCTGAGCCTACACAGGCTCACAACTCAGCCTGGAAAGCAAGGGGGATGCCGGGGGAGGCAGGACAGTGCAGACCAGCTACAAACAGGCCTGGCAGCATCCCCACTGAGGGTGCCCGTGTGGCGCACATAGCCTTCTTACCAGGAGGAAAAGGCAGAGAGAGAGAGGGGAGATGGACTTATGCAAATGAGGTGCCACTCTGGCATGGCAAGGTCGAGAACCTAAACGGTAGCGTGGGGCAACCGTGAAAGAGACGAGACACAGGGCACCCTCTCTCTCAGCATCCTCTGGCCAGCCGACAGGACGATGACATGTGCCTATGATGGGGACACGCCCGACAGCCCACGGGGCACCCGTGAACAGGGTGGCACCTCAGCGAAGAAAGCTGTGGGACAAGGCAGGCCCGGCCTCAGGAAGCCCCTCCTGGCCTCTGCAAGGAGGAGCTGGAGAGGGGCAGGTGCATAGGTGCACAGGGCAGCTTCCTGGTCCTCGGGCAGGCTCCAAGGTGCAGACTCAGGCTCAGACGTGCATCTGGGCGGGAGTAAGCTTCCTGCCAGCCACGGAGCTGCAGCCTCCCGGTGGGGGTGGGCCCTGAGGGGCAGGAAGGACTGGGCCACTAGATGTGGCTTGGGACAAGGAATCTGAATACCAGCCAGGAGCTCCTGGAGGACACACAGGACTGCAAGTGCAGAACTCAGAGGCCGAGGCCAGCCTCATCGGCAGGAAGACACACGTTCCAGAGCAGCAAGGCTCACCCGGGGAGTCCCGGAAGGCTGACCACTGACCGTCCCAAGAAGGCGGACCCCGGCGACGCTCAGGTTGCTGAGGCCGAGTCTAAAAACCCACTTCCGGTTGTCTTCAGGGTCCTCGGAGGTACTCCCGACCTGGGCAGCAGGGAAACAGGGTCCTCCTAAAGAGCAAGCCTGGAAGTGACACCCATCACCGCTGCGCACTTCGCAGGAGCCCACCTCCGTCAGTGGCATGGCTGCACTGGGAGGGATCGAAGCCGGAGGACGCTGTTCTGCCCTGGTGTTGAAGAGTCAGCCGGGCTATTTAGGTTAAAGGCCGCCTTGTCCTTGGTGCTGTTTCCTACAAGCCCATGAAATTCCCACGTGAAAGCTGCAACACTTCCCTCAAAAACAGGAAACTGGGGCCAAAGGAACTCTGTCCAAAAAGCCTTGTTAAACCATCCCTTGTCTTCTGGTTCCTTTCTCCTGGTGATGTCTCAGCGTCAACTCACTGTCCCTCATCCACTTCAGTAAAGAAACTGGATGCTCCTTCTGGTCTTCGTTTTGAGGCTCCTGTGTGATGCTGTGAAACCGTGTTCAATGCATCTGCGTGCTCTTCTGCCGATCAATGTTATGTCACCTCTCAGGCCCAGCCAGGACGCCAAGAGGACAGAGGTGAGTGGACCACCCCACGGTGTCAGGAGGAGAGGATGCTCGCAGATGACCTGGCGTCTCTGCCACAAGCACCCTCCAGTCAGCAGGGGACAGGTGACCAGAGCAGGCGGTGGCAGGGGACAGAGGCAGGCAGAGAGCAGCCAGCACCAGGTCAGGCCGGACGTGCGCCTTCAGGGAAGTGTTCTCTGAACTGACAGCCAGGGCCTGGGCAGGAGCCAGGTGCATGCTGGGCAAAGGGTCTTTGGGGCCACACTACTGAGCTCAAAAGCCCTGGGGGATCACTTCAGAATGCATCAAAAATAAGAGGGACAGATAAATCAAAGTGGTAGAACAGAGAAAAGCATTACGGAATGCAGGTGGCGGTGTGCAATTCTTCCAGCCTCTCCACTGGAAAATGTTCTTAATAAAAATGGGGGCGGGGCTTGGTGCTCGGTGTTTCCAAGGACCAGCAAGGGGGCCGCAAAGGGGGCATGGGGACAGGCCTGTGCAAGGAGATCTCGGGCACAGTGTGATGACCAAGTGTGCAGGGCGTTCCGTGGCTCAGACGCGCCACGGAGGTGGGATTTAGGCAGTGGATGCACAAGCGGGGAACCCAGGGGCAGGCTACTGCTGAAGTTCCAAATCCAGAAACCCCCCGTGCCAGCTCGAGCTCTGGGAGATCGTGGGAGCGCCACAGCCCAGGTGCCCACTCCACAGCGCACTGCGCAGGCTCACCCTGTGGTGGGCAGGGTTCTTCTCTGCTACATTCCTTCAGGAAAATCCGGCACCACTGTGGGGCCCTGGGCCCCATGGAGACTGGGGGAGGGCATGAGAAGGATGAGAGCCGGAAACGCCTGTGCCCTCTCCTCCAGGCCGGAGGTGTGGGTGCGTTTCAGGGAGGCCACAGGGCCACCACAGCGCCTGCCAGGCTCCGGCCAGCCTCCCTCTGCCCATCCTGCCCTGCCCTGGGCTACCCCTACCCCTGCCTCTGGAGCAGACTGCAGTCTCACCTGCAGGTGGGTCTGTGAAAACTACCTGAGATATGCATATGAGTTAGAAACAATTCACATTCTTAATAGTACTGAGTCCTTCCAGCAGGTACCAGGCAGGCCTCTGAAGGCGTCTAGGTCTCACTGTCCTACACCTTTCTATGGTTACCAACACAGGACTTGCATTTTCTTCCTACACCTCTGTTTGGTGTCTGTAAAGCCTGATTTCCGTCACTTCTGTGGAAGGGATTTTCCCTTAGTTCTACCTCTCTCAAACTAACGGCAAGTGTAAAGAAAAGCCTTCGATTTCTGTGTTCTGCCTTATATCCTGTAGCACGAACTTACGAAACGTGCTTTCGACACCAAAGAGGGTTCCGCTTCTGTCTCCTTTTCTGGGTGTAAAAATCTTACCAGCTGCAAATAACGGGGAGTTTGAGGCTGAAGGTCCGC
>NW_004955420.1:28898171-28928146 GCF_000276665.1 Chinchilla lanigera | reverse complement strand
CATCAGTCCCCAGGCCGGTGCGGACTGGCGGGCCAGCAAGGCCTTCCTCTTCCCCGGTTTAATGAAAATGCTCTTAGTGCGTCTTTACTTAAAAGGCCTAGTATTGATTTCTAGGGAAGAACTTTTAACGTGTTTGGAGCATTGCCATCTTAAACGGAGCTTTTTAAAAATGAAGAATGACTACTTGAGCTTTTTAGCAGCATTTATGATTACTTTTTTATCCTCCTTCAATTCCCTAAACGTGAAATCACATTTTTCTAGTGTTTGAACTATTCTTCAATTTCTCAGTCAAAGGCTCTGGCTGAGTCGGTGTACTTTAATACACTGCTAGGTTCACATTGTTCTTTCCGTTTACTTCTCGCTGACACTGCCAAGGGAGAGCGGTCTTCAGCGCTTCTGACACGTTCTCAAATCATCACAACCACTGACATAGCACGGGGGCTGTGTATTCCTTGAAAACTTAGAACTCACATGTAAAACCATCTAGGCCTGGCGACAGTTTAATGATAGATCTCGTAGATGCAAAATGTCACATTAACATGTCTACTTGTTTGGTTTTTGTTTTGTCATATTATAAGGGCTTTGTGGTTTTTGGTACTAACTAACAGAATTCCAGTATTTACCCTTCAAAGTGGCAGTCATTCTAACTGCTTCTGAAAGAAATCCGCAGCAGGATAATAATGAGAAAAATGCTTCTTCTTTCCCTGCAGCTACAGAAAATCAGATCAATTCTCTGTTGTAAACCAATCCTTAAAAATGTTATTTCTAATAAATGTGTCTTGGAAAATATCTAGAAGGCAGACGGGTCCAGTGAAATCAACATTTAACTTTTAAAATATAAAAAAATTCTGATTGGTTATATTAACTGACAGTGTTTGCCTGGTGGTAGTATTTATATTGACATCACTAATTTCTGCAGTGTGTAGATTTAAGATTTCTTACTTGGACTGGCATATCCTTCTTTTCTACCTGCTATAACAAAAACAAATTAGTACTGTGGATTCTAAACGTACATTACCAGATAATCAAGTTTAAAATCTTTTGAAGTTTGGTACTTTTCTCTATTCTGATCCCAACACACTTGTATATAGAATCTCCTATTTCTCTGTATGTCCAAAGTTAATGCCTCGTGCTGTACATATTTTGCTTTATGTGGCAGTATTTAATTTCTATTTCTTAATGCTAAAAGCATGGAATCCAAATTGCAAGTCTGTCAGATGTTATTTTTAATCACCAAACAAAAAATGTTTAAAATGAAGAGGCAGTACGTAAAAGATGCAGTAAAGCAGGCACATTTACAAACTTTAAATACATTATAAACTGTTAGACTCCTTTACAAATTAGGTAGCAATTAGTACCGAAGAAAATAAAAGCTTGTTTATAATTATTTACTTATTTATTTTTGGCACCAGGAATCGAACTCAGGACCTTGTGCTTGTCGGGCAGGCGCTTGTGCCACTGAGCTGTATCCCTGGCCTCCATTGTTTTTAATTTAGTCACCTTATTTCCAGGAGTTTAACAAGGGGAAATGCAGAAGTGTGACAATCAGCAGAGATATTCACAGTACCACATCTGTAATAGCAGATGAATAGGAACAACTAGCGTGGACAGTGAATGGAATAAATCACAGCACATTCACACTGTGAAACGCTACACAGCTTGTAAAGAGAATGAGATTTAATGTCTAAGTACTAACTTGGAAAAACACCCACAGTGTTGATATAAATAAAAACAAGTCACAAAATATACTATCATCCCATATACAGAGATGAAGGCAAAAACTGAAAAATGACAGTCACTGATGTAAATGCTTTTCGTTGCTGCAGAAAAGCATGTGTGCATGGAACGTACAGTGGTCACACTGGCGGAGGTCGCTGGAGGGGAGACGTGGGTTTTATCTTCTTGGCTTCTGCATGGTTTGATTGTTTCGAGGTGCTCATGGTCACTTTTCTAACTAAAATATCTGAAACAATCTGACTTCCGACAGTACACCAAGAAAGGGAGGCTTCCAAGGCTGGGAACACCCTTTCTGTGACGGCAGGAGATCTGTACCAGGCACGCTGTGACCAGCACACGTGCAGCAGGCTGCCTGCAGGAGCCCGAGGTATACTGAGACCCTGTCACTATCTCCCATGGCCATCAAAGACAGAACAAAGAAAGTGGAACTGTTAAATGGAACTTCTGGCTTTATAAGATTCCACAGCAAATCATAGCAGTGCACGGCTTACACATCTGCTAACACTGTTTACCGAATCCAGACATGGAAAAATATGTGGACTTCTCCTCCTATTAAAATAATTCCTTTCTAAAGAGTTCATATCTAGATAAGATAGATCCGAGGTAGAAAATATACTAAAAGCAAAAAAATAGGAGATAGTATATTTTTTCTTTTTTTAAGAAAAGACTAGTTCCATTGAAAGACAGCATATTTTATAATAAACTTGCAAGGCTAACATAATAAAAACAACCACTTCCTAACAATAAAACTTATAAAACCAGGTAGTTTTTACAGCTGAAAGAAGAAAACTGTCTGTGTAAAACTGTTTAAACATATTTAAGGCTTTATTACCTAGATATTTGGTATGAATTCTATAAGGCAGAGTCTCAAATTTATAAATTAGTGGCTCATTTATTCAAAGAGGCTGATGCAGACATAACATTCAAGCAAAACCGTCTCTCTAAGGTCAGTGCTGGGGACCCTGTTTCCTGAGTGCCCTGCAGTGGCTCCGTCGGTGTTAGCGCAGCTAATTTTAGAGCTGCAGTGAAATTGTGGGAACACCCCCGGGAACACTACTTCGCACATTAATGAGGCTGCTCACAAAGAGTTTATTACAGCAAGAGAGGGATGTTTATTAGCTGGGTGATATGATTACAGAACGCACCGCTGGGAAGCCTCCGGGAGCCGCCCGCAGGGTGATTTTGCGGGCACTAAACCAACACGGGGAAGCCAAACATCGTTATCGAAACCGCTAACTTTACTGCATCACGACAGCCACACCACTGAGTGCCCTCGCCAGCTTCCTGGCTCAGAAACGATGCCTCGGGAGCCCAGTCCGCACCCGAAGTAAGGCTCGCCCCTCGCGCACCCGGGAAGCATGTCAACTGTGGCCGCAGCGGGTTTTCCTGTGCAGTAGTGCGAGCGTCCCCCCAATGGTAAGGGTGACACGCCACCAAGGACAGCACACAGAGCAACCGCGGGGCCTTCGCCGCCATAAGCGCGGGGCCGTGGTTCCCTCCCTTCTCCCAGGGAAGCGGTCTTACCGACGTGACCCTGGTCACTCTGCCAACCAGCGAGGCCAACTCAACCGCACAGTGAAACACACCCGTCCAGGGACGACCCGGCAGACTGGGGCGATGCTGCCCTCTCCCGCCGGGTCACAGAGGTCACACAGCACTACGTCGCCTCAGGGCTCCTCCCTGTCCCTGCCACACTGCCACGGCACGTGCGCAGCTCCCAGCTGCCCGCAACCACCCCCGCAGACCGCGCCAGGGCAGCTCGCATGGTGTGCAAAGCTCTTTCAGGAGGGTGGGACGTTAAAGACCGCATCAAGGGGGGAACAAAAGCAGCGTGGCCTTCAAACACAGCTTTTACGCGTCGAGGGGTGGTAAATGGTAGATTACCCACGTACGCGGGCTTCTTCACCACCGCCAAGGAAACCACGTGACACAGCTCAGGCCGCTTCTCGCTGAATGCATAAGGGAAAGCAGCCCCGAAAGCGTGCGACTCCGGCGGATCACATGGTGAGAACACATGTGTCCTGGGCAGGCCCGGGAGGCCGCCAGAGCAGCTCTTCCACGGCGGTGGCCCTGGGCTCCTGAGAAGCTGATGCCAAGGCCCTCAGGGACGCCACTGCCGACGCTCCAGTCCCTCGTGTGAGGGCGCAGTGCTTGCAGGAGGCCTGGTCACAGGCCTGGGCATACTGCAAGTTCCCTCTAGGGCACGATGGGGCTGTTACACAAGCAGCTGCCTCACTGTGGTGTTTTAGGGAAGAATGACGGGGGGGTGGCTGGTCTTACACAGCAGAGGTGCAGTTTGTTCCCAGGTATATTCAACCCAGGGTGGGCGAATTCCCAGGTGTGGCACTCACAGAGGTGGAGGACGAGTGCGTGCGGCCCGGCTTCCGCAGTTCTCCGTGCAATCGGCACCATTCCTCTCCTGTTGCCCCATTTATTGGGAAGACAGAGGGTTAGGTCAAGGAGCTACTCTCTGCACAGCGTGTGCTTCGCTATGGCCTCCCTGGACTCACACTAGCCCCGGCCATTTCACGATTACAGTGCATAACCAAGTGCACTCATAAATGATAATTTTGTAAGATACGCAGGTGTCGCTCCCACTTGCTGAATCATTGTGTGGCAGAGGGTAACAAGAACCAGCGACACAAAGTCTTCACCATACTTGGTGTTTGAGATACTTTACCAAAACACCACTACTATGCTGCTCACATTCCTTATTATAACAAGGTAATCCTGAGTAAGTCAAACATATACATGTAAAAAAGTCCATGGCAGTTCTAGAAGAAAATATAAGTGATCATATTGCTGGATGAGAATACCAACAAAACTCAGAAATCATAAAGACACTGATGTGTTTGTACACAAAATAAGAACTGTCTTAATAGCAAAGATATCTATAAAAATGAAAAATACAAGGAGAAAATGAAAAAGTATATTTGCTTTGAAAAAGGATACAATTCTTAATATACAAAGAGCTCCTGTAAATCAATATACTACTAAGTCTTCTAAAGACAAACTAAGTAGAAAGAACAGGCAAAGTTTATGCAAAGCAATTTATAGGAAAAAAGACACTAAGGTAAGTAACCCACAAATCACGCTGTCTTGATTCCCAATGACAAAATGCCAAACACAAAAGTCATGTAAGGTTTCATGTATCACAGTGGCAAAAATAAATCAGACCTTCATGTGTAAACACCAAATCGTCTCCTCAGTATAAGAATCAGAAAGCATAAATAATATCTGAAAGGTACAGTGGATATTGTGAAAGGGAAAGAAACTGCTCAATAGGAAAGAACAACTGGGATGAGGGAAAGAAGAAAAGAAAGAAAGAAGGAAGTGAAAAATATGTATATATATACAAGATAGGTAAGATAATTGTACTACTAATTTCTATTAGTTTATTGAAAGGAACAGTTAATGTTTAACTGTTTGATCAATCTTGCATACCTATATCTGGTAATCTGAGCAACTACTTTGAAGACAACAATAAGTAATACAACAACTGTTGATTTCTTATCATCTTGTTTTGAAATTCTGTATCATTTTTATAGTTTTTGTGTTGTTTTATTTTTGTCTCTGTTTTTGTTAGTTTTTGTTCTTTTCTCCTTAAAATAAAAAAATTTTTTTTCAAAGACAAAATTTTATAATGCCCAGGAAACAGGTGAAATTGGTCCTCCACATTTTGGGAAGGCGAATTTGGCAATCTATATCAAAACTAAAAACTCATAACCATTTTCTCAGCAATTCCATTTCTAGGAATTTAGCCCACGATTATTTAAGTATCAACGTAAATGTATCCAATAAGGATTTTCAGTGCAACTGTATTTCCTAGAAAAACTACCTCAACCCCACATACATAGGGCTGGAAGTTTAAACATCCATCAACCAGGAACCTAGCTAACATAAGCACGATAGATTCACAGTACTAGTCATCAAAAACCATTATATGTACATGTGCTGATGTGGAAATTTTGCTAAAATATACTGAGAAAGAGAGAAAAAAAGCAAGCTGCGGAGGATCTGTCTGAGTACCACGGCCCCATGCGTAAAACAGGGCACGTCCGCGTACATGCACACATGCGCACACGCACATGTACACACAGACATGGGAGAGTGGGAGCAACGCTATCTCCTGGGGTTCTGAGCAAGTGAGGGGATGTTTCCTTTCATTTTTTTCTTTCATTTTTTAACCCTCCTAAGAAGTCTGCATTATTTTTACTAGATAAATGAAGTTTTTTTCAATTTATAAAAGAACACTAGCACATAACACCCATGTGTTGAAACACTCAAAATATTTGGAGAAAAATGTGAAATACTGTAAATCATGCAGTCATGGGAACTCAGAGGGTACTGATCTGCCCATGGACACCAGGATTGATTTTACTTTGCACTTTTTGGTGCCACGTTTAGTTTGCACTTTCCTAGCCTGGAAATGTATTTCCTTATTTTACTATTGTTTCACGTTTTAGTGTATCTGCTCTGTGTTAATGGTTAGAGTATTCGAGTTGAGCTGACTGTAAAGCAATAATCTATAGGAAAAATGGGCTTAGTTCTTAAGTAGTCGATTTATTTTTCTCTCAGTGATAAATTAAGGGAAACCAATCACGGAGTTAAACACCGACTTCCTGCTTTTGCAGAGTTTCTGCATGATGGATTTTGTAATTATCTGGCCTCTACATTCTGAACAGTGTTGAGAGTTTATTTACACGAGATGTGAGTTTCCTATATTTGCCGCAAGCGAATCTCTAGTTATGAGCTAAGCCATAATTATAAAAAAGTTATGACTTGAAAAATTGCCCTTTCAACTCACACTGATGAAAGATGGGAAGAGATTATCCAGGCAGTTTTCACTGAAATTTACTTCTCTGCACCCGAGGGAGTAGCTGCTGGCGCCTGTGAATGTGTTCAGCGCAACAGGTGCACTCCCGACGGTGGGTAATCCCAAGTGCGGGCTTTTTTGGCGTCCTGGGGACTGAACCCACTGAACCTCCAGCACGCTGGGCAAGTGCACCACCTCTGAGCTACATCCTCAGCCATCCCTGCCATGCCTTTCTTTTTGAGACAGGGTCTGGCCTCAAACTTTCAATCCTCCTGCCTCAGCCTCCCGGAATCATAGGCACGCATCACACCGGGCCCGACTGCCCCACAGGTCCTCAAGTCTTCAGTGAGGCCTCACACCGTTGTTCCTGGGGGCAGCTTAATCCTAAGGTCGGAAAGCAGAGAGACACTTTGCAAACATAACTAATGACCAGAGATCCAATCGAGACAAAACAGGAAAGCCTACTGGAAGTCACACACGCGGGCCACGCTCTGGATAACAACGCCCCCGTGCGAGGAAGGGTGCTGGCCAGCTCGAGCCCATCACGGCTGGTCACACTTGTCCTTTTCCAGCAGGTCACACGGCACGAGAAGGATGACGGGCCCGCTGCTCCATAAAGTTCTCTGAGCGCTGACCTCGGTGTGAGCTCAGTTACTCTCCGCCCCACGTGGCACTTTAACAGGTGATAAGGGGAGAAGACCGTCTGGAACCACTTCCTGGAGAACGTGCCTGCTAATGGTCTCCTAAAACTCCTGCAGTAGGTACTAGCCCAGCCTTCCATGAAATGCCACTCTCCGCTCTGCCCCATGGCACGTTCAGCGTCTCATCGTCTCTCCCATGAACCTACAATGGTGCAGCCAGGCAGGGCCAACGGGGCTCTTCCTGTCCAGGCCCGGGCCACAGCGGCAGTGCTCACTGGATTCTGGAGAATCTGCACTGGGCACTGGATGTGGACATCCGAGGGGCCATCGAACACACACTGACTGCCTGGGGACCTCGTGTCCGAAAGGAACTGGAAAGCAGGCCAGGAGCTGCTGCTCATGTGGACACCAAGTGCCCTGTGTCCCCTGCACCAGAGAGGCGCTGTCCCGCCCTCCAGGAAGGGTGTCCCCAGTTCACAAGTGTCACAAATGACACGCACGCAGGGAGCCCCACCGGCCTTCTTTCTAGAAGAAATTACCCTTGTGTGGATGTAGCACCAAGTGCCAACACATAGAAGCAGCATTTTAAAATCCAACGTGAGTTCAACACAAAGCTTTACACTCTCTGTTAAGTCGTATCTACCTGTTTATTCTGGAAGCAAAACCAACGCGAACTACTGCCCTGCTGAGCGGTTTTAGTGCCATGGAGAAGTCAGCAAAGCCTTTCTCATCTGCACTCACCAGCACGGGCTGACCTCTTCGGGAACCCGAGTGGGTTCTGTGGATAACGGTGGCCCTGAGCAACCCGGGCGGCAGAGCTGGTGCCCGCATGAGGTGTCTTACTGCACCAGCCTCGTCAGGAGCACCGCGAGATGCATGCTTCTGAACCACCCAAGAGGCTTGCAGCACCCAGCAGACTGGAGCCTGGGGTCTGAGAACCTAAATCTAGAGGAAAAAGTCACTGTTCGTTATCAAAGAATCGTAACAGGGAAAATGCTCAGTGCTGAAGACTAAACTCAGTGATGACAGGCGCCTCCTGGAGGGGAGAGCCAGGCCGCGGCCTCTGGGCCTGTGCGCTGCACCATGGCGAGAGGCTCGGACCCTTTTCTTGGGGTGAATTTCCGGGGACCAAGGCTAAATGCAGCCCGCCTAGTCCACAACCTGGACACCAGGCCGCCCTGTCTCACCCTTCACACCCCAGGTCAAAACAGGGACAACCTGGGCGTCACCGCTGACACCCGGAAGGCAGGCATGGTCTGTGTCAGCGCTACAGGGAGGCGGCTGAGCCGGGACTCATGCTTTTTATTTGCGATTCAAGGGATTTCAAGTCATCTCAAGGAAGGACACAGGTAGAGTCTGTTCATTTAGAGCCTTTGAGAGCACCCAGGAATTGGGTCCTGGAGGCAAAGGCCGGAGTGGGGTTAGGAAATTGTGTGCCAACATGACGTG
Organism: Chinchilla lanigera; assembly: GCF_000276665.1. Lineage (NCBI taxonomy): Eukaryota > Metazoa > Chordata > Mammalia > Rodentia > Chinchillidae > Chinchilla > Chinchilla lanigera. Next base: position 28,919,503 of record NW_004955420.1, on the reverse strand, counting down.
GGGCTCCAGGACAAGGAGGGAGGGCGGGGTGGGGGCAGCACTGGAGTTTGGGGCCAGGAGAGCGTCCCTGCAGCTAAATTACTCACTGAGAGCATGCTGCAGATGAGCACTTTAAAAAGTCAGTATGTGCTTCCAGCAACAAGGATGTGTATGTTCGAAATTTGTAACCCACACACTCCTACAATAAAATAACAACAACTTTTAAACTAGACACAGTGGAACCCACTAGTAGTCCCTGCTGCTTGGGAGGCAGAGGCAGGAGGATCACATGGGCCCACGAATTTGAGATTAGCCTACATGACATTGTGCGACATCATCTCAAGTAACAAGAAACCTTTTAAAGCTACAGACAAACATCTCAGCAGATCAGAACCAGAACAAACAGCAGCTGGAGGCTCCAAGCAGTCAGAAGGAGCTACCAAGAAATAGGGCCCTCAACACACCGGGGCCACGTCCCACTGCGCAAGTACGAGAAACCAGAGTCGGGGTTCCCCATCCACAAAAGGAAACCAAGGAGCTGTTTCAGCCGCGGGCCCCACAACGTGAGTTATTTTTAGCTTTCTGGAGGCACAACTGACGTACAATGAACTGCATGTATTTAAAGCATACAGCAATCGAAAGAATGAAATCCAACAGCAGTGAAATCACGTTTCCTTCCACTGATGCCTCAGTGTTTGGGCTGCGGAAGCCGCACCGTAATTCTCGGGGTGCAGTAACTGAGCCCTCCAGCTTACTCAGCTTCCAGCTGTGGCTGGGACCTGGCTAGGAGCAGCGCCACCCTGAGGTCCATGTGTAAAAAAGCATGGTCCCCAGCAGGTAGGCGTGGTTGCAGCTAAGGTTAGGACCCTTAAGAGGAGGCCCCACTCCGGATGCTTGGGTTGGGGGGAACCTGGGAGCCTCTCCTGTAAGCGCCACCAGCAAGTCCTATGAGGTGGCCAGGGCCATCCTCCCAGCCTCCAAAACCGCGAGCTACACAAGCCTCTCTCTACTTCAGAAGTGGCCTCTACCCGGTATCTTGTTGTAGCCATGCAAACAGCTGTGAGTAATACAGCTGAGTCATGCACACCTAGGACTGTGCAGGGGACACCTGAGTTTACAGGTCAGGCTGGGAGCTCCGTGTCCTGGGCTGGAAAAAGGGCGAGGAGGAAGCTCGGCGTTGGAGAGGGGCCTCCCTACTGCTGTGGGAGGACCTGACGCACGCGTGTTCTTACTGACAGCTCTAACAGGCTCTCCATCACTGTCCTAGCGTACATGAGGATCTGGATTTGACCCCAGCACTGTGGAAAAAAAAACCCACAAAAAACACAACAAGGAGTCTTTCCACTCAGAGTAAGGCACACAGCCTCATCTACAGAAGTCCTTTAATTCCGCTTATCAATGTTCTATGGCTTTCACATTGTCAGATTTATCTCTATGACTTCTTATATTTATGGTAATGTAAATGGCATTACATTTTATTGCAGTTTCCAACTGTTCATTGCCACAAATAAAATGGATTTTGTTGTACACTGATCTTATTTGCTACAACAATGACAAACTCATTTATTATTTCTAGTACTTTTTGTGGACTCCACTGCATTTTTGACATAGTCATGGTGTGATCTCCATTAATGTCATTTTCGTGTTTCCTTTTCAAATGAGGTGGTTTTGTTTTTCTTGTGTGACCACACTGGCCAGATGGAAGTGGGTGTCTTTATTGAAACTTCTAATCTTGGGGAGAAAACACCGAGTCTTTCACCCTTAAATAGCATGCTAACTATGATTTTTCATAGATGCAGTTATCTGGTACTATGAGGAATAGGTGTTTGATTGCTATGCACTGAGAAGCTCATCTGGTTTCTCTTTCTTGTTTACAGATGAAGTACACAAGTTTGCACCAGTAGGCTAAGTGCCATTTGGTCCTGAGGCGTCCACTCTTTAAATGTATGGCTGGATTCAACTTGCTGAAGTTTAAATTTCCTTCAACTGTCCAGGATCTTCACACGCGTGTGCAGGGAGTTCACGCGCTCACTGGGCTCCGCGGCTCTGCATCTGGAGCCACGCGTGTGACAGCAGCAGCCTCGACCCCACAGCACGGACTCGCGGGCAGCCCTTCGCACTCGCGCCCCACTGCATCGCCTCTGGCTTCTTCTCTGCCCTGTCGTCGTTGCACTCAGCCCCTTCTCTCAGCTTTCCACTGTTCTACAATGATGTATGGGTTCAGCACTTGGGGGCAAGAAGGCAGCACAGGGGCTGGGGATTAGCTCAGCGGCATAGCGCCTGCCTGGCAAGGGCAAGGTTGTGAGTTCGATTCCCAGTACCGGAAAACAAAAACAAAAACACAAACAAACAGACAAACAAAAAAAAGAAGGCAGCATAACTGCAGGCCTTGCCGTCTGCGCATAGATAAACATCAGTACACAGCGGCCAAAGGCCGGCAGGCTTAGAACAGGTGACGTGATGCGTCACTGAGGATGACATCGAAAAGTCCAAAAAGTTCAAGAACCGAACATATTTTACCAAAAGAAATAGTAGAAAACCAAGTAATTGGCTCTGAGGCCCCCAAGTTACACAGGCACAGTACGCTGTCTGGGTGCGAGGTGCTTAGGCTGCCACCTCGCCGCTGTGTCTGCTGTGAGATGCGACCTGACTCTCAGCTCCTACACGCTTTTTCAAGCTGGATTTTTGGTTCGACTACCGAACAAAGTTACGAACACCAAGCAGATTTCTTTTAACTTTGCTGTCTGAGTAGTGGAAAATGCAAGCTGTTGGTCAACTGAGGTAATGCTGTGTACACTTTTGTTTGAAATACATTTTAAAAATTAGCATATATTAAATATTCAGATGTTTAACCTTATGCTAAAAATATTTTCCCACATTTTTTAGTATGCTTGGAAAACTGTGTTAATGGTACCACAGAATTCTGCCTGAAAAATGGAATTTAATTAATTCCCAACTGAGCAACATGTAGGTTACTAACAAAATTTTTGATACTAAAAATAATGTCATGAATATATGTTCAGATAAATAATTCTGTAATTCTCAGATTACTTCCTATGCATAATTTTTAGATTTGGAATTCAAAAACACAAATTCAAAGGTATGCTTTTAAGGCACTCGCTATGGCTTACATACCCGCAAAACTACAAGCGCTCACAGATGGGGCTTTTGGGAGGAACTGGGAGGAACGGGAGTGTGTGGCACTAGACTAGTCCACTGATTGGCTGAGCATAGTTCTGCGTGTGGATGATGGATTCATTGAGGAGGGAAGACCCACCCTGGTGGGGGGCATCCAATAGGCTTGCTGCCTGGGTGAAATAAAAAGGGAAAGAAAGAGGAAGGCTGCTACTTCCTACCTCCATGCTGTGGACTGTTCCTCCTCTGCCTCGCCCCTCTGCCATGAGCCCCTGTCTGGGAGCTAGCTGACTACGGATTGAACCCTCTACAGATTGAGCTGAAACAAACCTTTCTTCCTTTAACTTATGGGTGTTGGGTATTTTGTCCCAGCAATGAAAAGTAACAAAGACAGCATTTGATAAATGCCAGTTTACATTTTAATGCATGAATTTATGGTCTATATTCAGCTTCCACCTTTGAAGACTGCAAGAGTAAAAATTTGTATTTCATTTCTTTCATTTAATTTTTATTAATGTGAGCATAGATGTATTTGATGAAATTAACACTGGGCATCTGTATTGTGAATGACTCACTCAACTCCTTGGCACACTTCTCCTGGTGTATCTATCCATTTCCAAATGATTTAAACAAACTCTGTGTATGTGCCACCTCCTATAGATACCATGCCTCACAAGTGAACTTGTTATTACTTCTGGAACCCCAAACCACGGGTAACCATCCTGCCCAATTCCTACATGGTAAGATGTGTAAGCATCAACTCATACTAAAACTCTAACGTGTTCTGATCTGGTGTTAATAGTTAACATTTAGGATCTTACCTCAGAAAAGTCCTATTATTAACATTCAACTTCCTCACTGATTCACCTAAAAATTTAACTATCTATTACATCATCCTATTAAAACCACGCTGTTCTGTTACAACCACTTGAAGAGGAAGCCATGTGTGGTAATGGGGAGGGCATGGAGAGACAGCCCCGCAGTCCTGGGACCTTTCTTTCCTAGTTCTTCACAGTTCCATGTTCATCTCTCCAGCTCCCACCACTGCTTCTCCTAGGCCTCTCCTGTTGCCCCGACTATTCTGTTACGGAAATGCATGTGTGTTAAAGCAAGAGGGCTGAAAAGAGGACAGGAGGGTGCCGGGGTGTGCTCACCTGGGTGACAATGCTTTCCTGGAGGAGTCACTTTCAGACGCCATAGAGCAGGTAGCCCTCCCAGGAACAAAATGCTATTAAAAACCATGCTCCTCTGTTACCACTGCTCAGGAGGAAGGCGTGGGCAGCGCAGGAGAGGATAGCCCTGCAGTCCTGGGAACTTTCTCTCCTAAAGCTCCCAAACCTGGGCCTGGGTGGCAGTGCCTGGCATCTCCTGAGGGAGAGGTAAGGATGCTCTCCAGTGCTGCCAGGGTCTTGGGGCTCAGCTGTAAACACTGCAGTTACTAAGAGGAGAGCAATTTTCCAGAGCAAGGTGCCCCTGGGCATTGTGAACCGTCCTTTGTATCCTATCTTGTCCATCACAGATGGGCTGTGGGTCGTGTCAAACCAGCTCCCAGGGAACGTCAGTGGTGCTGCCGGGAGGAGGGCGAGCCCCAGAGAGAAGTGGGAGGGTGGGAGGTTGAAGCAGGGGAGCCGGTTCATCACCACCTCTACCGGATTCCAGGTGGTGGGCTCGGCCCGGGAAGAAGAGTGGGGTCGCAGACAAAGGGGCTGCATGTGTCCCCTGCTTGTCACACTGGGTCCCTTCTTCCCAGTTACGAGGAGATGCTATTCTACCCAGTAAGCTCTTGGCATCCTTTCCTTCGCCAGCACGTCTGGATCCCTTCCCTGTGCCAGGCACTGGCGTGAAGCGAACAGCTAGGGTTCCTGCCCTCACAGGGCTCACGGTCCAGTCAGAGACCGAGGCGGACTGGGGAGTCAGGTACCAAGTCACGAGGAGCGTTAGGGCTGAGGAAGCAGGGACGCCGTTGGGGCTGGGGTCGTCCTGGAGGGTCTAAGTGGCTTCTTCAAAGATGAGAGCTTCATGCTAAGACCTGAAAGCCAAGAACAGTTCGCCCAAGGGAGAGGAGGCAGCGGCCAGGGAGGCCATGGCATCTTAAGACTTGGAAACAGCTGGGGTGCAGGACAGAGCAGGACACGGAGAACCAAGAGACACACTGTAAAAGATCCATCTCCGTGTCCTATTTTCTGTCTTTTATATTGCTGTTTAATTTATTTATATTTTGCGTTTCTCCTATGATATTTTAGCCATGTGGTATTTTAGTGTGGGTGTCTGATTTATTTCATTTAGTGAAATATATATGCATCCATTTTCCCACAAATGCCTCAAATTTATTCTTCATTATAGCAGAGGAGTACTCCACTGTGTACACATACCACATTTGCTTTACCCATCCATTCACTGATGGGCGTACCCTGTTGATAGCTATTATGAACTATGCTGCTATACATGGGCAGAACGGCTGTCATTACAAAATAAAATAGTAACAAATGCTGATGAGGCTGTGGGGAGAAAGAAACCCTTCTACATGGTTGGTGGGAATGCAAACTGGTACAGCCAGTATGGAAATCAGTAAGGAGATTCCTCAAAAACTAAAACTGGAAATTTCATCTGACCCCCCTAACAGGCATCTTCTCAAAGAGGGAAAGACGGCCTATCCAGAGCAAGGCTTTACCCTCGCCTCATTGCTGACCCTGACTGCGGGGCCAGGTCCTCCCGCTGGACAGAGAAAGAGGCTGCTTCGGGAGAATCCCGGAAAACCCCTTCTCCTGCAGCCCAGGCCACTGTGCAAGGCAGGAGCAAGCCCTCATCGAAAGCGCGGCTCTACCCATGCAGGGGCTTTTCTCTGTGGCCATTCTGGTTGTTAGATGAGATGGCCAGAGAGAAGGACCGCTCCTCTGACCCTGCCCCTGCAATTTAAGTCTGATCGCTCACCCCAGCAGTTTAGGGGTGGGACCAGGGCAGCTGTACAGGCCAGGCCTGTGGCCGAGCCCATCAGAGGCCCTCTGCAAGGCTGTCCCATGATTCCCCAGCACACCTCAACCACGCATGTGTTCTCAGAAACTGCTCAGGAGCCCGGGACGACCACACAGCAGAACTGTAGGACCACGTCTTTTATCCTCTCCAAACAGAAGACTTTGTGAAGTCTGCAGGCATCGTGTTCATTTACATGTTCGTCAGTGTCCCTGGGACTGAAGGCGAAAAGCAGCCTCTGTTCTGAACCCTTCCTGAAACATCCAAATTGCCTGAGATGCCACTACCTTCTGGTAAAGTGAATCTCTCAAAGACAGCGTTTCCAACATGTAACGAAGGGAGGAGTTCCGTGAGTCTGATGAGCATCCAGATGCCAACGAGAACTGTGGTGGGGAAAATGCGGGCTTTGGGATCAGACACCAGCTCTGCTAGTCTGCTTCTAGACTGTGAGCTTCAGGGTTCTTTTTTGTACGGCGAGCGTGGCCGCAGGTCACACAGAAGGAAGAACTAAGTAACAACAAAGCCTGCAAGCAGGGCCTGGCTCGCCGTCAGTGCTGGGAGCAGCGGAGGGCGGGGGCCGGTCTACAGAGCAGGCGTGTGAGGCACTCGCTGTGTGGCAGTGCTGCCCACTCCGCCCCGTCACGACCGAGGGATGCGCAGCCCGTGGTGTCGTGAACACATCTGACGCACGAGGCAGCTGTGGGATCAGTACGTTAGGGACGAGAGGGCTGTGTAACGACTGCTGAGCTCACAGGGCAGGTGAGCGGCGGGGCGGGGCAGAATGCACGCTCAGGAGCTCCAGGCGAGGCAGGGTCAGCACCGCTGTTCTCGCTCTCCTGCATCTCCCCGACCCCTCACATGTTAACCTCCACATTATTCCTAACTTAGAAGCCCACGGAATATGGGTATCACAAGAAAGTTTCACTTGAAAAAGAGCAACTGAATATTTTTAACAAAAAAGATTAGGAATTGGTGACAATAGAAATTTAAAATTAATTAAAGTTAATTAAAATATTTCAGGGAACAACGATTCGATTTAAAAACATAAGGAGCTCGGCATGGTGGTGCACACCTGCAATCCCAGCACTCTGGGAGGCTGAGACAGAAGGATCACAAGTTCAAGCCCAGCTAGGGCAATGTAGTGAGACCCTGTCTTATAATACATAATAATAAATAATAACAATAATGATAATAATTTAAAAAGTGGCTGATGATGTCGCTCAGTGTGAAGGCCCTGCGTTCAATTTCCAGTTCCACCAACAACAAAAGACCCATTAGAAAATTTTGTAGGCACTGAAATTAGACGTTTAAACAGTATTTTTAAAAATGTAACTCCGTTTTCTTTTAATAGACTCATGTTATGAGAAAATTCGGATTTGATAATTAGGGCATATGAAAACAGAGAACATTATTAATCGCTGACATGCAAGCTGGACAACAGTGTGGGACGGCAGACGGGCTTCTAAACCAGGTTGTCCTTCAGAACTGGCCGTCGCACCCTCGTGTGCCGCGGGGGGAGCCGGACAGCCCCCAGATTGGGTGCAGACTGCCCACCGCTGCCCGTGACTGCGGGGTGCGGGATTCTCCGTGGGGGATCATTCTCACTGAGCGAGTGAGCTCACCCCGATCGCTGCGCCAGAGTCCACTCAGCGCCACAGCCCCCTCCACACCCGCTGGGACAGCGGGGCACTGCCGTGGGCACCCTCTGCGCGAGCCTCCTGACTGTCCTCCGTGGAGGGCACGCAGGCAGGGCTCTCTGGAGGGGCTCTCCGGGGTCGATGCCTGGGTCGCAGCCGCCGTACCACGTGCCCAGAGTGGGGGACACTCGGAGCCTTGGCCCTGCACACGAGCCAGGCCCTCTGCTCAGAGCCGTCTCCCTCGCTCTCAGGCTGGGGCCTGGGTCTGCGTCCTGCTTTCTTTCCCTGACCACAGGCAATCTGTAAATGAACTGTGTGGCTGTCTTCCCATAAAACACTATTTACAAAAACAGGCAGAAGGCAGGATACAAAATCAGCACACGTTTTGTGTGATCTACAGCATCGTTGTACACAAATAATGAACTGATCAGAAACAAAAACAATTCTAAACCGGGGATGGTGGCACACGCCTGTAATCTCAGCACTCAGGAGGCTGCCATGAGTTGGAGGCCAGCCTGGGCTGAAAAATGAGTTCAAGGCCATCCTGAACTATGTAGTAAGATCTTGTCTCAATCATCCTGAGGTCAAGACCAGCATGGGCTACAAAGTGAGTTCAAGACCAGCCTAAACTGCAGAGGGAGACCCGTTTCAAAAAACAAAAACATCAACAACAAAAAAGAAAGAATTCCATCCACAATAGCTTCAAAAATGAAATTAAATACCTAATACCTAGGAATCAACCTAACCAAGGAGGTAAAAGACCTCTATAATGAAAATTACAGAAATCTAAAGAAATCAGAGAACATTAGTAAACAGACACCCTTTTCTCTCTGGATTGGAAGAACTGCCATTCTGAAAAAGGCTATAGTAGTAAAGCAATCTATAGATTTAATGCAATCTCTACTAAAGTACCCACACCAACCTGGGTGTGGTGGTGTACAACTGTAATCCCAGAACTCGGGATGCTGAGGCAGGAGGACTGCCATGAGTTGGAGGCCAGCCTGGGCTGAAAAATGAGTTCAAGGCCATCCTGAACTATGTAGTAAGATCTTGTCTCAAAAAATAAAAATAAAATACCAACACCATTATTTACAGAAACAGAAGAAACCATCCTAAAATTCATATGGAATCAGACAAGGCCCAGGGCAGCCAAAGCAATCCTGAGCAAAGAAATCAAAGCTGGAGGCAGTTCAATACCAGATTTCAAGTTACACTGCAAAGCCACAGTCATAAAAACAGCATGGCACCAGTGCAAAAGGAAACCTGTGAGCCACAGAATAAAACAGAGGACAAGATACAACCCATGCATGAATAGCCATCTGAGTTTTGACAAAGGGGCTGCAAATACATGTGGAGAAAAAGCAGCCTCTTCACCAAATGGTGCATGGCAACCGGCCATATAGCTGCCGGAAGAGGGTTAAGGCTAGACCTCTGTCTCATGCCATCTATTAAAATCAAATCCAAATGAATCAAAGACCTTCATATAAAACCAGACACTTTGAAACTGCCAGAAGATAACATAGGGCAACACTTGAAATCACAGGCACAGGGAGATTCCTCGAGAGAGCTCTGACGGCTCAGGTATTAATATCAAGAATCAGCACACAGGACCACCTCAAACTAAAAAGCTCCTGCACAGCACAGGAAAAGAGCCGCAGAGTGAAGAGACAGCCAGCGGAACCAAGCAAACTTGCCAGCCACTCTCCCGACACAGAACTAACACCCAGAACACACAAAGACCTAAAACTCCTGGCAAACAAATGACCCACTCAAACATGGGCAGGAGCTGAACAGACTTACCTCAAAAGAGTAAGTACAGGAGGTGGTAAATCTCAGCCCAGACTGGTCAACTTAGTGAGAGGCTGTCTCAAAAAAGACAAGCAGAGCTGGGCAGCTCAGTGTGAAGGCCTGGAGGTTCAGGTGTTAGTACCACAGAAAGTGAAGGACAAAAGGCCAATAATTAGGTGAAAAAATGTTTCACATCTTTAACCACTAAGGAAATGGAAATCAAAGCTACTCTGAGAGTCCATCTTACCCCAGTGCAAATGGTGAGCACTGGGTACACACGCACACACACACACCAGATACAGGGGGAAAAAAGGAAAAAAGGGGATACAGCTCAGTGGCACAGTGCCTTCCGGGCAAGTGTGAGGTCCTGAGTTCGATTCCTGGCTCCTCCCCTGCAAAGGAACTCTAGGACACTGTTGGTGGGAATATACACTAGTAGAACTACTGTGGAAATCAGTAAGGAGATTTTTTTTAAAAAAACTAAAAATAGCAGTACCAGCTGACACAGTCCCAGCTCTCTGGGGATTTTCCCCAAAGGACCGAAGACAGCCCTCTCCAGTGCAGCACCCCCGCGCTCACAGCAGCACAAGTCACTGAAAGAGCTAAGCTCCCAGATGCCTGGCAACGGACAAATGGATAAAGACAAGACACTACTCACAATGGAGTACTACTCAGCTGTAAAGAAGAATGGGCCATGGCATTTGCAGTAAAATGGATGGACCTAGAGATCATCACGCTAAGAGAAACAAGCCAGGCTCCGGGAGCTCGATACTGCATGTTTCTCTCATTCGGGAAACCTACGACGTAAGTAAATTAATGAGCAATTAATAAGTAGTAACAAGTAAGGAGACTCTCGGAGATGGCGGCGGAGATCGGATGAAGCGGGAGGAGGAGGGGGCAAAAGGGGCTGACACGACTGAGACAGGCCACACGCGTGCAGCAGCGCCCACACGGCCCGCGGGCCTGCTCCGTGTCACCACGCTGCGGGGGCCAGTGCCCATGTACAGGAAGTTTCAGAAGGCGGCTGGGCCGTGTCCGCCCCGGCCCTACAGCGGCATTTCCACCCTCTTCCTCCTGGTAACGTATTATTTAATATAACCTGGGAGTGATTTCCCTCTCTCTTTTTTTTCTGAGATGGACTCGCTCTGCAGTTCAGGGCAGCCTTCAACTATGTAGCCCAGGATGACCTTGAATTTAAGACAGTTTTCCTGCCTCAGCCTCCTGAGTGTCTGGACAAGTAGTGATTTTCTTCCCCTTTTTTTCCTCCTCAGTTGAACCAAACCTTCACTTGCTGAACACAATGACATCCACAGTATTACTCCTGCAAACAGCCCTCACCGACAGGAAAAGCCAAGCCCTCCAGCCTTCCAGCAGAAGGCTGTCTGCCCTCCGCTGACCTCTGCCCCACTTTGTCGCAGGGGAGTCTAGGTTCTGGGTCGGGGCCTCTTCCCATTGGGTCAAAACTGTTCATTAGGCCCCAGCTCGCAATCGCTGTGGGGCCGCTTTTGGGCATGTGCTCCTGTGCAGTTTCCTTGCCGGTTTTCATCTAATCTCACCCACTTCCTTCTGAGTCTATCAAAGCTCACGCCTGCGGGCCTACGCCTGGACCCGAGCTCGTGCATTTCTGGAGAGTCCTGCGCCAGGCTTATGCTAAAATCTCTGTGAAAGGGCACCGACTCCCACGGTGATGGCTTCCTCCCTCAGGAGCTCAGCTGCTGGTGTTTAGCTCATTGTCGTGAAGGGAGTGATGGGTTTGAGACTCTGCCTTACCGAAATATCTATCTACGTGAAGGAGCTCCATGGCTTTCAGATAAAGTAGAAATTTACTGTCTCCAGGCCAAACATCCTGGAAGTTCTTTTGGTTCTAATTTTGAAGGAAATTAAAATCACACAGATACTTAGAGGCTCATGTCGTTCAAACAACACTCTGCCCACCCCAGCCACGCCCGGGCCTCGCTCTGTGACTCACCAGCGGGATGAGCAGGCCAGTGAGGGCAGCCAGAGGCTTGCCCAGCAGCAGCAGGTCTTCAGCCACCTGCGTGTCCCCTCCTGAGCCCGACTTCTGCGCCTGCGACAGGAAGAGAGTGAGGGGAGGTGGGGGTTAGTCCGCACGGCTGTGGGGCCAGCAGAGCAGAGTGAGGAAGCCACGGCCAGGGTCCCAGAGAGCAGGACGAGGGGCCATGGCAGGCAGCAGCTCAGCGAAGGGCGGACCAGGCGGGCTGCGGATGAGGCAGCAGCAGGCCGCGCTTGGGGAGCCGCCAGGGCCAGCATGTCCCCTTCCTGGGCAGCCCGGGCACTGGGAGTGCGACCTCTCAGAGCATGGGAAGCTGAGCCACGTATCTATAACCCCATGATAATGGGTGACCACACCAGGCTATATGACTGGACGTTTGCACACACGCCCAGCTGGCCCTGGAGTGTCTGCCCACGGCTGCTGCGCGAGCAGCTTTCTGATGCGTGTCCCCTTCCTGGGCATGCCGGCTGACACTGTGGGGAGACAGGAAGTGTGGAGAGGAGGAGACCTCAAGTGAACCACATCCCCAGGGTCACAGCAACACCACCCCGTGCAGAGGAGACAAGGCTGTGCGCTGCACACGCTGTGCTTGCGGCGGACGTGCACCTGTGCTGCACTCTCTGCTCCGGTCCACTTTCAGGTAAGGACCTCCGGACGACCTGAGCAGGCACAGCCTCGGGTCCTCAGCGGGACCCAGGTCTTCTTGGAAAAGCCAGTTTGCTCCTGGGCACCGAGCTGGGCCCGGCCACCGCCGCTGCTTTCTGAGGTTCAGACGGACCTCGCTGAACACCGGTCCTGGACACCCTGAGTCTCCAGCTCAGCAGAGCAGTGGCGCTCATCAGTGCAGGCCCATCTCCCGTGGGACCGCGCCTCTCCGCATCCTGGCTGCGGCTCCCTGGCCTTCTCAGCAGGTCTGGCACAGGGAAGGGGCTTTTCACACCCAACCAGAGCGGCCAGGACAGGCCCCCGTGAATCCAGGCCTCGCCACCTCCTCTCCTGCCCTCGGGAGCAGAACAAGCCCCGGGGCCTTTCCCTCCAGGTCATGGGGCGCCCAGGTCCGCCAAGGTCACAGCGGGAGGCAGGCTTCAGGCAGGCGTTAGAAATCCACTCCTCCCAGGGAACATCGGCCACGGGGGTGTGCTGTACAGCGAAGGGGCCTCAGGAGACACAGGCACCGGTCAGCTGTGCAGGGCCGGCTGCAGCTCCTCCAGTCTCCCCACTGAGCGTCGCCTCCCAGCTGGTCTGAGTGCCAGCTCTGTGCCCTCCGGGCGCACCCCACCCAGGGCTCCCGTCTCCAGGAGTCCAGCCCCAGCCTGCCCACCTGGGTCGGCCACCTTTGCCTTGTTATTCCATGCAGGCTGTAAACCAAGTGGTGCCATCCGTACCAGGGTGGGGCTTCCGTTATCCACACCCCGAAGCCCAGCACCACACACTTCATCCACACGCACACGCCCTCGCCAGCCACCTCTGAAGCTCCCCTCTGACCACATGAGGCTCTGGGGGTCAGCTAGATACAAGACATACCAGCAAGGCAGGACCACAAGGAGTCAGCACTGGTAACGGCGGGGACACTGAGGACAGAGGCCACAGTGCCAGCCACAGAGGGCTCTGTACACACGAGCGCGGGGCACGTCTCAGTCTCTGCCACCAAGGCGCCTGCCTGGCAGCGGCAGCTGAGCTGTCCTCTGTGAGGAGGGTAGGAGGCTGGGCTCCCCCAAAGCACCCCAGGGACGGCAGGCAGAGCCCAGCCCGCGGGACAGTGGGGTTATGACCCGTACCTGCCCTCCTGAGAAGCGCCCCACTCAGACTAGGCCCGGGCCGGACCCTCCACTGTGCAACGCCCTCTCTGCGCATGCGTTGCAGTTTTAGGTCTGTAACAAGAAGACCAGCTGCTTTATCTGCGTACTGACTGGAAGCGCCCTGAGAGCCGACACCCCCTCTGCATCTCTGGAAACTGCAGCTGCCCCGCCCTCGGCCAGGCTCCGAGGTACAAAGTGAAACAAGCCTGCCGGGAGCCCCGTGGTCCGCAGATGTGGACTGGGGGTTCCGCTTCCCACCAGGCCCAAGGACATCAGAGCCCACAGGAAGCCCCACATGAGCAGGCGAGCGCGCCTCTTCTCGTGCTGTCTATGACACGACGAGAAGTGCTGGCTGACTTCCTGGCCAGGGATATGTGGATCACCACACACGGTTCCCTCGCTCACTTGAGCCTTCCTCGACCCTGCTGTGTTGCTCTCGTATCTGCTCCACAGGTGACAGAATGGAGACCGCGACAGGTGAGGCGTCTCACCCAGGCCCGAGCCGGCGGGAAGCCGTGTGCCCGGGATCTCAGCGCCCGGCGCCCCAGCCTGTGAGTCCGGTGGCCCACACCAGCATCCAGGCACATTGTCTGTCTGCCTCGTCATCTTCCACACACAGCACAGGGTCACCTGGAGCCCACCTGGAACCCGGAGCAGCCGGCTGGCACTGGGCTAGTACCCCAGCCCCCAGCACGCACACCGGCCTGCACCACGCTCCTCCTGGAAAAGAGAGGGGCCTCAGAAACCTCCCGGCTGCTCTCTGTTCACGGCCTGGCTGCCTCGCAGGCTCCCACTTTAAGGAAGCTCCAACTTGAGGAGACGCCGGTGGGGCGCAGAGCGCTGTAGGAGTGTGCTGCAAAGACGCCGGTGCGGCGCAGGGCACTGTAGGAGTGTGCTGCAAAGCGCCCGCGGCTCGGTGTCGCGGCTGTATGGACGCGCACTCCACTCTTCCCCGGCGCAGCCCCAAGGGCTGCCGCTCTTACGGGGCACAGGGGCCACGGAGATCACGGTCGGCGGCCAGGGCCGCAGCAAGACAAGCAGGCCACAGGGAGACATCAGAGAAAGGACAGCAGGGAAATGCACATGGTATTGGGTAACAGGAGACAAAACAGTGGTCTATTGACACAATTGCAAAGTGAGAAAGAAAAATTAAACTGTTTTATATTAAGGAATTGTCTTTTAAATACCCCTGAATACCTACCTAATCACTTACAGTAAGAGAGGATTTCTACTGTTCTGGAGGTTTCTTGTTTTTAACAACTTCTGATACAGTCTTTAATCTACCACCTACGAGACATAACCTTCTAGACTTACCGCAAGGTACCTCAGGAAAGCAACTACCACCTACCGATAAAGAGCCCCACAGAGCACCACAGCAGAGACTGAGGTAAGAAGCAATACGCTCTGAAGGGAAGAAGAAAAGAGGAGAGACACCTACCTCGGGGTTCTGAAAGTATTTAACAGCGCTGCGCTACTGAGTGGAAATATCAGTGGGCAAACGACAGCTAGGAGATGCACTGTTAACCCGGGGGGTTGCAGCTTGGGCTGCACACTGGCGTGAACTAGAATATCGGGTGAGAGGACCAGCACTGCTGACTAAACCACGCCAGACAAGCCACATACCTGGCTGGCCGTCCCATGAGCACCAAGTGCCATTTGCCATGACAAGGCCCGGCGGAGACCGAGCAGGGCGCGGAGCTCACTCTCGGCCCGCTACTGCGCATCTCGGCACGGAATCAGCACGGCTCGCGTCGACTGCTGCACCTGCGTCCCTGCTGCGGGGATGCTCCCAGCTGGCACACATTCGCAGTCCAAAGGGCGTTAAGCACGACCCTGAGCGCATGTCAGCTGTGTGCCTTGCGCTGGCCTGAGTATCTGCTAGTGAGGGCGAGCAGGAAGTGAAGTGGGTGCGGAGGCGCCTCACCCACCAGGGCGCAGGGAGCCCATCTCCTGCCTTTCTCGGAGCGGGGGAGGAAGCGCAGGGCGAGCTGCGGGCGGCCGACTTGTCCTCACCACCGAGCACACCCTGCTCAAAAGCTTCACACGCTTCCGAGTGTGAGCCAGAGGGAAAGCAAGTGGGCACGTTTACATGGACATATGTACGTGTGTGTTGATAGGTACACAAACACACACACACACACACACACACACACACACACGTGCGCACTTCCCACTCCTGCTGAGGGAGGGCTGGGCGCCACTTCTGGGCCGCAAGTCTGCTCTGCTTGGTCACCCGCGGCGCACCTCGGGCAGGCCAGCCTGCCAGCCAGTGGTGAGGGGCTTTTGCTCAGGGAGCCTCCCCGCCTTCGCTCAGATTCCGCGACTGCACCTGTCCCTGAGGCTGGTCACCCAGACACTTTTAGTAGGCTGCAGGTACAGAACAATGCGTTCTTCTAAAAGGAACAGAGGTGCCACTGAGGACAACGGGAGGACGAGGGGGGACCGTGACCCGGGAGCCCCTCACCTGCAGAGCCAGCCGCACGACGTGGGACATGTAGGTCAGCATGCTGTGCAGGATGTCCAGCAGCGAGAACAGCAGGGTGGCGGCCAGCTCGGTGCTGTGCTTGCTGTCCACGTCCAAGCACAGCGAGGCAGCGGCAGTGAACAGGTTACAGACGTGCATCACGAGTCCTGGGGGGAAGAGCGGGGGACATGGTCACCATAAAGCCGTGGAAACCTGCACCGTGTGAGGCGGTGGGGTGGGCTCCGCGAAGCGCTCGGCCGTGCTCCGGAGTGTCGCACTCGAACGATGTTCCAGGTGCAGGCTTCCAGCTGCCGGCTCAGAGTGTGCTCAGGAACCTGGCACAGGCCCAGGAAGGAGAGGAAGAAGGGTCCCTGCGCTTTGGGGGGGACCCCACTCACCCTTCAGAAACAGGATCCTAGTGGGCAGGCTCCCCAGGGTCCAAGGACACCCTGCCTTTGAGGGGCCCGTGTGATACAGAAACCGAGGGTCCCCGACCCTCCTGGAAAGCAGTGCTCTTCCCCCTACCATCGACATTGAGGACCAGGTGGCCGCAAGGTCCACAAGCACCCGAGTAGTTTCTAGAGGCTGATGCAGTAAGATACCTCTCTCCTGCATTTCAGCAACCCAAGGTTATGATTTTTAAGACATTTAGAAATTGCTAGCTCCTATCATTTTGTCTGAAAATTCACATTAACAGCGCATTTGGTCTTCATCAGCTTTTAGTCCACACACAAATATCATCTGCCACAAAAATATATTTTCACATTTTGGGGCCATTACTGTTTACATTTAATTTCGCGGTTTCATGGTTACTATTATTTGGCACGGTCCTTTGAATGTGGAAAATGAATCGGCTCTAAGCATGATGAAATGAAATGACGTTCAAGGCCTAAATGATGAACAGGACCCTGGGCACCAGTGCAGTGGGGATCCAAACATTGTAAAAAAGAGTGCCTCTTTGGAGACAAGTATTTCACACCAGCAGAGTGGGGGAAGCATGGCAGAGGTGTGCAGTGAGTACGGGGAGCCGGGTTCCTCGGGACCTGCACCCCTTGTCCCGGCCGGGCAGGAGCGGGATGGGGACCAGCACACACAGCCCTGGAGCGCTGGTTCTTCTGCCACAGCGCACACTGCCGCTCCCAGCAAACCAACCTTGCTCTCCTGACGAGTGCAGGATATTCTTTTGACTACAGAAGTAACTGATTTTGTTGCAGAAGGCAGACATGGAAGGAAGCTAAAGAGGGGTTGTTCACAGCTCCCCTTCCTGTGGCAAAGGCCAGGATAAGTGGCACAACTGCCACTTAAAGAAATCTGAGTCAAGGCTGAAGATAAATATATTTGAGAAGGGAAAGCAGAATGCCTCACTGTCAAAGTTTCACTATCAAACGACAAGACCTGAAGGCACACACATCATCGAGGACCCACCGTGGGGGAAGGCGATTGTTCCGTAGGTGCAGCGTGCCCTAGGCACTGTCCCCTGGGGACAACACGTCACTCGCGTGCGCACTGGGGACTGGTGCATGGCTCCATGGCTGTGATGGAGCAGCAGGGCTGGGAAACACAGTCCTTCGTAAACATGCCATGAGTGACGAAGGCTCCCCCACAGCTCCTGATGGCTGTGCAGATGCTAAGTTCTGCAGGCGGCCAAGGAGGAGGACGTGGCGCTGGTGAAAGCAGTTCTGGGCGCAGAGCAGGACTCGGCCCATCTGAAGGCGCTGACCCCACAGCTGGCCGCGCACAGCCTGACCCAGAGTAAGCAGCCGGCAGCCAGCAGTGCTTCCTGGGACCCTCACTTGGCCTTCGAGGAGGGACAGCGAAGCATGCAGCCAAAGCCCTGCTGGAACTGGAAGTCACCCCTGTCCGCCAGGTGAGAAAAGGTGGCAACAGGTGCCAGACTGCACACGGAAGCCCCCAGGCCCAGGGGAGTGCGTGGATGGCGGGTGGGATGGCGCATCACAGATATTCCTCACCACGGTGACAACGCCCCAGGAAATGACTCCACTGGCCTCTTTCTGACAGGTTCATGTGTGCCTCAGAGCTGAAACACACATTTCAGGACCAAATGTACGTCTTTCAGGTCTAAACTCCAACGCAGCTCAGGAAAAGGAAGCCCTCTGCCCTTTCCCACAATTACAACATTCCATCAGTCGTTTTCTCCTTCTGTGTCTTTTTTCAAAGTATTTAAGGTGAAATCATACAACCTATTTCTCCTGGAGAGTCTTTAATGTCTAACAGATACTCTCTCTTAGCTACACTGCCATTACCACTTCCTAAAGTTAACTTATTTTCTAATGTTGCAGAACTCTGGTAGTGAATCGAAAGGAAGGTGCTCCACACCAGAGAGTCAGAGAGCAACTTCTATTATGCTAGCAGGTTGGTGGGAATCGGTTCCAAATCACCAGCCCAGAGTTAGCTTAGGGTTCGGTTTAATACATTTTGCAAGCAGGAAGTACAAGGCCGATAGCAGGTTATTATATAATTGGTTACATGAATTAAGCCATATGTTGTCAAGAAGATTTGTTTCAAGCAGTTTACTTACAAGGAATTGTTTATCATAAGACAAGAACACCCTGGGAGGGCGGGAGAAGGATTTGGATGGAGCAAGTAGAGTTAAATGCGTCCTTGCCTGGGCCAGTCTGTCCTAGACATGAAATCCTTGAAGCAAGTTGGGCATGTACATATATTTAGTAGGAAAACACAGACATCAGACATTACAGCTGACTGAGGTTGTAGTCTAACCTCAGGGTTAGACTAGGGTTAGGTTTAGGGTTAGGGGTTAGGGGTTAGGGGTTAGGGGTTAGGGGTTAGGGTTAGGGTTAGGGTTAGGGTTGACTGGGCCAGTCAAAGCTAACTGAGGTTAGCAGTCTAACCACGTGACAAGTAGCATGAGCATAGTCATAGGACTCTAACTGATTTTTAACTTCTATAAAATGCGTGTAAGTTTGCTATTCTATAATTTTGCCATTATACTAACATGTTCGACATATAGAATATGTTGAAAAGTCCACTTGTCTCAAAACTACCCTTTTCCCCCTCAGTTTACCTGAATCAGGACAGGGCCAGGCCTACACTTCCTATTTGTTGTGGACCCTGAGTGTCCTTTAAGCACCCTTCCCCCACTACAGCTAGTGCTGCCACCTGTTCTGGGAAAGATTAGAACATTTTCCTGCAGGTGTCCTCAGAGCACTGTTCCCATGTCCTCATGAGGTTTCCTAGAAAGTGTTCATTAGACCTAGAGACTGACTTGATGTGGTTCAATGCCTTTGGCAACAGCACTTGGTGTAGGCTCACTGTATGTCCCATTGCATCCTGCCTGGAAGGACAGACCATCTGTCTTAGCAACGCTAAAATTAATCCGTGCATTCAGGGTTTTCGGTCTAACCCATCCATCACAGAACGTCCCACCCAAAGTTTCCTGCTGCTGACCCTTGCGTAGTCCCATTATTTCATTAGCTATACCAACAGGCTGATCTTTAAGTTCTACTTTTTTCTGTTTGTTCTGAGCTTCTTTTCATCCACAAAGAACCCTCCTAAATCAGCTACTTGGTTCTCATAAAATACAGTTTTGGAAGTAAAACCAAGATCAATGTTTAATCTGTGCTACCCTTCTCCAGTCTCCAGGGCAATGACTGGGGGAATTAGCGACCACCACAGCAATGACCAAAGTGGGCAGGGTGGTACCACAAGGTACTAATACGTTCGTTTGCAGCATCATTTTAAAATAATGTATCTTATGGGACTTCATTCATTTCCACATTATCATCTGTATGCTCAACATTCCTGTCTTTGGCCATGGAGAGCCCCTTGATTCTGTTACAGTAACATGCCAAGTTCACCTGCCAGAAGACCTGCCGTAGGTGGGCACCAGCTACTTCTGCTAGGAGCCATGCGGTCTCGTTTTGCTTGCTTTTAATTAGCGGTGGGATGCATAGACCATGGTCTGAGAGCAAGAGCTGTGGGTTGGGTGGGGAGTTCTAAGAAGCAAACATCTCGGAAAGAGAAATCATGAGTTCATGAAATATTTCTATCCAAGTCCAGAAAAGGTCCCACAATATTAGCACCAAGTGAGTTTCAACAAGGTAATCCTCTAGAAAAAATAAATTCTTTCCAACACAAGGGGGGATTAAATAGCTGTCCATTCATATGAGAGCAAAAAAAGGAAATCTTTGGCTACTACATTCCATAATATACATAACTTAATTTCAGATAAATCACACATCTACATAGGGAAGCTAAAACTAGAAAGTTCTAGAAGAAATTTAAGGCATCTCTGTCACTAGGAGGCAGACAAGATTTCTTCAGACCTAAAAAAAATCCTACTTAAAAGTTGATAATCAAAAGCTAAAAGTTTTACAAATCAAAAGGCACTACTTTAAAATAAACTGGCAAGCCAAAGATGACGAGGAAACATTCACAACATATATATCAAACAAAGAATTTTCACACAGATTATATAGACAGTTCCTACAGTTCAGTAATAAAATGACAGAAAATCCAATTTTTAAAAATGAGTAAAAGATTTGAACAGTCAGTACATGAAAGAATTCAATATTATCAGTCCACAGAGAAATGAAAATTGAAGGTGCAATGAGATATCACTACACACGAACAGAAACAGTAATTTAAAAACAGCCATGAACAACAATATTGAACTTTGGTGACGTGGAGAGCCCAGAACTCACATGCACTGCTGATGACTCAGCACCTGGCTGGTTCTCTTTGTATAAATGTAAACACAAGGTTATCATGTTAGCTTCACTCCTAGGTGTTTATCCAAGCAAAATGAAAACTTGTCCACATAAAGTCTCATTAAAGTTTTATTTGAAATAGCCCCAAACTAAAAACAGCTCACATGTCCATCAACAGAAGTTAAAAATTGAAGTCTGATTATATTTCAGTGAGTAGTGACTACTACTTAGCAAGAAAAAGGAATGAACCACTGATTGACAACAGGTGTGCATCTCAGAAGATGCCAATAAAAAGCAGGCAGACTGTACAGGTACATCTATTTAAAACTTTAAAGGGAACTTGCTTCCGCTGACTGATCTCCGAACAGCAATTGCTCCTGGGATCAGAGAGGGACAGACCTTCTGGAGTGAGGGAGATGCTCAGAGCTCAGGGGGGAGTCAGGTGCAGGAAGGGGGCATTTTTCAAAACTAACTGAACTGTACAGGTAGGACACCTACATTTCACCATAACACACTGCACTTAAACGTTCAACCTAGAGCTAACAAAAGCAATGGGGCACAGCCACGCGTGTCTGAGGAAAGAGTGCAGAGGTGCATCAGGAGAGAGTACGGAGATGCCTGAGGAGAGTGCAGAGGTGCGTGAGGAGAGAGTGTGGAGGTGCATGAGGAGAGAGTGCGGAGGTGCATGTGGAGGTGGTGCAGAGGTGTCTGAGGAGGGAGTGCGGAGGTGAGGAGAGTGCAGAGGTGCGTGAGGAGAGAGTGTGGAGGTGCATGAGGAGAGAGTGCGGAGGTGCATGTGGAGGTGGTGCAGAGGTGTCTGAGGAGAGAGTGCGGAGGTGCGTGAGGAGAGAGTGCGGA
>NW_004955420.1:28856879-28897996 GCF_000276665.1 Chinchilla lanigera | reverse complement strand
GAGGTGTCTTAGGAGAGAGTGTGGAGGTGTCTGAGGAGGTGGAGCAGAGTTGCATGTAGCCGGCACTTGGATGTCCCGTGTCTGCTGGAGAAGCAGGGCTGAGTGTCATCTGGACTGTGGTTAGCATGAAGATGGGCTGAGATGCAGACACCAGGAAAAGTGTCCGAAGCACCCATGCGCAAAGGCACGGAAAGTGAGCCCTGGGGACCAGGCTGCGGGCAGGCAGGTGGGAGATGTTCAGGGCACGGGCAAGACTTGGGCAGGACCTGAGGGCAAGCGAACTCAAGCCAGAGCAGGGACAGGAAGGAATCGTAGCGAAGGTGCTGATCGGACAGAGCAGCAGTTAAAAGCAGGATGTCGCAGATATCAAAGAAGGACTAGAGTCAAAACAAAAAGGGAGTGTCAAGATCGCTGGCCCAGGTTCAGCAGGGGGCGTCACCACCCCCTACAGGAAGTTCAGCCAGCAACTCTGAAAACAAAAACGAAGAAGAACAATCCTGAGCCACCCACAAGGTCCACAGAGGAGTAAAAACTGCATGGAAAAGCTAAGAGAAAGGTCCTGCTCTGCAGTGCCCACTTCCCCCACTAGGTGGCCCCGAGGTACAGGCAGGATTCCCTGGGGACAGTCTCTACACTCAGAGAGGACCACAGGTGGACAGACGTCCAGCTTCTCTAGCCCTTTGGACACTTTCAGGAGACCTCCTCTGCTGTCTCCTCATGGGGAACACGGGGTCACTGGCATGGCCAGACCACAGTCAAGCCGAAACAAAAGCAGGAGGCTGGCACTGCAGGGAGGTCAGCCAGCAGCACCCTCTCAAAGACCCAGCTCGCAGCCCCCCCACCAGACACTGAGTGGGGTTTCCTTGGGTCAGTTCTGCCTCTCGCAGCCTCCGGGAGCCCCGTGACCTCCATCAGGCCCCGCACAGGAGAGAAGACAGCGCAGCACTGTCAGCCACAGGAGAGGGCTGGCTCTCCGTGCCGAGTTCACAGCGCTGTGCCCAGCCTCAAAGCCCAGCCCAGGCCCCTACAGCAGGCAGCAAACCTCAGGGGCGCGTTTCTGCTCCGCATAACAGTTGACCCCATCTTTACCCCCAGTGATTCCACCTAGCCTCTGGGCCCTCCTGCCACGCCTGTCCAAATGCAGAACTCAAACCCAGCCCGAGAAGGTGCTGCAGGCCCAGCCAATGCGAGGCAACTGCAGAGCTCAGCCGGTCCTATCAGGCAGCGGGGCCTGCCCCAGTGTGCCGCTCAGACCTAAGAGCACAGGCAGCATCCGGACGTGCAGGGAGACTGAAGGTCGGTGTGCCCGGCACTGCTACCGGACCCACCCAGAATCACCGCTAAACCATGCTGCCAAGCACACTGTACACCCTGCAAGACGGGCACAGACACCAGCAGGTGGCAAGGCAAGCGTGTGAGGGTCGCGAAGAACCCGGAAACCATGAGATGCCACAGGAAGTAACAAGGTCCCAGCAGTGAACCTGAAGGGAGGGCGATCTGTAAACCACACGAGAATTCAGAACAGGCCCTACGAAAGGTCAGCGAGCTACACGGACACAGCCACACGCTGAAGGCCATTTGGGCAGATGACAGACTGCATATGTGATGGCAGCTCTGTACATTAAGGTGAAGCTCAACAATTCCAAGGGCTTAGCAGTGGTTAGACCACGCCTGAAGGCAGAGCATGCGAAAGGGCCCGATCAAAGAATCAGAAAGAATGTGATTTACGAAACACCATCAAGAGACCTAACGATGCATAACAGGGATTCGACAAGGACAATAAAGAGAAACAGGGTCAAAAATACACTCAGGAAATCAAGGCCAGAAACACCCCTGTCCTGGGGAAATGCCAATATCCAGGTATAAAAAGTACACAGTTTTCCAATCGAATCCGACTCAGGGCAGAGTTCACCAAGACCCCAAGCATCTCACCACCAAAAGGAAAGACAACCTGGGAGCAGCGGCAGATACAAAACAGCGCAGAGCAGAGTCTCAGCGCGGTCACCTGCGATTCCTTGGCAGAAACCCGGCCGGCAGCAGGAGCAGGGTGAGGTGCTCAGAGTGCTGGAAGGAAAGCAAAGACCAACCAGGAAGCTTTCACCCTGCAAAGCTGCATTTCCAAAGTGGAGATTAAGAACCTTCCCAACAGAAACTAAAGGAGTTTATCCCCTAGGCCTGACTGGCAGGAACTGCTAAGGGAGTTCTTTAAGCTGTAACAAAAGGTTCCTAATTAATAACATGACATTTTAAGAAGCACAAAATTCAGCAGTATAAACAGCACAGAAGAGGCTCCAGGCACAAACTCCATTTTAAGAAGCACAAAATTCAGCAGTATAAACAGCACAGAAGAGGCTCCAGGCACAAACTCCATCGCGTGTAGCCAACTGACCTCTGACAAATACACCACAAACACACCACTGAGAACGACAGTCTCTTCAGAAGAATGAAACGGGGTAGCACCTCAGCCCGTCTACAGAAATCAACTGAAGATGGGCCAAAGACTTAAACACAGAACAACGAAGGAAAATGCAGGCAACAAGTGACATGCCATCGCCCTGGTCAAAGATCTTAAAAATTTGACTCCAAAAGCACAGGCAACAAAAATAACACATTGATAAATGGTATAACATCCAAATGAAAAGGTTCTAGCTCGGTGTGGTGGCACACGCCTATAATCCCAGCACTCAGGAGGCTGAGGCAGGCAGGTTGCTGTGAGTCCAAGGACAGCCTGGGCTACATAGTGAGACTCTCTCTCAAGAAAAAAAAAAAAAAGGAAAAAGGAAAGAAAAAGTTCTGAACGAAACACTGAAACAACACAGTGACATACGCAAGCTATCATCTGATAACAGATTAATATCAAAATATAAGGGCAACTCTAACATAGAAAGAAAAGAAATAATCCAGTTTAAAAGTGAGCAAGAGATCTGAGTAGATACTCTCAAAAGAAATACAAATGCCCAACTGACATGTGAAAATGTATTCGACATCATTAATTCTTAGTGAAATGCAAACTAAAACCATAATACCACCTCATAGCTGCCAGACAGCTTTATCAAAACGGGGTGCGGCAAGTGCTGGAGGTGGGGAGGAGGAGACCCCCTGTATGGTGCTGGTGGGGAGCAAGCTAGTACAGCCGTTATAGGAAACATAACAGTCCCAAAACATAGGACAGAATCGCCAAGTGACTCATAACCCCGCTGCCAGTATCTGCCTGAACGACGTGCGGTCGCTGTGAGAGGTGTGCGCCCCTCCGGGGCCGGCGTAGCACTGCAGACTGCATGAGAGTGACATGCACACAGCACACTGCTGTCCACATTAGAAACACATTCTGCCCTTCGCGACAGCAAGGACCGGGCTGGACACATCATGCACTCGCAGTAAGCCAGGCCCAGGAAGGCACACCACACGCTCTCACTGAGATGGCATCGGAAACACTGAACTAAAGAAGCAGAGAGAACGGCGCTGTGGGTCAAGGCAGGAGGGTGGCTGGCAGGGAGGGCACAGCCCAAGGGCACAGGGTCTCGGCCACTTGGGAGGAATAATGGTCTCTTCCAGAGGTACACTGCATAGCATGGGGAGCATAGTCAGCAATAACATTCATTTCAAGTGGCCAAGTGCCCACCGCCAGTAATCTCACAAAAACAAGGAGCTGAGGTGATATGGTAACTAGCTTGATTATCCACTATGTGTCCATAAATCATGACATCACCGAATCCCCCCTAAATACATATGCTAAGTCATCCATTTAAAATTTAAGTGTTTTCAAGTTTATTTGGGGTTTATTTTTTGGGTGTTTGTTGAGATAAGATCTCACTATGTAGCCCAGGCTGGCCTGGAACTCGGGGCGATCCTCCCGCCTCAGCCTCCCAAGTGCTGGGATTATAAGCGTGCACCACCACGCCCAGCTCAAATTTGTTTTGGAAGTATGTCTACCAGACAATTCAAAGCCTGAGAAAGTCCTCGATCTGGCAATTTCCAGACTGGCAGGACTGGTAGAATGAGTCAGGGGCTGAGTACTGAGGTCAGATGCCCGTCCGTCCTTCCGTCCATCTGTCTGCTTGCCTGCCCTTCCTTGCTGGGTCTTCCCACAGGCCACATGGTTTTGACAGACTTGCTCCCCTTCTCCCGAACCTGCCCAGGAGGGAAATTAGGAAACAGCTGCTTGGAAGGAGAAGGAAGCGCGACTGGATCTGCATGAGGTGATGTACCCATGGTCCATCGCCCCGGGAGGGAAGGGGTACCCGGGTGTCCCGTCACACCTCATGGGACTGAGGGATTAGCGCACCCAGGTGGGCCGCACTCTCCCGCAGCTCACGCGGGACGCAGCCCACCATGGTGAGGGAATAAACCCAAGCGGGGGC
Source organism: Chinchilla lanigera (assembly GCF_000276665.1). Taxonomy (NCBI): domain Eukaryota; kingdom Metazoa; phylum Chordata; class Mammalia; order Rodentia; family Chinchillidae; genus Chinchilla; species Chinchilla lanigera. The sequence goes on along the minus strand of NW_004955420.1, from coordinate 28,893,635 downwards.
CGAGAGTGGAAGCAGCAGAGCTTGGCATGGGGGAAGGTTAGTGCCCCTTCTCTTGCTACTCTATTCTCCTTCACAGACAAGTCACACCCCAGGGAAAGATACTCCCTCCGTGGGGTGGAGGAAGTGCAAGGGTGCCACAGAGCCTCTCCTCCGGAAGGAGAGCTTCCCACGGCACGGAGACGTCCGCAGAGATCTGCGAGCTCTTCCTCCTCCGCACTCCACCAGGAGGGCCGGCGGGCGAGGCCGGCCAGGGCTGCCCCTGGGGAGTGGCTGTGTCACTGCACTCTCTAACTGCTCCCTCTGCCCTCTCCTGTGGTCCTGACCTGCTGAGGGGCGCGGCCATCACAGGTAGGTCAGCTCTCCCTCAGACCCGGGTCACGCAGCCCCTCTGTCTACTGCTGGACTCTTTCCTCAGGCTGCAAACAATCCAGGAGGCCCAGATGACATCCCAAGGACGGCTAGAAGATATGCATCGTGGAATGAAAGTACTACAGCACATGGCAACATGGGGAGATGCAGCTAAAGCCTCCTTAGGAGGAAGAGTGTACCGCCAAGTACAGGGAGAGAGCAGGGCGTCCCGGGTCCGGGACCCACGCTTCCACATCAGGAAACTAGAAGAGGAAGCGCTGAGCACACCAGAGCCCAAGCCCAAGCCCAAAGCGGAAGGAAGGGCACACCCAGGAGCAGGCACTGAGAGCAGCGTGGTAAGCGCAAGTGACCTCAGTCTCAGAACCTGCACAAGAGAAAGAAGACAGCCTAGGCCTCATCACCACAGCCACGGGAAGCTAACGTGAGCGAGCTGCGGCCTGGGCACGACCTGTCGTCCTTCCCAGAAGCCCTCAGCCACCATCCCTCCTGATAAGAAGCGTTCTGAGCTGGACCAGCCGATGGACCAGGTGCTTACACAACCCAATTCCATGGCCCAGGAGGTGCTACATTCAGCCCACTGTTTTGGGTACAAAGTGTGTAAACTGGCTCTATTTGGGCTGGCCAGCCTGGGAAGAAAATGACAGCCCACACCTGTTAGATCAGACCATCCACAGCACATGAGCCTGGGCACCTGGAGAGGACACCTGACCCCAGCACCACAGCTGGGGGATTCACCACCTGTGGTGGCCGGCTCTGTGCTACCGTAATGCCACTGGAGAGCACCGGCAGGCACTGGGAGACACCGCCCGAGACCATCAATTCAGCTGTCAAATGAACACAGCGCTGCGTCCTCCTCCACTTTAGTCACAGATCAGCCACCGTGTGACGTCTGGCTCTTCCCAAAGTCAAAATGACCAGGAAAGGGAGACACTTTGAGTCCATTCAGGACACCAAGGCAGCCAGGACAGCGCAACTAAAGACCCTCAGGAAAGAGGACCCCAGAGCTGCTGCAGAAAGCGGCAAGAATAATGGGATTAGTGTTTGAATCGAGGGGAGGATTTTGAGGGGACTCATGTCAATGAGTCTTTTACTGTAATAAATTTTAAAAATATAAACATCAACCATATTTGCCAACATACCTCCTGTATGATTATCATCATGAGCCAGCTGCTGCTCTCAGAGCCTAACCCACACCCTCAACAACTCCACGCTGCAAGTTTGGGGCCGAGGCTCGGAGAGCAGACAACTCACAGAAGGTGCGGCTCTGTGGTGTGCACTGGCCCTGAGGACAGGCTGCTGTGCCACGACTGAAGCGACTCCAGTGGACAGGGGGGTAAGATAACCAGCAAGCCAAGTGCGGATGCGAACAACCCCGGGTGCGTCTTTTAAACGTAACCAGGGACAGGAAGGGGCAAGAAGGGTACAGGGAGGTCTCCCCGTGGAAGCTGAATCTGTCCCATCACTAAGAAATAGAAAGGACTAAAACATAAGCAAATACCAAGCAGGGACAGAAAATCGCCCTTGCACCAAAGCATCCTACCGGAAAGAACCTTGCCTCCCTGAGGTTTCACAAAGCTGCTTCTTGCATTGCACACAGCAGCTCCACTGCCCGTGACAACTGCTGCTCCCGCAACGTCTCCTGCAGCAGTTCATTAACAGGCGCCGCCCAGGCACAGCCGTGGGGCCGATGCAGGGCCACAGCAGCCATTCGACGCCAGGCTGCCGCATAAGTGACAGCGATCCGCAGGGAGCGCGTTTCATTTTCAGTTCTTTTGGTGGAGAAAGTAAATACTACCTGGGAGCATGCACAGCTTTTACATGCAAAATTTCTGAAGAATTTGCAGTCACACTGAAAAGCAATTCAAGCTATACGAGACCTGTAAATGTTGTTAAGTATGAGCATAAAAAAGGAAGCTGGAGATGTACCCGCAGGAAAATAAACAAGGCAATGTGCAGGGGAGCACAGGGTGGAGGGAGTCCCGCTGCCCGTCCCTCTGCCTGACCTCTGGCTGCCTCCTGGGACCTTGTGGAAAGCCGCCTGTCCTCGTGTACAGACACACTTCTCCTCAGCCCCAGGCGCTCTGCCCTTCACCCACAGTCCGGTACGCTCACCCATTCCGAGGGGCTCTGCCTTCCGGCTCAGCGGTGGATGCTACGAGAGCAGGGTCTCCTCTGTCTGTGTTCCCGAGGTGTCCCAGTCCCTGGCCCATCGCAGTGCTCAGGACAGAGGTGCTCAGGAAGCGACTTACGCACAATCAAGAGACGGCTTGTTCTGCAAGCTTGCTGCAGACCATTCCTTAGAACACCCATCAGCAAAAAGTGCACTTCAGAGTCGGGAAAGACCGACAGAGCTCACCTGCAGCTTGCTTGGTGGCGGAGTCAGTACCATCACGTGGGCTTGGCAGACACCACGGAGGTTGAGAAGCCAAGAAGGCCCAGCACCCTGGCTGGAAGCGGTAGGCAGTGGGGGGAAGCAGGCCGCCAGAAGCAGGGGTCTCCTTTGGCCAGGGAGGCAGAGCTGCTCTCTGTGGTTGCTAAGGAGGCGGAAGCTGGACGGCTGGGGAGCTGGCCGTGACCAGGCGAAGTCGGACCTACAGGAAGACTGCAGCAGGGCCAGCTGTTGCCAAGGTCACAGACCCGGGCCCTCCCTTCACACAGCCTCTGGTCCTTGTCTGTCTGTCTGTCTGTCTGTACAGTCTCAAGGGAAACACACATCTAGTAACATCAAGAACAAGAAAAGATGCACACACTCCCAATTTTCATTCACCTTCTGTTGGAGAATCTCACTAAAATGATGAAGAAAGGAAACAACCTGAAACCGCCAGAAACAAACAGTGAAAATTATTACTGTTTGTGGTAGAAGGGATTATGAACCCAGAAAAATGAAAAGAAACTACTCTTACCAACTAGCACATAGAGTTTGCTGGGTGTGGTAGTGCACACCTGTAATCCCAGCACTCCGGGAGGCTGAGGCAGGAGCATGGCAAGTTCCAGTCCCTTCTGGGAAACTTAGCAGGACCCTGACTCAAAACAAAACATTAAAAGGGCACGGGCTGCAGCTCAATGTGAAGACCCCAGGATTCAAGCCCCAACTCTGGGAAAAGGAAAGTAAGGACTGTGTACAAAGGGTAACAATTACAGAAGATGTAAAATGAGAGTAGAGGGCCAGGGATACAGCTCACCAGCACAAGTGCCTGCCTGGCAAGCGCATGGTCCTGAGTTTGATTCTCGGTACCAAAAAAAAAAAGAAAACTAAAAGAAAGGAAAAACATAAGACCTTCAAGGGGAAGTATTTATATATATACAAATACAATCCAAAATTATGTAGGATTAATACTGGTGATCAACATTTTATTAGAATTTTTGGAAAAGATAACAAATAGATTTTTAAAATTCATTTAAAAAGAAAAATACATAAATAGGTATTTTTTTAAAAAGAAAGCAAGTCCTTGCCCTATTAAATATTAAAATATATTCCAATAACAGAATAAAATACTGGAATACAGGAATTTAAAGTTATACAGTTAGATAATAGAAATCTGGTACACAAATGTAGGAATTCTTATACAAACAAGGACATGAAAGCCATGAATTTTAAATCCTAGGAGGAATAAACAGTGCTGATATAACTGCTTAACCATTAAAAATAATTTAGCAATAAATCCCTGAACCTCACATTATCCATACAAACAACCCAGTCTGATTAAAGCTTTAAATATAAAACCAAACCCTCAAGCGGTTATCAGAACGTGTATAAGAAAGCATTGATAGATTTGACAATAAAAATGTTTAGAATTACATTTCAAAAGATTTAATAAAGCAAACCCACACTTTTAATGAGTTTTGTTGAATGTATTCACGTCCCTAATATACAAAGGACTCTTACAAATCACTAAGAAAACAACAAGTAGCCCTCCTAGTCCTGAGAGGAGAGACGCTATTCACTGACAAAATGCAAATGACCACCAGCTAGGAAACGAAGAAGCTCTCTTGGGGTGGGGGGCAGACAGCGACCGGAAACCACTATCAAAGGCCGAGAACAACCACCTAACCTGACACAGAATTACGCTGATGACATCAAACGTGGAAAACATGATCAGAAGACAATTAACATTTGTGAACAATCCAGATTTACTTCCCAGCAAATGAGGACAGCCGTCAGGGATGCAGACGTGTGCTCCACACAGATTGCACTTCCCGCGTGATTTCACCTGCTCCTCCTCAGGCTGCGGCCCTTAGTCTCACCGCTCTGAGAGCTGGGAGTCACCCACAGACAAGGCACTGACCGCAGGCCTGGCCCCTTCCTCACCAGCTCGTGCTGCTGGCTGATGAGCACTCTCTCTCTCTCTCTCTCTCTCTCTTTCTCTCCCCCTCACACACACACACACACACACACACACACACACACACACACGGCTAACTGGGTCATCTGGAGTGGGGTTCACTTTTCATTTCATAAACTCTTGCATTATTTAAATTTCTGTAATGAATATGCATTGCTTTGTGATCAGAAAAGACAGCCACTTTACATCCTGCAGAAAACTGAAGAGAAGAGTGACCGACAGCCCGCTCAGCCTTGGTTGGCGTGGCTGGAAACGCAATCTGCTGCCTTGGAGGAAGGCTTCAGCTCGAGGTGTGTAACAACAAGGGTGCCGCTCCCGCCCCGTTCGGACTCTCCTGAGGTTTGTCCCTCGTCTCCGGGTGACGAGAAGGTAGACACCAAGAAAGGAAGTCCTCTGGCTACCCCAGCGTGACAGAACGCACCTCCCCGGCTGACTCTGACTCCCTTGCACTGCTGGGAAAGGCCCTGCCTGCATGCAGCTCAGGGACACGCTGTGTGCCGCGCTCCATCGATGCTTATGCGGATCATTCCGCACGGCTAGGAACATTTTACACCTTCCTCCCAGTTCAAATCTGCAAGAGCTTCCCAGGGTACGTTTGCGGGGAAGGAGAACCTCAGCCACAGCAAGCACAACGTTAAGCTACAAGTGCGGGCCGAACTGCCCCCCGCAGCGGTGTCAGAACTTCCATTCGTGTTCCCTGTAACCCGTAACTTTGCCAGAAACCTAGAGTCGACTTCACAGTACAAAAACACTGTCGCACTGGCGTCTTAAGTTACAATCCTTATTATTAACACACTTCTCTGCGATTCCGATTTTTTTATTTTTATGATTAACACTTTATAGATTTTTCTAATGTTAACTCATTCTTAGATTACTGGGTCAATATCAGATGTTCACATTTGACCAGATTCTATTTGGTATTTATGCTCACATGTGACTTTGACCTATACATTTTTTGGTAAAGTACTGTCCTGGGCTGGCTTCAGTCCACAGCTGTACTAAGCTCACAGGACGAGTTGGGTGGTACCTGTGGAAGGTACTCTGGACACGGCCTTGGACGTTTTGGTAGAATTTTCCTCCAGAACCATCTGAGCCTGAAGCCTTCTTTCTAGGAAAATTTTTAAATTTCTTTAATGGTTCATCTAGAGCGGTACTAGATTATACATACTGAGCCAGTTGAATTTTTTAAAACCACTTAGGTTTGGACGATAAACTATGTAGTAGACTACAGCTGAGAAGTCCACTTCTTGAAACATTTGGTAAGTTGCATTGCTCTAAAAGTTTCTCTGTTTTTCTACGCCTCTGTAAGAAACAAAAAGGGTAAGGTCCGTAGACCTTCTTGCCTGAAGACATGGCCAACACCATGCATTTAAGGGGCCTCTGAGCAAAGTGGGAAGGCAGTAGATGTCCATAAAGTGTGGAATTCACTACTCCAACTCTGATTTAAAAGGCACTGCAGTTAAGAAGAGACCTCCTTCTTGACTTAATCAGCTTAATCACATGCTTTTAAAACCGAGGAAAATGTTCACAGAAGGAGTGGGTTAAAGGTGGGCACAGATGGGTCACAAGGATTGTGTGACCCCCACCCCAGTCCTCCGGCCAGTGAGGCACTGGGCTCATCTGCTGGCTGCTACCCTCTGCACGCTGTCAGGCTGTTTGTTGAGTGGCTCCCTGTTCTTGCAAGTTGCAGAAAAAAAGTCTCCCTTTCAGTGCTCCTCTCGCCTCTGAAGGCTGCTCTCTGGGTCTGGACCAGTGAAATCATTTCTCACACTTTCAAATTTGACAGGTATTTCCAGTCCCTGCTCCACCAGTATCACTTTCTCTTTTTAATTCCTACCACTGTTTATTTGTACCGTCTCTCCAATTTCTGTTGAAGTTTTCTTTTTTTTTTTTCCCAGTTTTATCAGTCGTTTCAAAGATCTATCCGTTGGCTTTGACTCAGTGGAATTTTCAGCTTCATTAATTACTGTTTTGTTTTTACTTCTTTCCTTCTACTTCCTTTGGGTTTTTTTCTAATTTCTCAAGTTGGATGCTTAGCTCATTAATTTCATCTTTTTTTCTACTAACATCTTTTAAGGTGACAGTCCTCAACTATTGAGAATTTGACACCAGTGCTACACTCTCCACAGACCAAAGTTCTTTTCACTCACTGAAGGCTGGGCAGGTAGGAGAGTTTAAGTCTCTACCACCCTCAGAGGCCAGCTGGTCATGCAAGACAACCTTCCCTGGGGACCCAGGAGGTGGACAAGGGGCCTCCATATCCTAGGAGTGTTCTGGTCGGACCCCTGGATCACATCAAAGTGGAAATTCCTGCAGATGCTGGCGCTGTCCCAGAATTCCGCCTGCCAGGCATCCCCGGCACATTCCATAGGTCCCACAGGGCCAAGGCAGCCAGGCTTGGAAAGAGCTGCAGATCTTTGCCAGCTTGCACTCAGTCATCATTTCATCACCGCATCGCTACCCAACACCATGTCTGTGCTCCACTCCACACGCCCTGTATTATGGCAAAAGTGGTCTTTTGCTATCTTGTATGCTTTTATGCTTTTTCAAGGATTCTCACATTTTTAGTTTTTGTTTTTCTAGTAGACTTTAATAGCTTTTGTTTTATCAATAATCTGGAAGCTGAATACATTTTTAAAAAATCTACAGCTATTAATTGGACATTAATTGCAGCTGGGTCTAGTGGCGCATGCCTATAATCCCAGCACTTGGGAGGCTGAGGCAGGAGGATCGTTGAGAGTTCGAGGCCAACCTGGGCTACAAAGTGAGCTCAAGGCCAGCTTGAACTGTATAGTGAGACCCTGTCTCACAAAAACAAAAAAAGAAATAAAAAAGATATTGGACAGTGCAGTTCATCAATAGTAGTCCCCAGAGCAACTCAGACTAAAATGATAATGAGATGGCTCTACATAACCTCTAGAGTGGTTAAAGGGCAAAAGACGGCCAATTCTAAGCGTTGAGAATATGGGGCAGCTGGGACATTTTTTAACATTGCTGGCAAGAATGCGGAATGACACCACCACTCTGGGAAATGGAAGGGCCACTTTTAAACCTTAATTCTAATTGACAAAATTTTTATTTATTTCTGGGGTACATGATGTTTTTCTATATGTACATACTGTGGAAAGATTAAGCCTGGCCAATTAACATATCCATCACCTCATAAATTTATTATTTTTGTCAGACAAATCTTAACAATGAACCGTTAGCAATTTTCCAAGTTTGTAACACATTTATAACAACTACAGTCACCACGCCACACAAGAACTTTTGACAGTACACTTCTGCCTCATGAAAATCTTGCTTTCTCTGACCCACGTCTCTCCCCGGCCCCCACAGCCCTGGGGGCCAGTGTTACACGGTGTGTCTGTGAGCTAACTCCACAGCTGATGCGCAGAGCAGGACTGTGCAGCGCTGTCTCCATGCCTGGCTTACTTCACTCACTAGAAGGCTTGCGTGTTCCTCCACATCGTCATAATGACAGGACTTCCTTCTTTTTCAGGGCTGAAGAGTTTCCCACTGTGTACGCGGTCAACTGCCTTATCCATTCATCCCTGATGGACACTTGGGCTCACACGTGTGCAGACACCTGCTGAGATGAGCGGTAGCTTGGTTTGAATCTTCTGAACGCCAGACGTGCGCCACAGTGGCCGTGCTAAGCAGCATCCACCCTCAGCACGAATTTCCTTTTCCATCCTTGTCAGCCCTTCTTGTGTTTGTCTCTTCCATAGTAGACATAGAGCATTTCTTAAAAAGATACACTTTCTATGTAACCCAACAGCCCCACTCCTAGAACGTGCCTAAGAAAAATGAAAATGTCTACAGACCCAGAGACTATGTGTACAACCTCATGTCACCTTCTCTCACAGTTCCAGTGGCGAGAAACACCCCAAATGCCCCTCCGCCATGGGTCCACAGGTACACAAAATGAGAGGCACATGGAATTCTGTTCTAAAGAACCAAACTATGGATCCAAGCGGCAGTGTGACTGACACTAAGCAGCATGTCCCGCGTGAAAGAAGACTGACAAAATGATACCGGTGGTGTAACCCCAGTGATACACAAGCTTCAGAGGCAACATTAGAGACATCCAAGCAGTAGTTGTTAGGAGTAGGAGTAGGTAAGGGAGGTTGCGTTACGGAAATGGGTGAGGGAAATGTTTCACATCTCGTTGTCACGAGGGTTTCACAAGCACAAGCTCACCAAAGTGTACATTTTACTGACTTTACGTCATCTTAAGCAGACTGCACACAGCACCCATGCATCAACTGCCGTGAACATGTGATGCCCTTTGACACAGCGGTGCCCCAGCAGTGCTTTAGCTCAAGCCGCAGCAGCTGTGGCTCAGATGGGCTTCAACAGTGCAGAAGCTCAGCGGCACCACTGGAAAGAGAACAAATCAGAGAGCTGATGAGGAGCAGAAGGAACACAGCCTCCTCGGAACCTGCGAAGGAGCCCAGCCCTACCTGGCAAATGAGAAGCGCAAGAACTTTCACCTTCTGGAAGGAAGCACTGCTGTAGCCCCAAGCTACCACCTGATTTCAAAACTCCTGAAGAAATCGGATTAGTGCAACACGACTGCCTTGGGGAGTGGGACCTCTCTTAGGCTCTAATGGTCACACGCAGCGTCACAGCTCCCGTGGCACGGTGGCAGCTGACAGTCCCTAATAGGCCCAGAGGAGCAGAAGGAACACAGCCTCCTCATATCTCTCCACACTAACTCTGCTCTGTGCAGAGCATTCCCATTGTTATTGACTCGACAACCACACCACCAGCTCCTCAGCTTCCACACCACACCCCAGAACCAGGCTCGCGGAAGAGGGCACCCCTTCCATCTGTGTCCCCAGGGGCCAGCATGAGGGCAGCCGCACCCCACCTTCCTCCCAGCTCCTTGCCACCACAGGGCACCAGGTGAAAGGGGCTCCACCAGCCTGTTTGCTGTCAGGAAAACCCGGCAGGACATCACATATATTTTTTACCAATCATCTACTTAGGTTAGAAAATTGAGACACACTAGCACTGAAGTGAACCGTGTGAAACATTAACTAAATATAGATATTACTCATTTAACGAACGAGCTCAGTTGCTGCGACTAGGTTGTTAAACGAATCAGTCACTAAATGAGGAATCGTACATGTATACACTACAATAGTCAGAACAAAGACGGGGTCAAAGGAAGCTCCACCTTGGTGACTGTGCTTTTATTTACGTAGCTCTTACATGCAGGACTGTGATGTATAACAACATAAAACAACAGGCCTGTAGTGTGGGCACCAGCAGCGAAACGTGCAGGGCTTGCTGCAGAAGAGGCCACGGTGAGGCCACACTGCTACTCACACTCTTGCATCCTAAGTCTGGATGTGGGTCATAAGTCTGCGTGGCGGGTGTGCATCTGACAGTTTGTTAAACAGGTAGGTCATTAAAGAATGAACGTCTGTACTGGAATCTCTTTCCAGGCTACACTCAACTTGAAAGTATAACATATGAGTCACTAGCATATATGCCTTATAAATCACTGAAATTGTTTGACTTTTAAGAGAAGGAAAAAAAAAAAAAAGAGAAGAAACCTGGTTATTAACATCTGACATTTCTGTATCCTACAATGATATAAAGCAGCAATGGCCAAACTGTAGCCCCAAACCACTTATTTATCACAAAGCACCAATGCCGCAGTTAAACCCAAGCACTGAGGTTTTAGTTTAGAAGAAACAACTGTCATCTGAGGCTCGGCTGCCGGGGCAACGTGGCCCCTGTGTCGACAGAGAGGGCGCGGTGTGCCGATTCCGCACGCGTGCCAGTCTGCCGCCACTGACACAAAGCAACACTATCTTTCTGAAAAAGTCTGACTCTTACTTACCCAGGTAAACATATTTTAAAAGTAAGTGAGGACCTTGAGAAGAGCTGGCACTAGAAACATTTAACTCCACAGCTCATGGGACTGGTCACTGGATGAGTGCTCTGATAGCAGCAAGACTTCGGTCGAGCGTAAAAACACAAAGCAAACAAACCCCAAAGCACCAAGATCACTGTGCTGTGGCCGCTGCCCGGGACACGGGCTGAAATTAGTCATTTCTCAGCCAAGATTTTAAAAACTGACTATGTGAGTGACTAAGTGAGCAGAAATAAAAGTTGTTCCTGTTATTCTGGACTCTACGATGCCTCAGGCCTTCAGATTGATGTATGCTAATGTCGAAGTGTAGAGCATAATTTTGAATTTCATTTTCCATCAATGTCTGATTACCTACTGATTAAATCTGACAAGCTGCAAAGGGAGAAAAATCATTATTAGATCCCAACCTATCATCTACAGCAACCTAAATGTAACTAATCATAGGTTTTATTATATGTAATAGCTTTTAAAGGGAAAAATATATCACCCAGATCTCACTGTGAAAAACGCTCAGTTTAACTTTGCTCTGTATCTGAATATAGACATACAGACATAAGGTTATACTTTGGTGTATAAGTGTAAGCTCTAAACGTGTATTTAGAAATGACACTTCATACTAGACAGATCATTTGCAATCTAATCAGAAGCTGTAATTTTAACATGCACTAGAGTGTTTTCTAGGATAGATACACTGTGTATGTGCGCATGTGCACACACACACAGAGTCCCTAAAGTCAAGGAAATGGGCACATTCACAATGCACTCCATGTGCTGTTACTAATGCCCAATATGACGACACAGGATGATAGGGTCCTCATCTTACCGAGGAGTTGGGGTTCAGACATGTCCTCTGGCTACGTGCACGAAGATATACTTAGGTGCCCTAATACTGGGTGCACACTTACTTACAATTGTTACTTCCCCTTGCTGAAGTGTCTTCATTATTATTATATAACAACATTCCTTTCCACCTGACAAAGCATGGATACTCCTGATTTGCTTTGGATTCTATCTGTGTTAGAAAGCTTTTCTGCATCCCTTCACTTTTGATATATGCATGTTGATAGAGATGAATGAGTTTCCTGTGAGTAGTATACAGTTGGGTCTTTGTTATGGTTGATAGGTTGTGTCAACTTGGGGAGTCCAGAGGTTTGGCTAAGTGACTCAGCAGGGAGCCAGGGTGCTTACTTTGTACACATCCTGAGCCTGTGCAAGAAGAAGGCATGCAGAGGGTGTGGGTGTGGAGGACACCCCTATCCCTCCAGGGCAGGTAGGCTGCATTTAAAAAAAAGGGAACCGAGAAAGGATTGGCTGCTGGTTCTTCAGAGGAGCTCCAGTCTTCGCCTTCAGCTTGGTCGTCTCCTGGCTTCTGTTGCAGACTGTTCGGCTTCTGCCTGGAACTCTTCAGCCTTCTGGTGTTGGCTCTCTGGCCTTCATCATAGATTCTTCAGCATTCCGTCGCAGACCCATCCGCCTCCTGATATGGACTTGCACGGACACTGCAGTGAGCTCCAGGCCTGGGGATGAGCTCTTCACTCTCCAGGCTTCCTCATCTCTGTGGCTGACCATTGTAAGCCAAACTTGTAATTTCTTGTATATTTGTATATCTTGTGTTACATTTGTTTCTCTAACAAATCTTGACTGATACAGATTTTGGTAGCGGGAGTGGCTCTAGAGAAACAAAATTGTAAGGATGGCATTCTTTAATGGCTTTAGGGGTTCCTGGAGTTGGCTCTGCAGTTTGATGAAACCTAAAGACACCACGGTCTCTCCTTCCACTTCTGTGGGGTATATGGATAATCCTTGCCATGTAGATCCATTTGATTATCCTAATTCACCACTTGTGAGATGTCAGGAATTTAGCAACTCTGTGCATGAAAATTTTGAATTTCTTTGGCAGAGTAAGAAATATGATGATGCTGGCTGGTTGCTCTTGGCATCCCTGGACAAACTACTGAAGGAAAACAATGAGCACAAAACATCCATAGGAAGTTTAAAGTCTTCTGGCTGTGAGGACAAATTAATAAAGGAAAATAAGGAGCTCAAAGATACAAATTCCCTGCTCCAGACGCAGATAAGAAATTTAAAAGTTTGTAAGTGTGTCCTGAAGGAAAATCTCCTCTCTTTTAATCGAAAGAAACTCAAACACAGTCCCTCATAATTCGATTGGCTGAACTGCAACGTAAGTTTAATGCTCAGCCTCGAAGGGTATCTGAAGCAAAAGTGAGGGCATTGATGGGAAAGGAATGGGATCCCATAAACTGGGATGGAGATGTGTGGGAGGATCCTGAGGAGGATGAGAATGTTGAGTTCCTAGATGCCGATGAGATTATTCTGCCAGAGGAAGAGGTCTCCCCACCCGCTGCGGCAGAGGCATTGCCGCCTCCACCCTGTGGTGTTGGCATCTCCTCGTATGCCGGGGGAGACTACTCCTGGGCTGACCACACAAGACGACGCTGACAGTCCTCAGGACCCGCCCTCACCACCCATTTTTGCCTCTAGGCCCATAACTAGGCTCAAGTCAGAGAAGGCTCCTAAGGGTGACGAACATACTGTGACCCACAAGGAGATCCACTATTCTCTCAAAGACCTCTTTGAGTTTTCTAACTCTTACAAGCAGAGGCCTAATGAGCAAGTGTGGGAATGGATTTTATGACTGTGGGATAATGATGGAAAAAATATACACCTGGATCAGGCCGAGTTTGTTGATATGGGCCCATTAAGCAGAGATTCTGAATTTAATGTTGCAGCTCGTGGAGTAAAGAAAGGTGTTAATAGTTTATTTTGCTGGTTGGCAGAAGTGTGGATCAAGAGATGGCACACTGTGAATGAGTTAGAGATGCCTGATGTTTCATGGTTTACTATCCATGAAGGGATTCAGAGGCTTAGGGAAATGGGAATGCTGCAGTGGATCTGTGAAGTTAAGCCTAATCCTCCATATTGGAATGATCCAGAAAATATACCCTTCACTAACACCCTGAAAAACAGATTTGTGAGGGGAGGACCAGCATCCCTGAAGAGCCCTGTCATTGTTCTTCTCTATATGCCAGACCTTACGGTGGTGGGGACTGCGGTTACTCAATCAGGACATTTAAGGGCAATGGGCTTGATTGGATCCCAGAGTGGCAGAGGTCAGGTGGCAGCACTCAATCGCCAAAGGCAGGGTCCCCGTGCTTATCGTAATGGACAGCAGATGCAGAGCACTGACCAGAATAATCTGACACGTGCAGAACTATGGGGTTGGCTGATTAGCCATGGTGTTCCCAAAAGTGAAATAGATAGGAAGCCTACAAAATTTTTACTAGATTTGTATACTCGAAAAAATTTAAGGGCATATGAACGGAAGCCTACTTCAGATTATGGTAACAGGGAATCATGGCCCCTCAACCAGTTCCCAGATTTGGGCCAATTTACAGACCCAGAACCCCTTGAATGAAGGGGAGGCCAGGTCCCCTTGGGGAAGGATCCTGATATGTTGAAAATTTGTACAGTAAGTCTTTCTCCCATCCTTCCCCAGAGGGACCTGAGGCCTTTTGCCCAAGTGACTGTACACTGGGAAAAGGGCAATGTTCAGACATTCCGAGGACTACTGGACACTGGCTCTGAACTAACACTGATTCCAGGGGATCCAAAACGTCACTGTGGCCCTCTAGTACAAGTGGGGTCCTATGGAGGTCAGGCAATCAATAGAGTTTTAGCAAAAGTCCCACTCACAGTGGGTCCAATAGGTCCTCAGATCCATCCTGTAGTCATTTCCCCTGTTCTGGAATGTAGAATGGGACAGATGTGCTCAGTACTTGGTGGAATCCTCACATTGGTTCCTTAACCTGTAGTGTGAGGGCTGTTATGGTTCAGAAGACCAAATGGAAGCCATTGGAGTTGCCCTGACTGGTAAAATAGTAAACCAAAAGCGGTGTTGCATCCCTGGAGGGATTCCAGAGATTAGTGCCACCATCAAGGACTTGAAGGATGCAGGGGTGGTGGTCCCCACCACATCTCCATTTAATTCTCCCATCTGGCTTCTGCAGAAGACAGATGGGTCTTGGAGAATGACAGTGGATTACCGTAAACTGAATGAAGTGGTGACTACAATTGCTGCAGCGGTATCAGATGTGGTTTCCTTGCTTGAGCAGATTAATAATCTCCTGGTAGTTGGTATGCAGCTATTGACTTGGCAAATGCCTTCTTCTCCACACCTATCCATAAGGACCATCAGAAACAATTTGCCTTCCACTGGCAAGACCAGCAATACACATTCATTGTCTTATCTCAGGGGTATAATAACTCGCCAGCCTTGTGTCACAACTTAGTTCACAGGGATCTTGATCGCTTTTCTCTCCCACAAGGTATCACACTGGTCCATTACATCAATCATATTATGCTGATTGGGCCTAGTGAGCAGGAAGTAGCAACCACTCTGGATTTATTAGTACAGCATTTGAGAGCCAGGGGATGGGAAAGAAATCCAGCAAAAATTCAAGGTCCTTCTACTTCAGTGAACTTTCTAGGAGTCCAGTGGTGTGGAGCATTAAAGTCATTCCTTCCAAGGTAAAAGACAAGTTGTTGCATCTGGCTTCCCCTACAACCAAAAAAGAGGCACAGCGCCTAGTGGGGCTTTTTGGGTTTTGGAGGCAACACATTCCGCACTTAGGTGTCTTACTCCGGCCCATTTACCGAGCGACTCGGAAAGCTGCTAGTTTTGAGTGGGACCCAGACCAGGAACAGGCTCTGCAGCAGGTCCAGGCCGCTGTGCAGGCTGCTCTGCCCCTGGGGCCATATATCCAGCAGATCCCATGGTGCTTGAAGCGTCAGTGGCAGGAAGAGATCCTGTTTGGAGTCTCTGGCAGCCCCCATAGGTGAAATGCAGAGGAGGCCTTTAGGATTTTGGAGCAAGGCTCTGCCGTCATCTGCAGACAACTACTCTCCCTTTGAAAAACAGCTCTTGGCCTGCTACTGGGCCTTAGTGGAAACTGAAAGCTTGACCATGGGACACCAGGTCACCATGAGACCTGAATTGCCTATCATGGCCTGGGTATTATCTGATCCACCGAGTCATAAGGTTGGACGTGTGCAGCAACAGTCTGTCATCATATGCAAATGGTATATTCGTGATAGAGCCAGGGCAGGTCCAGAGGGTACAAGTAAACTACATGAGGAAGTTGCCCAGATGCCTATGGCTCCCACACCTGCTATGTTGCCTTCTGTGTCCCAGCATGCACCTATGGCCCTATGGGGTGTACCATATGATCAGCTGTCAGAGGATGACAGCGAGGGCCTGGTTTACGGAAGGCTCTGCAACCTATGAAGGCACCACCACAAGTGGACAGCTGCAGCATTACAGCCCCTTTCTGGGACACCCTTGAAGGACGGTGGTGAAGGGAAATCATCACAGTGGGCAGAACTTCAGGCAGGGCACTTGGTAGTACATTTTGCCTGACAGCAGAAATGGCCAGATGTGCGACTATATACTGATTCATGGGCCACGGCCAACGGTCTGGCTGGACGGTCAGGAACGTGGAAAGAACAGAACTGGAAAACTGGTGACAAAGATACCTGGGGAAGAGGTATGTGGGCTGACCCCTCCATGTGGGCAGAGGGTGCTGTCCATAGCACTGGCCCAGGGACAGCGCTGCGGAGATCTCCCCATCCAGCAAGGTTCCCTGGCCTGGCGCTGAGTCTCAAGGCCAGGGTCTGACTCTCTTCTCTGTCCCACTCCCCCGCAGAAGGAGTTTCTACCCTGGGGAAGTACTGGGGGCTTCGGTCCTTCCAGTAGTGTGGAGCCCACACTAATGTGTGTCCCGAGGCTCCTTCCACAGACTCCGGCCTGGTTCTGGGCTGCAGGCTAAGGCCTGAACTGAATCCAATTTTTCTCCCGGTGACCTTCTCCATGTCACTGGCTGCTTGGAGCTGCAGTGGGACGGTGTGGGCAGCTCCTTCCTTCCTGCCTTCTTCCGGGAGCCTTGCCCGTGATTACTCTAGACTGGGTACTGCAAGGTGACTGCTCCTGCGTTCCTTAGCTTCGGGCACGAACAGGCTTTCCCCGTCACTCTTCCCTGGGACAGGACTGCTGCAGGTTTCACGCCACTGCCACCTTGCTCCGCCATGCCTACCGAATCTCCATGGAGCAAAAGTGACAGGCTAGGAGCGCTACCACCGGAAGGAGCACCCTTACCCAGTGACCTGGCTGAAGGAGCTGAGCACGAAGCCCTTCACAGGACAGTACGTACTGGACACTGCGAGGTCGTATCACACACCCGCTTACCGCTCCAGTCTCCTGGAATGGGCTGCCCTTCAATTATCCTTCCTTCTGCATACGAAACATAACAAATCCTCTCCTTTAGATCAATGTTGAGCTTCAGCTGTAGAACAGGCCTGAGGCGTTCCATGTCCGCTGCACGTCAGAGCACCAGCGCGAATGGCAGGCGCAGCCGGGGAGAGCAGCTGGTAGAATCCAGGACTAGAGAGTGACGGGTCCTGGGCGCTCCCAAGAGGGTGCTTTAACATGGCTTTGTTCTGTGCTTAGAAACCAGTTTTCCCAGTACCAGCCAGGTCACTAAAAATACTACCTGCCAGTAACCTTGAAGCAGAAAGGGAGAAACAGCAAACAGCACCCACAAAGGAGGGACCTCCAGACACCACTTGCGTTGGCCCTAAAGAGAGGGCAGTGCTCCAGTCCACTGTGCAAACAATGGACAGGAAGGTAAAAGCCCGGCCCGGAGGAGAAGCAGGACAGAACGGAGTCCCGGGTGCCCTGGGAAGCCTCACTGCTCTGGGAAACCAGGCGGGTTGGCCTTTGGGACACACACGCAGGGACGGGCTCAGGCTGGAGCCTGCGTCTCGGGCCATCTCTGGCCCTTCCAGCCGGGGTCCTGGCGAGTTTCTAATCTCAGCAGTGTAGAGTTTTGTCACTCATACAAAGAAGGGTTAGGATAAATTGTCCTTAAGAATAATCTAACTCCAAATATTCTATGATTCAGAATGGTTTCCTGAATGAAACTGAAGGAAACAAAACCGAACGTATCGTAAGGCCCAGCACGCCCACTCCTGTGCAACGCCCGAAGACATGGAAAGGCGGCGACACAGAGACTTTGAGCAGCAAGAGCAGACATCTGGCGTAGCGCACACAAAGCGAGAGAGCCGAGTCTATCAGGAGGCAAAGACAAACTGTAACATCTGGAAATAGCGTCAGAGAGGCAAACAATGGCTTGTGACTTACTCAGCTATTAGAGTAGTGACAGACGAAGATGCCCATGTCCAGAGAGAGATGGGTTAATCCAAGGGTGGCATGGAGCCACCGTGGTGTGCATCCTGGCAATCCCTGCTCAACTCTAGGGCACTAAGGAAGGATCACAAATTCCAGCCCAGAGGGCAACTTAGCGAGACAAAAAGCCTGGGGATGTAGCTCAGGAGGAGGAAGATCTGTTCCTATACATTGTTTTCTAGTCACTGACCTATACTCGTGAACGAAAGAGGTGATACCTTAGGCTTTATTTTAAATGTTAATGTCAGATCACCACTCTTTGGGGATTCATTTCTAAAGCGATAGAAATTCTATTGGCTTTAACAATAAAATGCACATAAGACATTTGAAATCTAAGTCATCTCTTGACATTTGACTAAAAGTCAAAGCAGCGGACCACAAGACAAATCGAGCACTTCACCCATGAAGGTTGACTATTAGCTTCATTTCATGGTGTGTAAATGAGTTATTAAACGCCTCTATAAAGTTTTAGTGCTGTTCTAATGCCATTAATAACAGCCCTCACTTCAAACGCCCTGTGTTTGCTGAACATGGCAGCCATGTGTGGCAGTAATTGCTGCCTGACATTAGATTTTCTGCCTCTAAAACTAAGGGTATAAAAGAGACAGTGTGAGAGACACTCTGCCGCATTGATTCCATCACTTAAAGGAAGAGGGAAAGAGCCAGATGTTAGCAGCTCTCTTTGCATCCGTATGACCTGCTTGATTCCGCATTTCCATCTTTAGCTCCGAGCGCCGGCAGCCCAGGCAGAAGGGAATAAAAGTGGATGTGTGTTTCAGCATGTTGTGAGAGCAGTTACAGGGAAGACCGTTTACATCTTAATAGCTTTCTTTCATTACATTGACTTCTCCCCTGAATTTCATCTTGGAGGAGGTAGGAACATTCACCAACTTGGGCAAATACCAGAAAGGACCAGGAAGAATCCTAGAGCTACAAGGGCCACAGGGCGACCTCTCGCTCCGCATGGGACATCTGTTGTTGGGACTTCCCCTCCAGGCCAGGGGCGCCGTGCAGGCCCACCATGCCCAGGGGCTGGCCTCTGCCCAGGTGGGTCTCCAGCCTGTCGGGAAGGTCTTCTCACCTGGCAGCAAGGTGGTGGCTGCCCCAGGGTGTCACAGATGTCAAGGTCCTGCCTTCCAGAGCCCCTGGCAGCACCAGCTCCTCCCCACCCACGGGAGGCTGGCAGTGCCTGAAGACATCCCTGGGCAGACTGACTACGCCCCAGAGCCCCCTGCCTCCCACCAGCCTCATCAGCAAGGTTCCTTCTAAAATGTCTCGCCCACCGTCAGCTCGACTGCCTCTTACGACCGCTGCTGCCCCACATTTGGGACACAGCACAGAGCTCCCTGCAGTGCGGCACAGAGCTCGAATGTGGGGCACGGATGAAAACGTAGAGAACACAGGACCAGGAGAACCAGTGTCAGTCAGAATTCAGCTCTGAAAAGACAGGGCACATGCCAACGAGCACCCGACGCCCTCTAACCTGCCGAAAGGAAATTCACTGTTGCTTTTACCCAACCCAAGCCTGACCAGGGCCTCTCAAGATCTTCCGACCCTGCAGTTTCAAGGAATCCCCTGTAAACTCCATTTGTGACCTTGCAAGCTACACGCATCCTGAAAGGAGTTTCGAATTTGCTCTCTGTAGTCAAAGCCTTTGGCCACTCACAAAGTATTCACGGCTTCCTTTGCAGAGCTGCACTCGCTGCAGAGAAGCTGCTGCTCAGCCAGGCCCCGCCAGGCCCTGCTGCCTAGGCAGTGCTGCTTGGTGTGGCCGGAGGCTGTTTCTCCCCAGTGTGGAGTGAGCAGAAGGGACGCAGCCACTTCTGACTGGCTTTCCCTCTCCACCGTGGTAAAACATGCCTTTACAAAAGCTCACCATCTGAACCATTCTAAATGCACTATTCAGTGGCAGTAAGTACACACACGGCACTGCGTCACCATCACCCTGTCCAGAACACTCTCATTACCCCAGAAAACCCGGTCAACTGAGACTCCCCACTCCCTCTGCTTGGCCAGGCAACCTCTATACTCCTTCCCATCTCTGCAGAACTTGCTTTTCCAGGTGCCTCACGCACGTGGAATCATGCAACATTCGCCTTTCTACGTTTGGCTTCTTTCACTTCCTGTTTTGACGGTTCACACAGGCTGTACCATGTCTCGGGATCTTATTTCTTTTCACAGCCAAGTAACATTTCATTGTGCACGCATAACCTTATTGCATTTATCTTTCATCTGGAGACATGAACTGTTCCCACGGTACTGCAGTGAACATCTGTGTATGCATGCGAGTCCCGCGCTTTGTTCTTTCAGGCACACTGTTGGAGTGGAAGGGCGGACCACGTGGAAATGGTCTCTTTGGCTTTGTGAGGGATCACTATACTCTCTCCCACCAGGCGACACCATCCCACACCCTCACTAGCAGTGCTGGGGTCCCTTTCTCCACCCTCACTGACTCTTATTTTTCACTGACTAGAGCATATACCACAGCGTGTGAAAGAGCATCTCACTGTAGCTTAGCTTTTAGTCCTGCTTCATGTGGGGGACCGAGTCACTGCGGGTTTAATTTGTCTTCCTCTAGTGGCTAACACAGCTGAATATCTGTTTAAGCGCTCACTGGCCATTTGTGGGTCTTCTCTGTTTTTCTGTGGTTGAGTTACAGGCGTTTTTTCTGTATCCTAGCTAGCAACGCCTCATCTGATACACAACTTGCACACATTCACTCTTCCAGCTAGGGTTTTAAGAGGCAGGCTGCCTTCTCCATCATTTACTCTTCCACCTCCTGAGTGCAGGGCATTCCGAGACCCTCAGGAATGACAGAGCCATGAAAAGGACAGGGCACGGGCCGTGGAGGAGAAAGCCTCCCACGGACCAGGACTGCCGCATACCCCACTGAGACACTGTGACGTGATGGGAGAATCAACCTCTCTGCGCTAATCCAATGACGTTTCAGTTTGTTTCCCACCAGCTACCATTAGCCAGCCTGACAGAGCCCTCTGCCAGGTGTGCCCAGGCTTTCTAATGCATGACCCAGGGGCCCATGACGCGCATGCCCCAGACAGACCGCGTCTCCAGCTCGGTCTCTATCTCAGACATCCGCCGGTTAGACCTTCCTTCCTTTCTACAGCTGTCACAAAATAACACTATCATTCTTTCTATGTGGACATATTTATATGCAGTTTTGAAATCTGCCAATTACTCCTTTGGAAATGAGATATTTGCCACTGTAAGTTCTTAGATGTGTGCATTTGTTTGAAATTTCTGAAGAACAATGGCTTGAAGAGCACAAGTGTGAATTTTTTCAGGACTCTGCATTGACAGCTACTCAGGCTGGCAAAATAGAACTGATTTAAGTGGGCAGCGCTTCTTCAGACTCCAGTCCCTTCCCCTGCGCTTTCTCCTCTCCTCATGGTCTGCTTACGTGGTTTCGTATGAGGACCACTTCCGCTACTTTCACAACTGCCAAGTATTTATGCTAACTGTAGAAATTATACACACTGGATTCATATTCAAACACTTTTCTTTCTTTCCTTTTTTTGACTTTTTTGCCTTTTTTTTTATTTGAGACAGGGTCTTACTCTTCAGTTCAGGCTCATGTGGTAGCCCAGGCTGGTCTTGAACTCAAAGCAATCCTCCTGCCTCAGCCTCTTGAGTGCTGGGATTACAAACATGTACCATCACACCCAACTCAAGTGTTTTTCAACACAAACCTATGAAATAGGTACCATTATCTCTAGGGAGTGTAAAGCCAAAGTACCTCATCAAATAAGTCATAGACTAATTACCATACCATGGTATCTTCTTTTATTCACACCCTAGCATCTCAAGTTCCTCCCTAAATAATAGACTTATTTCCTCTTTTTGGGAAGACAGCTTCAAAGAAAGGTCCTTCCAGGCTCTCCATGATACCCAGGGGAGGTACGACGAACTGTGTGTGTGACTCCCCAGCACAGCTGTGTTAGATTCCCGCATTAGATTTCCATGTTAGAGTCTTTGTTATAAGACCCTCCCCACTACTTCCCACAGTTTCTGATCTGACCTAGTGAGAAGGCCTGCTAAGTGTCTTCTTTCCTTCACAGTGACAAACCTGGGTACATGGCAAAGTGGTTTTGTTATCTCAGAGCACCTTAGACGGTAAGAAGCCTCACTGAGCCTGGTGAAGGGGGGTAACACTGGCAGCCCGTTCTGTCCCTAGGAAATGGCAACAACCACGCAAAGTTCTGTTCGCTTAACTCATTGTTCCCAATAATTCAAAATTAAGGTCAGATGACACGAAGGAGGGGACAGAGATCATTGCATGAAAGGCTGCAGTAGAATCCAAGAATATCTGCTCCCAGGTGCCCAGCCAGCTGGGTGGCGACAGCACACCGCTGTCACAAAGAAGCTGGGGGGAACTGGTTTGAAAGGCACCCAGCAGAGCAATTTTATTCACTTCGGAGGCCTCTGAAGAACCCAGCACCTGCCACCACACATGCAGCGGGCTCCCTGCTGACACAGAAGGGGCACAAAAGGAGGACAGACATGGAGCTTGTCACCACTGATGACGTCTGAGGCCGGAAGACGCCGACACACCCCCGGTGACAGCAGCAGATGAAGCATGACACACGAGGAGGAGCGGTGCAGGGACCCCACACCGACGGGAGGGCCGGGCTCCTCTCCCCAGCTCAGTAAGAAGAAAAACATCCTGCAGACGGGTGGCAGCAAATGCTACACAAAAATGTGACGCACCTTCCGTCGCCAAACAGTAACTCCACACGGCGCAGTGGTAGTTTCCTGCTGTGTATCTTTTATCACCACAGAACACAGATCCTTGTGTAATACATTTTTTGGGTATTTTTAGAGCGGCATGAGGCATCACTACTTACCATGACAACACTGAGGACTGCGCCTCCTCCATGGTGGTGGGACGCAAACGGTGCAGCTGCTCAGGAAGGCAGAGCTGCGTCCTTAAAACATGGACCAGAGCTTCACATGGAATTGCCTCACAGCCGGGCAATTCCACTGCCGGGTCTACACCCAAGACAAACGAAAACAAATGTCCACACAAAAGTTTGGGTACCAAGGCCTCCACCGCGGCATTGCTCACAGCAGCCAAAATGTAAACAGACCGAGTTCTACTAACAGAGGATAAACAACGCGCGGTACACCCACGTCGCAGGACGTTTTCCTACAACAGGAAGAAATGAAGTATGAACACGGGCTACAATGTGGGCGAACTGCGAGAACGTTACGCTCCTCTCCTGCCTCTTCCTCTCACCGAGATTCTGAAGACAAGCCAGGGAGCTCTCGGCTCTCCTGCTCCTCCTCCTGGAGTCTCCCTGCCGGCTGGGCGCTCTGGGGAAGAAACAGCCCCTCTGGCCTCTCGGTGACCGAACTCAGTCTCCTCCCGAGTCGCCTTTTCACCCTCCATGCCGCCCGAGGTCGCTCACTGCGACACATGGCCCCCGTTCAGGGCAAATACCAGCCTCACTCGAAGGCGCAGAGGGGCAGAGCTGGCCTCTCTAGGCCTGCCGCTCTCTTCACAGGTCCCACTCTGCACAGCGTTGGTTTCCGTGCTAGAGGTCCTCGAAGAGGGAGTCGTGTTCTGTTGTTCTGTGCAACTAGGGAGTATGGCAGTAAAACAGACTTTTTTCCGTTATTTTATCCAGAATCATTCAAGAGTGCCTGAAATCTCAGATCTTTATCTACCAAGCAGCTCTTACTTACCAAGGACGCCACCCCAATAGCAACAGCGGAGGCAGCTGTGATGGAGGAGCCCTCGATTGTCAAGTGTGCCCCGCCGCGCAGAGGACAACACCGGCTCTCCTCTCCCCTAGAGCAGGTGCCTCCCAGGGCTCCGTGAGGTCGGGGACCGCGCTGGCACAGCCAGCAGTGCCTGCTGCACACACACACACACACACACACACACACACACACACGCCACACACTCAGCTGCCTCTCACGCCCCTGCACGGTGTTAGAACAGGAGGGGAAGGTGAGGGCACAAGATCCCCAGGGCTGGGGCACAGAGCGGGGCAGGAAGCCCCTCTGGAGGCTGGCCCCGGTCAACAATGAGGTCCCCGGTGCCCCACCACACTCTGTCTACCACTGTGCCACACCCTCGCAAACACTCCCACAATCAACTTCCTCACCACACGAGAGTGACGCCGCTACCCCAGACATGGACATGCAGTTGACAGCTGAGACCAAGGCAAGGGCCACCACGCAGACATTTCAGGAATTCAAGTGGCATGGCAGAGGCAGGATTTGAAGCCAGGAGCCAGGCCCACATCCCTGCGTCAACCACAACGCACAACTGTCCACGTCTCTAACAACTGGCTCTCCTGCCCAGGCCTGAGGGAGTCAGGTGCTGTCACAGACGCTGTCATTTCTTGACTTGAGTCACTGTGCAAGAACTAAACTTCTACAAATTTTGAGAGAGTCTGAGTTACTAGAGGGGTTGGCAGACCATGCCCAGGCTGGCCACCTTATTTATAAATAAAAGTTCCGGGAGAACTAAGTAACAGCAACGCAGACCTCACGGGCTCCGGGCCTCTGCTCCTCGGGCCTTTACAGAAAGAGCACACCAGGCCCTGCTTCCGACTCTCGGAGGCCGTGCGCAAAAGCCACAGTCTAAGAGAGCTGTCAGGTACGCTGTCTTCACTCTCCAAGCCAAACAACTTTCACAGCGATTTTCTGGTCCCTTGAATAGACACCGATTGAGGCAGTTTAATAATACACCCAGGAAGAATGAATATTTTGATTTCCGGAGCTCCATAAACCATTGGAGATGAACGTAATTTCGTTAAATGCTTCTTTTCGGCACAGCCCTGCGTCCTGTAAATCTGTTATCCTGACAGCTCTGCTAGTAAAACTGGAATTAAACCCATTATTGAAAGGTCGCTGCACAGGGATGAAAAAACAGCCAGTTTTTAAATGTTAGTAACGCTGATATTTTTCAAATACAAACAAAACATCCTACTTTGTTTTATAATTCTTTCCTTTCATGGTTCTGCTAAAAAATGAAAGCATTTAACAAGAAAAAAACCTGAGTCATATAATACAGTCCACGCTGGCGATGATGCTGGGAGATTTGCCGGATTCCGAGTGTTGCTGGCACCCTCGCTGCGTTGAGCCTTGAGGGTGTGATGTCACACACACACACACACACACACACACACACACACGCACTGACACTAAGGCACCGCGAGCACAGGCGCGGTGAGTGCTTCTCCCGTCCCGGCTGACCACGGACGACTTCAACCACGCTCACCGCCGGTGTTCCTGGAGACTCCGACCAGTCTCTCTCAGCTGCTGCCTTTATAAACATGGGGAAGGGGAACAAGCAGGACGTTCGGCTAAGTCACTCGGGAAAGCTCTTCCCACACGGACAGGGCCTTCCCTTCCACGCTGAGTCACCGGAGCTGCTCTTCCACGTCTCTGCTCCAGCGCGCCCTGGAGTGGAGGAACTGCTGACCACAGCCCCGAGGTCTCCAGGCTCTTCCGGGCACGCACACCCGTCCTCAAGTGCCACACGTGTGTGCCTGCGGCTGGCCACAGGGGGGCCATCGCACGAGGGGGCAGGCGTTCCAGAGCCCGCCCTCAGAGGGACTGACAAGGGACTGACACGGCCATGACAAGGGACTGACAGGCAGGGAAGGCACCTCTCCATCATACTGCACTTGTACTGGGCGATTTACGAGAATCAGCAGACAAACAGCCTGTGTGCAAAAGGGAATTAATGTAACCCTGTGTGAAAGGCGATAATGTAGAACCCAACGCTTATGCCAGAATTGAGAGGAAGCCGAGACCCTCCTGCAGACGTCCTTCAAACCCACGCACTGGGCAGCTGTCCGCGGCTCTCGTCCTCCCAGCTCGGGGCCTGCAGACCCAGAGGGTCTTCAGCCCCTTGGGTAAAAGCCCACACAGTTAGCAGCCAAGAGCTTCACGAGCAGCGCAGCGACGCCAGGTGACACCTCAGCTTCTGGGGCTCACAGTGGTCGCATCCCTCAGACGCCACCCGCCCACTTCAGCGGAACCGCCCTGCGGGGGACCTGGTCTCTGCATGCCCCTCGTGACGAGGGCCTCCTCCCTCTGCCTGGCCAATGCTGGACGGTGCTGCCCTCTTCCGTGCGAGGCGAGTGGCCAGGCCTCGGCTGACCTTCCCCTACCAGCCAGGACGCATATTTTAGGCCTGAGGCTCGTGGACCTTTTATTTCAATTCCTCCACACTGCCACGACAGCACAGAATCAGCCACAGGCGCCACGCGGCAAGAGGGCGGCACCGCTGTACGAGGACGCAGACCGCGGCGGACCGCAGCACGCTGAGGCTCAGGTCACCGATGCGGCACAGACCTCCGCTCCCCACCGCCGGCATCCTCGGACCCCAGCATGCAGCGTGGCCTGACGCTGCAGGTGCCTCCCCAGCACTGCTCCTGCCGGAACCACTTTTCTGATTTCCACCTCACACTCCCGGCTGTGAGAGAACTGACGCCAAGGAGAAGCTGGGGAAGAAAGTCAACCAGGCCCGGTGGTGGGCGTGCGCACATCGGCCACAGCACTCCTCCAGCGCGCGAGTTCAGGCCCAGCTTAGGCAACTCCTCAGCTTCGTGAGACCCTGTCTTATAAAGTCCGTGTGTACATTCACCTACACCTCTACCCAATCTACAGCCACATCCATATCCAATCTGAATCTCATCTGTACCTCTATGACGGCACTCAGCGGGAGGCCCTCAGTTCAGGGAGAAGGAAGAAGAGACAGGAGGAGGTGAAGAAGGACAAGGAGGAGGAGGAGGACCCTGAGAGGGGTGAACCCCCACCCCCGCTCTCTGCACTGCTCCCGCTCAGCTCGGCGCGGACACAGAACTCAGCAGACATCTAGACGTCCCTCACACCTGACTTCTCAAATCCCTAAGCCCCTGTCCTCTAGATGTCTGTCCCTATCCCACCTCGGTCACACAACCCCCTGCTTCCATGCTACCCTGATTCTCTGCCGAAGTTAGAGATGGGATTGAAGCCAGGGCTTTCACACTGAGCTACACCCAACTCCTCCCCACCTGCAGGGTCTCACTAAGTCACTGGGCTTGAATGTGTGATCCTCCTGCCTCAGCCTCTTAGGGTGCTGGGATTATAGGCATAATCCAGCTAAGAAGACAATACTCTGAAAGGATTAATGGACAGGCTTTTTGTTTACTGGAACGAGCACCAATGATTTCTGTGAAACTAGCGAAGCTTTTAACAGGATTGTACTATCAGAAGCAGCACCAGTTGGGCCAGAAATGGGGTTTGGAACTTCTCAAAATGCCACAATCCAGTCTCTAACCTTGCTCCAGAAAAGTCCCGTTCAGAGGAACTGCTGTTATTTGGCCTCACTCAAGGAGAGAAGGCCAATTATGAACGATCATGGTGATGTTTTTTTAACATCGTAGCTGTTTGAGGCTGAGACGCTATTCCAGGCAAAAAGAGCTCGCCCAGAAACTTGAAGATTTAGGAGTGAAATAGCCACGAGAGCCGCCTCTCTTAGTCACTCTTCTGTTGCTGGGCCCCAAGTCAGCTGCGCACAACCCGAAGGGAAGGATTTGTTCTGACTCGTGGTTCAGAGGTTGCTGTCCAGCCCTGCTGGTGCTGAGGCAGGGACGGTGGTGGAGGGAAGCTGCTTAAGCATGGCAGCCAAGAGGCAGAGACAGGAAAAGGCAGAGCGAGAGATCCACCCTGCAGACCCAGAACCCAGCACCTCCCACACTTAGAAACGCCCTCTGCTGGGACTCATCAGGGGGCGAATCCCTGCACCTCAAAAGCCTCTCCTGTAGACCAAGACGCTCTGGGGGCTCCGGATCTGAGCCATGGAAAGTGGTTCTTGAGGCTCTGAAAAGCTCAAGTCTTCCCGGGAGTCCAGGATGCTGCGCATGTGTGGGCAGATGCGCCCTGACCACGGGAGACAGCAAGGCCTTTCCTCTCTCCTGATGACCCCGCCCAGGGACGTGGACGCTCACCATGGACATCAGGCCCAGCACACACAAAACCTTCGGGAAGGGTGGGAGACTGTGGATCTAAGGAACCTCCGTCCACTTATTAGCCACCAGGGAACTAAGGGAATAGAGACTTCCGTGGCCAGAAGGGTGATGTAGGGAACGCAGACTTCACACCATTAGCACAACACGTCACTAAATAAACAAATCGCAAAAGGGAAGTAACAAATAAGTTTGGGAATGATCTGTTTTCTGGTGTTGACACATTTACATCATCTAAGATGTGTGCTTTCTAACAAAGAATTATAAAGCATGCCAAAACAAAAGCAGGAAAACATGGACCATGCGCAGGAAAAAAATCGGTCAGAGGGAACTGTTCATGAAGGACTCACTAGAACTACAGGAATCCGCGTGTGAATATTTAAGGGAAAGACTGAAAATGATGCCTTACAAGTAGAGATTACCAACAAAGAAAACCAAATGCAAATTCTTAACAAGTGGGGTGAAAAATTCATGAATAGGGCTCAACAGCACATCTGAAAATAATCAGCTAATCTGAAAGTAAGCCATCACCACCATCTTAGTTACTTTTCTCTCACTGCTGAGACAAAACACCAATGCCTGAAGTTAAAGGAGGAGACAGCTGGCTGTCCTGGCAGAGGAGAAACACTTCATGGCAGGCAGAAGACAGCAAGCAACAAGGGATCTTAACAGAATTTTATTCCCCTTTTATCTCATCCAGGCTACTCAGGGTGGGGTGGCATCTACACCCTTAATCCTAGTGCCCTGGAGCCTCACACTGCACCACGAATCAACCCCAGCCTCACACACTTGAGATCCAGCCACCTCTGAAAAAGCCCCACCTACGTCCGCAGGAGGCTTTGGGAGGACATCGAGACACAGCCATGACAACCACTTACCGTACCAAACACGAGTTAAAAGGAATAATTAAATGCCAATAAATCAGATAGTATAGATGAAATTTCCAGAAAAACTAGTAAGACTGACCCAAGAAGAAAGCAGACATCATAAAGGGGTTGGCTTTACCACGTCTCACAGAGGGGGTGAGCAGAGTGAGCAGGCATGGCTCGCTGACTGCAAGCAAATAACCCACGAGGCTTCTGTTAGAGGCTGTCCCCACCTACAGTCATTACACCTGGAAAACTGGAAGGGCCACCTAAAAACTGCTCAGGCTAAAAATGGAAAACTTGGGTATAAAATGCAACATACAGAAATTAAAAGCTTGCAAACATATGTATTTTTTTAAAGCCGGGGAGGTACAGTGGCAGAAAATATCACATTCCAAAGAACAAGTAAAAATGATAAAACACCTAGAAGAGATCGACTTAATAAGAAATGTGCAAAGACCAACAAAATACTACAAAACGCTGCTGAAGAACAAAAAATATATCCTGAACAAAGCAGGAAATGTAACTGCTCTTCCACTCAAAGGCCTCATAGGCACCCTCGTGTGGTGTGGTGGGCACACAACTTGGCACAGCACTTAGAATAACGTGCCCACGCCTACAAAATGACAAACGCACATGACCTGTGATCTAACAGTTCCAACCCCAGCATCTGCCCTGCAGCTGGCCCTGCTCACAGAGCAAGGGCGTGTGTGCAAGGTTATTCCCTGCAGGAATGTCTGTAGCAGGAACGGACTGGAGAAGACCCTGCCCACCGACACGCACCCATCAAACACTTTATGCTGTACCCACAAAGCAGAATAAGACGCTGCAATGTAAAGAATAAATGATTTTAGGTACGAAAGTTCCACAATGGCTGGCAGATTTATTACTGAAAGCACATCTTTTTCTTAGGGTAGGAAAAAAAATACCCCTAGTAAAGTATAATCTTCACACAGAGAAGTCTAAATTCTGTGGGCAAATATTAGAACAGTGACTTGCTAATTTTATTGAATGACACATTTCCTTTGAGTCCTATTCTTGTGATCAATTCTAGCGACATCTTTTATTAATATAAAAGTAGAATGTATACGTGGTTTTACAGACTGTAACCTAGAAATGCGTGTAAGATGCAAGGTAAAGCCATTCTCCACCACGTAGTCTTGCTTCCGTGGTGTTCTTCATCACATCTGTTTTTATTTTTACTGCCAGCAGTAATTCTACACCTCTAGTCTTTGTTTTATAATCTTTTTTTTGGGAACTAGAAACCGAACTCAGGACCTTGCGCTTGCCAGGCAGGCGCTGTGCCGCTGAGCTATGTCCCTGGCGCTCTTCTATCATCTCTAAGCAGTGCCAAGTGACCTTCTGCCTGGCGAGATGGTTAATTCAGGGAAATTATTCTGCCTGACCCTTTCCCTCTTTATTGGTCATAGCGTAATTATTTACAGACCTGCATCACGTGTTCTGACTCAGCAAACGTAAATTCCATTCCTTGACTCCCCGAGATGTCAGAGGAGGAAACGTGCAAATGGGCAAACTCCACGAGACCAGAGAGCGGTCTGAGCGGCACTCACCTTGCTCGTAGAGGAGCTTCACGTTCGAGTCTTTGCAGGTGACCAGGTTGCTGAGCAAGGCGATCACACTCTGCGTGGTATTGCCCAGAATGCTCTCCCGCCGGCCCTGCAAGAGAGCACAGCACCATTAGGAAATAAGACCGCATCTCAGGCAGACAGCTCGGCCAGGGAGCGCAGCCCTGCGCACGGCACGAGGTCGCAGGCACAGCCTCCTGACGGCAGTGTGGCCCGGCCCCGCCAGGCAGGGGACAGACAAGAGGGTGAGCCCAACACTGCGCAGGCGAGTCCCACAGAGCTGCTGCAGCCACACTGCCCTCTCCGTGCCCAGGCGCACACCAGGGGGCGGCCTGTGGTGTGAGTGGCCAGGAGACCACGCCGAGTCTGCGGACGCAAATGCACGCTGCTCCGGCCAGGACGCCTCTCTGCAGCCCCAGACCACTGGGCTCTCTCAGCTCTGGCCTTGGAAGAGACCAGCAGGCCCGCCCAGCAGCCCCGACCTGCGTGGGCGCTCTTCCCTCTCACCCACGCGCACAGAGCAGTGTGGTCTGCTCTGTTTCTTCTTTTCCTGTTTTCTGTTTGTTTTATTGGTACACTTTTGGTATACACAATGACCACGTTCATCGTAGAGTTTGCACCTGTACGTGACACATCTTGCTTCTTTTTTTCCCACTCCCCTCCCCTCCCTTCAACCCTGCTTCCCCATCTTATTTACGAAAGCTTTGTTTCCATTTTCCTTCTTCTATCATCTTTTCCTTTTCTTCCTTTCCTCCTCCCCCTCCCTTGTTCCCCTCCCGCTTGAACATTTTCTTCCTATTTCACGATATTTATTATATATTTTGGTCCTGATTTACACTTCTGCTTTCTCACACCAAAGAAACAATGCTATATTTACACATGTGTGTCTGATTTATTTCACTTAAGAGTATGGACTCTAGGTGCATTCATTTACCAGGAAATGCTTCAAGCTTATCCTTCTTTGTGGCACAGTAATACTCCATTGCATTAAAAAAACCACATCTTATCCATTCATTGGTTGATGGGCATTTGAGCTGTTTCCAAGATTTGGCTATTACAAACTGTACCACTATAAACATGGATGTGATATATCACTGTGGTATGATGCTTTCATTCCTTCAGGAAGACACCAAGAAGGGGAATAGCTGGGCCAGATGGAACTTCTAGTTTTAGTTTTTTGAAGAATCTCCACACTGACTTCCACAGTGCTTGCACCAGTCTACTCTGCCACCAAGTCTGCAGAAGGGTTCCTTTCTCCTGTTTGTTTCTTTAAAGCACTGTTCAGGCAGTTCATCTGAACAGAAATTTTATTCCACTGTGTTTCTGACCTACTGCTAGCTTCCGAGAGGCGCTGTAAGCAGGTTCGGCGTTTCTCTGGCTCAGCTGTCCCCAGCGTAGGCCACAGTCACCTCCCCTCACCACAGCACAGGCGCCCAAACAGTCACTGCGCCAGCGCTCATGACCAAGTCACCGGCTTCATTCAAATTCTAGGTCCCCCACTCCTGTCCCTTCCTGCTACGGGACCCAGCCCAGGATACACGTGTGTCAGGATGATCAGTTCTGCACAGGATTTACTAGGTGCCGGCTGCTCTGGGTACTTGGCCTCTACCAGTGAACAAAGCAGGAGGAACAAAAGGCCAGATCCTGCCCACACCTCATGTACCTGGTAGCAGAGAGAAGACAACGCTCAATACACACAAAAAAGAATGACACCATGGGTCAGAAGGAGGCAGGTGCTCTGGGAGAAAACAGCACAGGGAGAGGGCTCCAGGAAGGCGGCCCGGTGGCGGCTGCAGTTGACACAGCTCCAGCGACTCCGAGTGCAGGAGCTCAGGCTGCTCCGTCCGCTGGCCAGTGCGTTTCGGGGCATTGCACTTATGGTCAGTAAGTGATGCGAGCCTGTGGGCGACACCTGTCCGGCCAGAGCTCCCACCGCACACCTGCCCGCCACATGCATTTCACCCCGGCGCTGCCCGTTTGCTCCAGCAGATCCGGTGGAGCCTCTCACACAAGCACTGGCACTCAGAATGCTTCTGCCAGCAGATCTTCCGTTCTTCAAATCTACACAGTTATCTATACCTGGATCCAGTTTGGGTTCTGTCCATGTTCCACAGAAATCATCTGCGATGTGCAGTGTAACAACCCACTGTGACGGAATCGTGCCAGCTTCCCGAACCTCCACAACCTCTCAGCCCCGAGACCACAGCCCTTCGGCATCCTCCTCGCTGTCCACCGGACTCGCCACAGCTGTGTCTGGGCCACGGGACATTCCGAGGAGCCAGTGGTCCAGCCAGCGGCGGGTCGCCATGTCTTGCTTCGAGTCAATCACTGTGCATGTGCAGACTCCTGCTGCTCTGCCAGGCAGATGCAGGATGCCACCTCCCTGCCCACCGGTGACTAGAAACGACCAGGAGACCTGTCCGCTGCCCTGCCTTTCCATGTCGTGTGACCTTCCCGACGGCAGAGTCTCCCCAGCTGCACTCAAGTGAGCACCGGAAGCAGAGAAGCCAGGAGCCCCGATGTGGCTCCCAAGTACACCACCCCCATCCGGCTGCAGGGGACTCCGAGGGGCCGCCTCATTTCAGGTGGGCTTCACCAGCTGGGTCTTTGCTCAACTCAGAAGGGGTCTGCTTTCCAATCCTGCGCCTAAAAGGCCTAGTTCAGAAATGTGCTCAGGGCACTTCTGCGGTGGACACTGCTGTCGGGACAGCTGCTGACACCAGCTTAGGAAGATAAATGTGGAGGCGATGGTCCGCCGCCAATTTTACCTAATGATCCCTGCAGCTGGCAAAGAAAGGGTGATTAGTAAGCACCAGGACAACACGACATGACACCCGCGATGAAGTAACTAATGATACGCAGGGAACGGATTCCTATGAGAAAAGCAAAGCTCATCAATCTCATTTCTTGGTAAAATGGCCCATCACCCTTCAAAAGCCCCCGTCAACAAATTCAGGTCGGCCTTGCGGCAGAATCTGCTCCGACGCGTGCTGCGTTGCGCGACTGCGCCTCTTCTGTGACGGCCTAATGACGTCTGCACCCGCTCCCAAACCAGCGCTCGGCTTTGCCGGACCTCACGGGGCAGGCGCCACTCGCTGAGACACAGGCTTCCTGTCGCAGTGAGCGACTTCGGGCGTGGACGACAAAAAGACAACCCAGGGAAGAGACTGAGTTCAGTCACCGGGAGGCCAGGGGTGCTGTTTCTCCCCCAGGATCATGGAGTCAGCAGGGAGACTCCAGGAATAGGATCAGCCTGAGCCAAGAGCTCCTCAGAATCTCCGTAAGAGGAGGAGAGGAGCAGTTTGGGCAGCACTGTCTCAAGGCTGGGCGGTTTTTCTTGGAGAGAGGAAGGACGTGGCCAGACACGACACCCTTCACCAGTCTAAACTTGCTGCGTACCCAGCCGACTCGCACACGGCCTGTGCGCCTCTGCCTGCGGTTTAACCATTCACTCCTCGGAGCCTGAGCGCTTTTTGCCTTGCGGTTTATTTATTCTCACAGAGCCTGGGTGCCTTTTCCCGTACAGTGTAGTTACTTGCGTGCTTTTGCCCCGAATTTTAACCCCCACTCCTCACAGAGCCTCTGTGCTTTTGTTTAAGCCTTTAGCAGAAAAGCCGTGGCTCCAACCTCTGTCGTCCCTGGACACTGGGAACCCAAGATCAGGCCCAGCTGCCAGGACCCGGCTCAAGAGGCACAGTGGCATATGGCCGTCACCCACCTCAGCAGGCGCGATCCCTGGGCATCTGTGCAGAACGCAGGACACAGGCGGTCGGCCCCCGCTCCGGGCAGGGCTCCTTCCTGTGCTGGAACTGGTAAAAGCAGTGCTTTCCATTCTCATGTTACTTTGCAAAGTATTCCCAGACCCTGAACACTGCTCAGGAATGGTGAGGGCTTTGTGGGAGTCAAGAGCTACCTTTAGCTGCTCGCCTGCTCACAAGCACATTCGCCCCTGAGTCGCAGGTGAGGGGGCCACGGCTCAGAGCGGCTGCCCCTGCCCCTTGGGGATGAGGTTCTCCAGCGGACGAGACGGCTGTTGCCCGGGGTGGGTCACAATTCCCAGCAAAGTTGGGGGAGGGAGGTGAGCAGCAGCTGAGAAAGTGTAGACGGGAACTAACTCGCTTCTAGTAATGCTTATCAAATTGAGTCGCTTCGTCTCCCCCGGCAACTCCAGCAAGATTTGTTCTTGTTCACAACCCTATGTGCTTACAGGGTCAGTCGTCACTGAGATGCACCCTGTTGGCTTCTGAGAGCCAGGCGGGGGTGGCTGGGCACAGCGGACGCCAGCGTGGGCCTGGCTCCTCCGGCCCGGCCGCAGGGTAAGGGCAGAGTCGGCAGGAGGGCAACTCTGGTCAGAGACCGCGTCGGCAGAGGCTTCTCTGGAACAGCTCCTTTCCTCCTCCAAATGCAGCCCAGGGCCGGGACCAACATGGCTGGTGAGGCCTGACTGCAGCCCGCGCCCTGCCTGTTTCCTTGCGTCCCTGTGATTAAGGAGGCACCCAGGTGACTGGGAATGAGAGGAGTTTGGGGCAGCAGGTGGGACGAGCCTGAGATGTCCAGATTGGGGCTGCTCTGGTGACACTGGCGCTACACTGTGCCCCCACCACGCCCAGGAGCCCCAGGCTCAGGAGAGCCCAGATGGTTGCCCGCTGTGGTGAGCCGTGGAACCGAGGCAGCACAGCGCAAGTATTAGCAACACTGCACAGGCAGGAACGCAGACAGAAGAGCAGACACGCACAGCAGAGTCACCACGACCAGCCACGCTTCCCAGACGCTCGTGTCAGCACTGGCTGTGCAGGAGGAGGCCGAGCTCAACCACGAGGGGATGGTGGACACCCCACGAAGGCCGCACCACCGCCCTTCTCATCCACCGCCCACCGGTGCGCGCAGCTGACCTAATCAGTATGCCCGCCG
Source organism: Chinchilla lanigera (assembly GCF_000276665.1). Classification (NCBI taxonomy): domain Eukaryota; kingdom Metazoa; phylum Chordata; class Mammalia; order Rodentia; family Chinchillidae; genus Chinchilla; species Chinchilla lanigera. Next base: position 28,858,423 of record NW_004955420.1, on the reverse strand, counting down.
CCGTGGTGTGGGGACACTCGAGAGTGCTCACAGAACACAGCATTTGCTGGTAGAGATAATTAGAACTGAAGTGGCCAAGTTCTCATGTTGGGCCACAGAGATGAAACACCTTCACTAAAATGCAGCTTCCACAGGCGGAGCCAGGAGAGGGCTAGACCTGGAACAGCAGCGTCTCCACACTCGCGGCTTCAGGGCTTTTGGAGGACACTGCGAGGAGTGACAGCCTTTCCAAAAAGCTTCGACACAGACAGGGCCCGAAACCCCACCCTCGCTTCAGCAGATGCAGGTGCACGGAACGACACCGGTGACCCGGAGAAATGTTTGTCATTGCAGCCCTGCTCACAAGAGCTGAGACGCAAACACCCAAGTGTCTGTCTGTGGACACGCAGATAAAGAGAACACGAATGCAGATACTGATGATAAAGTATTCGCCTGCGTTGAAAGGAAGAGATCGGCAGCTTGTCACAGTGCGGACGGACCCAAGTGACATCACGCTGGGTGAATGCACTAAGCCTAACACAGAAAGAGAAACAGCCCATGACATCATTTCTGTGTGCAATTTTCTTTTAAAAAAAACAAGAGGTCAGATATACAGAAACAGAGAATAAAACAGTGGTCATCACGGGGAGCAGCAAAAAACAGGGAGACGTAGGTCAGCGGACATGAAACAGCGGTGATGGAAGAGGAACAGGTCCCGACACCTAACGCACAGCAGGAAGACCACGGCCAATAGTGAAAGCCGGGGCTTGTGTTCAAGTAGGCTCAGGCTTTTTCTTGTTCTGTTTTCGCTGGTTTTCATCTTGCTGTTCCTGGGCTTGAACCCAGGCCTCACGACACTAAGCACGTGCGCCCACTGAGCTGCACCATCCCGGCTCAGGAAGGGGATCCTAGCTGCTCTTGGCAGAAAGAAACGGCGGGAGCGGACTGCTTCGAGCGACCTCGGCACTGTAATCTTCCCACTGTTTGTAGGCGTGTCCCACACCATGCTGTTGTAACCTTCAAGTACACACAGCACAGTCCTTACAACTTTGGCAGAGGTCTGAACAGTCGAGCAGGAGATGCACTCACACAGCCAGCAAGGAGCCAGCGTCACACTGGTCTGCCGTGGGTGTGGTCAGAGCTGAAAAGGAAACAACCAAACCCAGGTAGAGAGCTGGGAGGAGGGCAGCGGGGCGGCTGTCACCTCACACCGGCTCACCGTCCTGGGAGAAGCTGTGTGTCCCGAGCAACGCTCCAACGCCATGGCCTGGCCGCGGGACACTGAGGCCCTCCCAGGACAGCGCTCGTGGCGCATGTTCCGAGCCTCCTCCCGTCTGCACTCCTGTCAGCAGGAGGCTGCCCCGGCCTCTGGGAGGGGAGCCCGGGTGAGGGCAGCTGCGTGTTCTGGGCCTCTTCTCGAGGCTGCGACAGGCCCCAGGCTCACCCTCTCCTCCTCCTCTGCCTGGACCTCCTGTCCCCTCCAGTGAGCATTCGCTCCTGCCCAGGCCCTCACCATACCAGGGCTCCCTGGGCCTGCTGCGCCTGCCCTCTCCCTCCTGCCGGCA
>NW_004955420.1:28833876-28856549 GCF_000276665.1 Chinchilla lanigera | reverse complement strand
CGTGTCCAGGGCGTGTGGCAGGGCAACACGATCCTCTGCCAGCGAGGCAGCCGGCCACTCTCCTCCCTCTGTCCAAGTGTGCATGGAGCCAACCTGATGAGCTGCAGGTGCGTGACACAGCCCTCCCCCCACACGAAGCCCGCCTGCTCCAGGTGAGCTGGGCAGGGAGCCGCAGGGGAGGCTCCACTGAGGTCCTGGCTGGCAGGGACCAGAGACTGCGCCGACTCGCCAGGCACCCGCCAGGCAACCAGATGCTCTGTGTGCTGCGAGCGGTGCGAAGGGTGGGCACACGACACAGACACACACCGTCAGTGTGCGTTTTCTTTAATAACATCTGCAATAAATGGTAAGTTCAAATTTTTAACGTAATAAAATACATGAAAGTACTCACAAGCTAAATCCTTGCTGTGTGCTTGTGAAGCACTTACAGCAGGACAGATGCTCTCAAAATTGTGAAAAACTCTTACAGGACCTTAACGAGAGTCGGGGACAGGATGACACGCTCGTCCCACAGGAAGCAGGTCCGAGGTCAGCTCCTGCCGGGTCACTGCAGCCCCGGAGAAACCCACACAGGATCTGAGAGGGGCTTCACCAGTCCAGGGAGCACGGGGCCGCTCTCTGGAGGCGAGAGCCCTCTTCTGTAAGAGCTGAAACTTTAAGCAAGGCGCACGTGTTTCCAGGTGGTTATTCTCGGCAGGCGCAAAGCTGACACTGGGGTGGGGGAACCGCCTGCCGAGCTGGCCAGGGTCCCAGCAGCCCGACCTGCTGCGCAGCCCGGCCCCGGGCACACAGGGGACTCACGAGCGGTCATGCCACGGTCTTGCGCTCCAGGACTGTGGGCAGTTGGCGCTCCTCCTAGGTTCTGCTTAGACTGTAACAGTGGCATCTGTACAACTCCCCCGCTCTGGAACACTGGGAAGCTCCTCTGGAGCCACACGGCGATGGTGTCTACACGCTGCTGAGAGTAAATCAGGTGCAATGGAGAAACCATCCCAGGAACGGTCAGTTCCCAGGTGAGCTTCTGGGTCCTGACTGGCTTTTTAAACACACTCACTGGTGTTCCCAGGTGCCCTGACGCGAGGATGCACTGAGCGGCGTCTTCTGGGTCAGTAAATCCACCCAGAGTCGCGTGCTGGACGGGCCAGGGAGGCCCAGGTAGGCCGGTGTCGGGCAAGGGACTGAAAAGGGTTCGTAGCCCACAGGCCCGTGTGCAGGTACGGGATCCGCTGGTAAGGTGGCGCGCCTGAGGCAGGAGGACCGTGAGTTCAAGGCCAGCTTAGGGTTCATATCCAGACCCTGTCAGAGGAGGAGGAGGAGAAGGAGGAGGAAGAAGAGGAGGAGGAGGAGGAGAAGGAGAAGGAGGAGGAGAGTCCAAAGTCAGGAGACTGGCCACGCTGACCAAGAGAGAAGAGGACCACATGCTGGCCCGTACTGATTTCTAGAGCCTAGAAGGGAACCCATGAGAGCTGAAACTAATTTCTTAGGCCAAGGCAGGTTGGGAGCTGCTAAGGGCTTTGAGACATCAGCTGAGGCCCAACCTCACCACTCTGTATCTATTCTGGGACAAGCAGGCTCATCTGGCGGGAGTCCCGTCAGTCAGGTCCACTGCCTCTGCAGCAAGGCAAAGGCCCGCAATCCAGGAGAATTTCTTTGTATTAGCATTTTCATATTTTTTAACTGCTATGTCTCAAAAACTGAGTTTCAGCTTTAGAAGCATAGAGATCAAGCTGGTTTAATAAAACTTCCCTCTGCAGGTCAAAGAAAATACCAGAAATCAGAATGAGAGCTGAGGACAGACAGGGAGAATGGAGGTGAGCGAGCCCAGCTGGGAGAGAGGACGGAGGACTGGGGGGCTGAGCTCAGGGCTGAGCTCGGGGCTGGCCTGCGTCTACCACAGCCCCCGCTCCACTCAGCCCGGGCCTGGCCTTTCTTCTGTGAACACAGATCAAGTGCGTGCGGTCCCGGCTGAGCACAGCGTCAGCCTGGGGGCTCACAGCCCTCGACCCTGCACTTCCACTCAGCCAAGCCCCTCATCTCCGGGGACCACACCTCTCCCACAGCAAGGCAGGCTGCGGGAAAGGGTGTGGTCACCAGGGTGTTCTCAGACTCCGGGACATGCAGGTCAGGACGACCGTTCTACTCCCAGGGTCACACGGAATCGTGACAGCCTGGACCCCGCGCACAGGAGCCTGATGAGGTGCTGGAAATGAGGTGCATGTCCTGGAGGTGACTGGCTGGCACCGTCCTGCTGCTGGGTGATGGCTGGTAGTGCCAGCGGCGCCATCATGAGCTTGTGCTGGGTGGGGGAGCAGAGAAGGCGCCTCTGAGCTCAGGGACACACCTGCACCATGCACAGAGCGCTGGTGCCACTGTCAGCCAATCTTAGTGAGTATTCTCAGTGTTTCATCCTCTCAGGGCACAAGCAACAAGGTAAACAAATCATTTTTTTAAAAAAATGACCACTTTCAAGGCACAAGAAATAACCTGTACATCAAAGTTAATATAGTTTCAGAGCTGCGCCACTCCATTTCACTACTGTGTAGCACAATGCAGGCCCCGCTACACCAGGGCTGGGGACGGAGGACGCAGGATCCCAGGGGCAGGGCCTGGGCTCCACCCCGAGGTGGCTGGAAACGTGTCTCAAATCCCACAGATGACGGAGCATCCCTGGCGGCAGCTGGAAGTGCCGCTATGTGGTTTGCAGTGCCAGCTGCCTCTCTAGGGCACAGCTGGGGCACGACCCGCTGGGGGGCACTGCCGCCTGTGCATGAAGACACGATGCCCAGGGAGAAGGCTTCGTCAGGGTCTCTGGCACACCTCCAAGCTGCCAAGCCCAGCGCTGAACCCAAATCATCCCAGGAAAGAGCACACAGGGAGAACGCGTCGTGTGTTAAGCAGTGCCAAGTCACAACGCTCTGAAGCGCGGTGCCTGTACTCAGGTAAGACAGTCCTGCACAGCCTGTTCTTTGTGGACTGTGTCCCCTACTCACCCCGATGAGAACTTGCACTCATCAACCTAGGGAATACTGCGCTGTCCTAGAACGAGACAACCCTCAGCACCGGGGCTGCCGTTCCTCCACTCCAAGGAGTCGGAGGCTGTCCCTCCTTCTCTCGCGCCCAGCACACGCAAAGGGCAAGGGTCCTGAGGCAGAGTCTCCCAGGAACTGTGCTCCCCTCCTCCCCTCCGGGGAACTTCCGCACACGCCAGCCTCAGTGGCACTCGCAGGCCTAGAACCAGGAACCAGGCATGGAACGTGCTCAAGGCTGCTGCCCTCTCCAGGGCCGGCCGCCCAGGACCTGCAGGCTGAGTTAGCGCCATCTGTAACTCGGCAGGGACTGGCCAGGTTGAGGCAGGAGAGAGGGGTGCTCCTCGGGGACCCCTGTCTCCTCAGTCACAGGTTTTTACAACGCAGAGCGCAGGGTTGATGTGGACATAGGGAGCGGATTGTAGCAAGGTGCCCGCATGAGACAGGAGGACTTAAAGTTAAGTGGTGTACATTAAAAAATTAATTAGAGATGCACGACGACCTACAATAAACAGTCTGCAAGGTAATATGCAAACAATTCCTTGATTATTCTTCCTTTTAAGTAGTCTACCCTACCAGTATCTTTTGGTCTTATAAAAAGTAGATTATCTTTTTAAATTTAAAAATGAATAATCTTCCTTGCACACAACTGTCACTCCGTGGACAATCTGTGGAAAGAGCAGCCCACCTTGCACACTCAGATCCTGCAACTGCCCACACCTCACCCAAACAGCAGAGGAGGCAGGTGGCACAGGGCACTGACCGGGGCAGAGCAGGGGTGACACTGGTGAGCTCGGAGACCCAGGAAGCTGGTGGGGACCGAGCAGGCAGGGAGGAGGGCCAGCCAGCTGCACAGGCAGAGGGGGCTGGCAGACCCCGAGAGCCACTAGGGAGCCCCGAGGAGAGCCGGGGTTACACAGCCACACAGGCTCGTCCTCTGGCCCCTGGCTGAGGCTTCCAAAGTCCACACTAAATCGCGGCTGAAAGCGCTGAGGATGTGCACTTCCTTGGCACTCGGTGGTATTAAAAACAAACTGGAACTGCCCCACCCTGACTACAGACAGTGATCGGGTCCAGTCCTGTCTGCACGCAGCCGTGGAGCAGAGCCAGGCTGCCTGGTGGTCAGCTTCCAGGCCTCTCCTCCCTCTCCTCAGACCCGACACCCTCTTCCTGCCACACTGGGCCCTGGGCCCTCGGCTGTGACTTCACGATGCACCTCAGGGAAGCCAGCCGGCCAGGGCCCTAGCCCTGAGGACATGAAGCCAAAGGGGCAGAATTTTCTGGGAGTTTTTAAGTATTTAGATTCTTCACTACTTGGATCTATTGAGTTCTGTGAAGTCCCAGGGGCCAGTACTATCTCAGTTTTTATCCTCAAATGTGATTTCGCAGGGGATGTGTTTGAAGGCAAAGGCACGACCAGATGAATTCTAAGACCCCTCGGCGCCTCTGCACTTGGGGGACTTTCATCAGTAAGACTTAGTTTTGTTTCCAACCATGGAATCAAACTTCTTCCCTCTGGAGGCTCTTAGATAATGATATTTATGGCTTTCGGGAGATGAGGTGAGAAGGCGTACATAAGAAACCCTGGCCATGAGACATGGCTATCAAATAGCAGAAATGAAAGGATAGAGTAATACCAGCTATTTTTGTTTTAATGGAGCGCACAGCCTTCTGCGTGCGCCCCAGCAAGGCCTCCACGCTGCAGTGTGCGGGAGCCTGAAGAGGTTTCAGGCAGATAATGACCTTTAATGATGGAAACGGTACGAAAATTAAATCTAATCTGGTTCCATTAAGCATACTCTTAGCTCCCATTTTTAGTAAATTATTTTATTATGATTTCGCCTCTGTCTATTGAAATAACCTTTTATGGCAATTTGATTTGCAAGCACAAATTAGCCTCATTTCCTTTCCACTGTGAAGCCCTGTGGGATTAATAAGAAGAGATGGATCAGCTGAGATCTTACCCGCTCTGTAATCAGGAAGTAACATTCGGGAGATGAATGCTTTGTTTTATATTTATATTGGGAAGGAAAGTATCACCGTAATCACTGTCTCACTTCGCAGTAACGCACCCCCCGCTCCAGAGCTCTCCGACCAGGCAGCTCCTCCTGTGTCAGCCTCGGTGACACAGGATGGCCAGTGTGGTGCCCTCTTCCCACGCGCTGTCCACGCTCAGCCACCTCCCCTGCTCGGACCGCGGCCCCTGTGCTCATCCAGTGCACTTCTGTCCTTTTCAGACTGCTTTCTTACTGGGGACCAGGACCACGGGGCCGTGGCCTCTGATAGGAAGCTCCGGGCAGACGTTAAACGTGAGTCCTGGTGCCATCTCTCAGGGCACACACACACACGGAAGACGGCACGGTGCTCTTCGCCTGCTCTCCGAAGCCAGCCCCGCCGTCTGCCATAGGTGGGAGTGACTTACAGATCCCTCCACAGCACACTGCCCTCAAGATGTGTCAATAGGGGAACTCAGTAGAGCCTAACAGGAACCTCAGTCCACTAAATAAGGCGTCCCTGGACAAATCTCGATGGAGCCTATTAGAAACTAGAGGGCTTAATCAGGAAAATCATTTGAAAAGAATTTTATCTAGGGGAGAAAAGATGGGGAAAAGACGTATAATGATCAGACAGACTGCAATCTCTGTTTTTTCTTATAACTTTGTACTAAAGTCCAAAGAAAGAAGTATCACGAAGGACAGATTAAACAAATCTCAATCACAGCAAAGAAATAATAATTATTAACACTTATGCACCCAATAACGTGGCAACAACTGTCAAAAACTGGACTGGGGAAGAAATATCTGGGGACACACTGATGTCCGGGCACTTTATTCATCTCAGTCTGACACAGTAAGGGGAAAATCAAGAAAGATAAAAAAGAGTGGAAACAACACACTCATTTAGGTTTACCTTCCACTTGTATAAATGTCAAAATCTGAGTTCTGTGAGTAGTAAGGAAGAATTGCTTTAAATGCAGAGAATTTATTTAAAAAAATCACCACAGCATATACAATACCTAACAATCTAAAAAGGAAAACAACCTGATAATTTACAATAACATCAAAAAGAAAAAAATACTGCAAAATAAACCTACCCAAGGAGATGAAAGACTTGCTGCTAAAAATTGTAGAGTTGCTAACAGAATAATCAAAGATACAAATAGAAGGTTTGTACATGTGGGTGAGAAACAGCATTATTAAAATGTCTACACTACTCAATGTGATCTGCAGATTCAGGGCAATCCCTAGTAAAGAAAAAATCCAATGACATTTTTTGTAGAAAGAGGAAAAAATGCTAAAATTCATAAGGAATCTGAAGAAAACCTGAGTAACCAAAATCACCTGGGGGAAAAAGTACACACTGAGAGTTCTCACACTGTCATTCTACAGGATGATTTCAAAACACACTACAGGATGACCTTTATCAGCACAGCATGGCGTGGACTCAAAGGTCAACAGACAGAGGGCTTGAAGCTGGACACTCACACGAAAAAGAATCAAGTCAGCTCCTCACATAATACACTAAAAATAAAAGGAGGTGAAGATTTAAACGCAGCATCTAAAACGGGGGGAGGCAGCCTCTGGGGAAGGGAGCCGCTGTCCAAGTCCACACGGCTCCGGGATTCAGAGCCCTGCACACACCGTCCCGGGACCCACAAACACTGCACGCGCTGGCACAGGGAGCTGTACCCTCCCGGACTCGATCAGCCCAGCACAGAAAAGGGGACCCTGGCTCCCAAGCCTGCCTGGGGCCTGTGCTGCTGAGACAAGCGCTTCACACACAGGGCAGGACTGAGAGAGGCCAGGCGTGTGTCTGCTGGGGCCGAGGGCACAGCCAGACACGTGCGGACTGGCACCAACACCAGCTGTATAAGCAGGCGCCCACACAGCACCTTCCAACACCCTGCACCACGGCTCCCATCTCCACGGCCCCTGGGGTGCTTCTCGGTGTACCCCAAGAAATCAAGACTTCAACGCAAGCAAAAACAACGAACCCAGTCTTTCCAGAAGATGCTTACGAGTCCTACATCTAGAAGCCAAAGGAAGACTGATTTGACCTTTTTAAAATATCAAAATCAATCATGTATCTTCTCCGAACACAATGTAATAAAACTAGAAGTCAACAACAAAAGAAACTTCAGAAACCATGTAAATCCACGAGACTTAACAACACGCTGCTGAGCGAATAACAGGTCATCAGAGGAGTCAAAGGCAAGCCAAGAAATTCTTGGAACGGACGAAGAAGGCGTACAACAGCGGTGTGAGGAGGTGCGTTTACAGTAACGCGTGCTCACATCCACACCGCAGACAGGCCCAGCACGCACCAGCCGGCGCAGCACCGGAAGTGGGAAAACAGGCGAACTCAGAAGTAACAGAAGGAAGAAATCGAAGCAGAGAAACTGAAATAGAGAATGAAACACCCTGCTGCTACGACCCTACTAACCCGAACAGCCATGCGGGCCCAAAATCAGAAAATCTGAGGAAAGGACCAGGATAGAGGTCTCAGAAACAAACCTGCACATCCACAACCAGCTGATTCTTCTTTCATTTTACAAAACACACCACATTTTCATAACCAAATAATACGAGAATAACAAGTTATTTCACTGTGTGTCGTTATTTTCAAGGTACTTTCTCAGTATAAGACATAAACCAAAAAGATCCTCACAAAAAAGAAACAGATAATAATACAAACTTTTTTTCCAAGAACCAAGATAAACTTTTAGTATGAATGAAACAAATTAGCATATATATTGAAATTTTTTTAAGCAACAGAATATGTAATTTGGCAGCTGCTTTTTAATAAAAGCACCCAACACATGCCCTGGGAAAGGGCTGCCGCGTCCTTAACCTGCGCGGGGAACCGGCCGTCTGCCTGCGGGGCACCAGAACTTGACCCTCACCTCTCACCCGGTGTAACAGTACCTCCACATGGGCCAAGAAGCCCGATGTAAGACCAGAAAGTATGAAACCACAAGGGGAAAACAGGAAAACCGCAAGACCCTGGAACAGGGAGTGACTGTCAGGATAGGACCTCAAACACCCCAGAACTCAAAACAAAAGCTGAGGACAGGATTCTGTCAAGCTAAACAGCCTGTACACAGTAAAGGAACAATCAACAAAGTGAAGAAACAACCTGCCGGGAGAAAATGCCTGCCGGCTTTACCTTTGACAAAGGACTAACTTCCAGAATATCCAAGGAACTCAAAAATTAACCCAAAACAGGGGCTGGGGATTTAGCTCAGTGGCACAGCACCTGCCTGGCAACCACAAGGTCGGGAGTTCGATTCCCGGTACCAGAAAAAAAAAAAAAAAAAAAAAAAAAAAATTAACCCAAAACAAAATGAGCAAACCACATACACTCCTCCAAAAGAGAAATACAAATGGCCAATAAATACATGAAAAATGCCCAGTACCTTGAGCCACGGGGAAAGCGCAAACCAAAACTGCACTGAGATACCGCATCCCAGTGAGGCTGGTTATTGCTGAAATAAAAATAACACGCTGGTGAGGTTGTGGAGAAAAAAAGAACGCTCATTCACTGCAGGGGGAAATTTAAACTAGCACAGCCACTATGGAGAACAGTACAGAAATTCCTCAAAAAAATAAAAACGGCTCTGGCATAGGATGCAGGCACACTGCTTCCGGATACACTCGGAAGGCAACGGGAGCAGCAGGCCTGCGGGCATCTGCGCGCCAGGCTCAGGACAGCGAAGATTGGGACTCGCCCGGGGCCGCTCCACCGCTCCTCCAGCAAGTGGGGAAGAGAAGGCAGCCACACAGACACAGCAGGAGGGGCACAGCGCGGCGGTGGAGCACCTGACCGCACACACCGCAGGGTACGGGGCACACGGAACGGCATCCCGCCACCTGCAGCAAAGTGGAAGGAACTAAGCACTGCGTAAGAGGAACAAGCCGGACACACAACCCTAACGTAGCACGCTGTCTCGCTGCGCGGAAGCTCAACGCCAGGCACCCAAACGCAGAACAGTGATTACCGGGGCGCAGCAGGCGGCGGGCGGAGGAGGGGCCTGGGTTGGATCCCAGCGTGCTGTCCGAGCGCTGCAAGGCGTAAGTTAATACCTTGTGCAGTTGATACATATTAGCCAAAAAGAAAAGAAAGCATCAAAACGTAATGATTAGATCAGAATCCTTAAGTCAGGAGCGCTAATTAGAAATTCCAAACTACGCAGAGGAACTGAAAGAGTCATTTCCTCCAGAAGACTGCTCTCGAGGCCAGGGGGCCGCCAGGCTCACACGGGCCTCAGAGCACCTGTACAAGGCGCCGCGACAGAGGCGAAGCCACCGCGCAGGAGGGAGAGAGAAGCCACAAGGCCGAGCGGAAGCAGCCACGGGCGGGAGAAGGGCCGCGTGTGTGCGTGTGTGCAAGTGCGTGTCTGTGTGCACACACGTGGGCACGCGCACAGGCTTCTATCACCTGACCGATCACGAGCTCTACTTTGGACATCGTCTTTCTAAAATCTGATTAAAATATAATTTTGGACTAAAAGTTCTTGCACACGAACTTACCCCATGGCTTCATTTTTAAAACAATTCAAAGGTATTATTACTGAGTTTTCTTTTGCGTATTCACATGTCCTTTTACAATTGCAGTTTATTAGTGCGTGCGTGCAGCACGTAATATCCGCACTCCTCGTTCGGAGCCGGCGCACGAACACAACACGCCCTCATTACTTATTTCGCCCCGTCCCTTGATTGCCTCCTTTTCGTTAATGAGGACAGATATCTCCGTGCTTGGGTCTATTTATTTATTTTTTGTTCTTCTTCCCGTACCAGGAATCGAACTCACGACCTTGCGCTTGCCAGGCAGATGCTGTGCCCCTGAGCTAAATCCCCAGCCCCCTGGTCTAAAAGCAACTGTGTTCAGCACCTGCACGATAACGCGCGGGCAGAGCAAGGCCGCTGTGCAGGCAGCGCCGAGCAGGGCCGGGCAATGCCCCGTCGGAGGTCTGAGGAGACCCAGGAGGCCCCGCCCCGCGCACGCACAGTCCGCAGAGCCTGCCCAGGGGCAGGTGTGAGCCGATGGCGCCCTGATGCTCAGAGTCAGAGGTTTTTAAACAATGTTACCGACCTCAAGAAAACAAAACAATGATCTAAAGACGTCTCAAATTTAAAGTTAGGGTCACAGCTCATACACATGGCATCAAAAAAAATTTCATTTTAAAGAGAAAAAAGACAATGAAACAGATTAGTAGGTCAGTTACAATAGTTGATACACTGCATATTGTTCTTTTTATATTAATCATAGTACAAGACACAGGCATGATAGCTCGTCTAAACAATATGAGCACAAAGCTTTCTTTTCAAGGAAGTAAGAGAAGCTAGCTGTAAAACTATCTGAACTATCCTATGTATACCTATATATTTTTTCTTTTTCCCTTTCTTCCTTTCCCCTTTCCCGCATCCAAGTTTCTTTTTTTTTTTTTTTTTTGCATAGTTTTTTCCCAGTTCACAATATCTACCTGCACATTATGGATCCTATTTTCTTGTTCAGTTTCTCACACTAGTGAAACAATACGATGTTTACACATATGGGCCTGATTCATCTCACTTGTGGGTATTGTCTCGAGTTTCATCCATTTACCTAGAAAAGTCTCAACTTTATTCTTTTTTATGGCTAAGTAGTACTCCTATAAAATCCTTTTTATCCATTCCCCTATTGATGGGCATCTAGGTTGTTTCCAAGATTTAGCTATGAGAAATTGTGCTGTTACAAACAAGGGTGGACATATATCACTGTGGTATGATATTTTTAACTCTTCTGGGAAGACACCAGAAGGAGAATAGCTGGCTCAAATGGGACCTCTACACCCAGTTTCTTAAAGAATCTCCACACTGATTTCCGCTGTGGCTGCAGCAGTCTACACTCCCACCAACAGTGGAGAAGGGTTCCTTTTACCCACAGCCCCACCAGCATTTGTGTCCGGTTGATTTTTTGATGATAGCCATTATTGCTGGGGTGAGATGAATCTCAGTGTGGTTTTAATTTGCATCTCTGAGCCGGGCATGATGGCGCAAGCCTGTAACCCCAGCACTCAGGAGGCTGAGGCAGGATTGTTGTGAGTTTGTGGCCATCCTGGGCTACAAAGTGAGCTCAAGGCCAGCCTGAACTGCACAGCGAAACCCTGTCTCAAAAAAAAAAAAAAAAATTGCATCTCTGGAATGACCAATGATGCTGAATATTTTTTCATGTATTTATTTGCCATTTGTATTTCTTCACCTGAGAAGTGTGTATTCATCTCAGATGTCCATTTTTGGATTGGGTCTTGAATTTGGGGGTCTGATTTTTTTAATACTTTATATGTTCTAGATGTAAGTCCTTTGTCTGTAGGACAGCTGGTTATAATTTTTTTCCCATTCTGTGGGTTGTCCTTTCATTCTGTTAGAGATTTCTTTTGTTGTGTAAAAGCTTTTCAATAAGGTGAGATCCCATATGTTGATTCTTTGTATTATTTCTCTTGCAGTCTGGGTTCTGCTCATGAAGTCTCTGCCTACACCTATGTCTTCGAGATTTCTGCCAATTTTCTCTTCAAGTAAATTTAGTGTTTCTATTTTAATACATATATCTTTGATCCATTTTGACTTTAGTGCATGGGGATAGACATGCGTCTAGTTTTAGTCTTCAGCATGTGCAGAGCCAGTTTTTCCAGCACCATTTATTTAAGAGGCTATCATCCTTCCAGTGATCATGTTTGGCCCCTTTGTCAAAGAGAAGGTGGCTGAGTGTGTTTGGGGATGCATCCGCATCTTCTATTTATTCCATGGATCCTTAGAATTTAGAAGAATGCAACTAAGAAAGAAAAGTGCAGCCCAATTTCCCCAATGAACACTGATGCAAAATCTTTAATAAGATACTGGCAAACAGAATGCAAGAAGATTACACATCATAACTAAGTAGGATTCATACCAGGGATGCAGGGATGGTTCAACATATGCAAATCGATAAATATAAAGCACCATATTAACAGAACCAAAGACAAAAGTCACATGATTATCTCCACAGATACAGGAAAAGCTTTTGACAAAGCCCAACACCCATTCATGATAAAAACCCTACAGAAAATTGGAATAGATGGTCTCTACCTCCATCCTTTAAAAGCCTTCTATGACAAACCAACAGCTAATATCATGTTAAGTGGTCAGAAAATGAAAGCCTTCACTCTAAAAGCAGGAACAAGACAAGGATGTCCATTATCACCACTCCTATTCAATACAGTTCTGGAAACACTAGCCAGAGCAATTAGACAAGAGAGAGAAATAAAAGGAGTAAGGATAGGAAAGAAAAAAGTTAAATTATCATTATTTGCAGTTGACATGATACTCTACACAGAAGACCCCAAAAACTCCACCAGAAAACTTGTAGATGTAATATGTGAATTCAGTAGTGTAGCGGGATACAAAATCAACAATCAAAAGTCAGTAGCATTCCTGTACACAAACAACAAACTCACAGGAGAGAAATTAAGGAAAGTACACCCTTCACAATAACATCCAAAAAAATGCAACACTTAGGAATCAATCTAACAAAGGATGTGTGCAGGACTGACAACTGGTGGTCGACTTGTAACACCCAGCTGAACTCCATCAGCATGGTGCTGGCTGTGGAAGGCCCCCCTGAGGATTGCTGCCAACAAAATAAATAGAAGAACTGAAGAGGAAGAAGAGGAGCTGCTGGGGAGCTGCTGGTTCTCCCGGTGCTGCTGGTGCTCCTGGACAAGCTTGTCTCGCTGGCTTTCCGGATGAACTCAGCTGTTATCATCATCAGAGGAGCTCGGGACTTTGCTGTCACTGTGAATGGCTTCGGTTCACTTGCGGGGAGCTCTGGCCCTTACTTTGAACATCGTTTCCTGGCTCTGTAGGGGAAGGTAGTGCACTGCTCAGTCTCCTGGAGAAGCTTGCTGCGCCGACTTTCCCAATAAAATGGTGCCCTTCTCATCACCGGAGGAGCTTGGCACCTTGCTGTCACTGAGGATGGCTGTGACACTTTTCAGGGGAGCTCTGGTGCTTACTTTGAGCGTCGCTTCCTGGCTCCAGTGTAGATCCCTCAGCCTGCTGGCAGAGATCCTTCATCCCGCTGGCACAGACTATCTAGCTTTCACTGCTGACCTTGGGACTTTCTTAGCACACATCCGTGAAACAGGTCTGCATGAGACAATGTCACGGGCTCTTGGCCTCTGGAGTTGGACTCGTGGGGAGCATTGTTATGGGCTCTAGGTCTTCAGCTGGCCTCATGCAGGACATTGCCATGGTATCCAGGCCCTCAGCTGGCTTATTTGGGTCTCTAGTGTATGGACAGATTTCCTGCACTCTTTGGATTTGACTCTTTGGGTGGCTATTATAAAATAATCATATAAATTACGTGTCCTATATTGTTGCCCTTGCAAACCCTGACTACAGCAAGATGCACAAGATCTATACAATGAAAATTACAGTACCCTAAAAAAGGAGATTGAAAAGGATGTCAGAAAATGGAAAGATATCCCTTGCTCTTGAATAGGAAGAACCAATATTGTGAAAATGGCCATACTCCCAAAACTGCTATACAGATTTAATGCAGTCCCAATCAAAATACCATTAGCATACCTCATAGATCTACAGAAAACATTCCTAAAATTCATTTGGAATCAGAAAAGACCTAGAATAGCAAAAACAATTCTGGGCAACAAAGACAAGTTAGGGGGCATTGCATCCCAGACTCGAAATTATACTACAAAGCTACCGTGATAAAGGCATCAAATAATTTAGATTTAGGTAACAGCTTTTGAGAAGCCGCAGTAATAAAAAATGAAAGACATGAAATCAGTGAACTGATAATGAGGTCAGTGCTTCTGGGGAAGGTCCTGGGGTCACCATGACTACTGCCATGGAGCAAGTCCTCACTGGGCAGTGTGTCGGCTGCTGGCCATTGCTGGTGGCACTCGGTCACTTGTCCCCGCCGGCTCAGGGCCAGAAAACAAACTCCTGGGAACGGCCTGCAAGCCAGGAGGAACTAAAAGGCTCTCTACTTCCCCTAACTCTGTGAACAACAGAAAACATGACCAAATATATTCATCCATAACACAATGGAGCCCAGACCACAATCCCGAAAGACACCACGGCAAGGCTGACAGACGGGCACAGTGAGCGGAGAGGCGGGCGACGTAGGTGAGCCGAAGGGTTGGAGCTCGAGGGACGCCAGGGCCTCTAGAGTTTATGAGAATGAGCTTCAGAAAGCAAGAACGGGAGAGACGGGTCCTGTGAGTCCTCCAATTCAATCTGCATGTACATGAAAGGGAACACCATAAAGGAGGGCAAGAAAAGGTTTCTACAAACAAAGGTTACTGGAGAGCAGCTGGAGCAGTAGCTCTTTCCAGAGCTCCCCAGGTCGGAGCAGAGGTCACGCTGGCCGTGTGTGTTCAAGCCCTGGTAAAGGAGCTCACCGGGCTGTGTCACAGAAATGAGACGGTACCGTCCTAGAGCCACGGAAAAGCCAAACCTGCCCACGGGAGCTGAGACATCAACCTTGTCTACGAGTGAGCTTACTGCCTACCAGGAAGGGTCTCGCACTGTACGACTGCACCCTGCAAGGGCAAACAGTCTGCGCAGAGGCCTGGCCATGGTGGAGCATGTAGGTGGCCTCGAGGACCGGCTGCTATGGGGCCATTCCCACGCCAGGCACACTGAACCCTGCGCAGCGACCTTAGCGGCCCACGGGAAATAAAGTTTTTCTAGGAGCTTTAAAATCTATGTGAAAATATTAAAAACTCTATCAATTATAAATGTGTATGGAAATTAAAAAAACAGGACAAGCTGCAGGGTCTCTCCTGTAACCTGAGCTACCAGAAACACAGTTTGTGCAGAGTGGCGCACGGCACTCAAGGCCTCCTCACCACACACCATGCACACTGCAGGCAGCGTCTCTGCTGGCCTCAGGACGCGTCTGCTCCTTTCTGGTTTATCCTGTGCACTCTCAGGGTGGTGAAACACCTGTGCGAGCTCCTCGAACATCACAGCCCCTGGGCTAATGCCACGTCGCTGGGACATCCTCTGGACCCCGTATACCCCGAAGTCCTCCCGCCTCACCGGCTCACCCTCTGCGGCCTGTGCCGAGCTTGGGACAGCAGAAGAGGAACAGCATCACACGCCAACTCCACGGACGATTTCTTCAGATTTCACTCAGCTTTACACTCTTTGCTCCATTGCTGAGCTTCATCCCTGTTGGCCAGTCTGTGCTTGAACCATCACTGCGGTGTTGCTTCACCACGGGGTTCACCCCTGGGAGACGAGGCGGAAACGCGAGCACACATTTTTGTTGCAGTGGAAACAGGATCACGGTGCGAATCACGCCCGGGCTTTCCAGAGGTCGTGGGACAGGTCATCAGTAGTGGGGTGCATCTGGATCGCTGACGATTTATTCACCGAAAACACGGCAGTGGGGTTTGTCCTTTATGGAGCTGGTCACCATTAATACATGGAGGTCACGGGCATCTGAAGCATGTTGCAGGGGAATTAGAAATATTTAACTAAACACCTGGAACTGGAATTCATGCCAGCTGCAGCCAGGCAAGGGGATGGCTGCCTATAGTGGCTGGTATCTGTATCTGCATCTCTACCTGCAGCTATGCCTATACCTACATCAGTACATAGACAGAGAGACACGTAGAAACAAGCCAGAGATGTAGAGACACTAATGTGCTATTACAGGTTCCACTGCAGAGGGGGTGCTGTTAAGAACACCACATTATATCATTCAAAACAGCTACAAGAGATGATTTGGAATGTTTCATCACAAGGAAGTGATAAATATTAGAGATGGCGGCTAGCCTAAGTATCTGAACACAATGTGTAAATGTACCGACACAGTGTACTCTCAAAGACGTGCAATTATTATCTGTGAGCTAAAAATGTAACGTTAACTATGACTGTCTGAGCACGGGGTCATAGCTAATTTCTATTTTTTTCTTAGGATTTTCTGGATATTCTCATTTTAATACAGTGAAGATCTAGACACAGCAAAAATATTTTTCTTTTCAAAGCAGAAAAATAGTAAATGTTACTTTTAAAGAGAGTAATGAATTTTAAGTGAATGCTCAAGTCGGACACAGGAAGACAGGCTGCGGTTCTCTCTCGCACGGGGAGCGGAACGTCCTGGTGAAAGTGCAGAACGATGACTGGCAGAGGCTGGAGGGGCGGAGGGGCAGACGGCAGTGGCAGCAGGCGCCCAGCCCGGTGAGGAGTGAGTTCTAGAGACAGCGCAGAGGACGGACCAGTTCACAGTGACTTCCGGTCACGTGTTTCATGAAGACCTCAGACTGGAGCCTGCGGGCTCCGAACGGGAAGTGCAGAAGGGAGACTGAGCCCATCCTTACACAGCGGATGTGGGTGTCAATTCACCCCAGCACACCCAGTAAGTGTGCACGAAATTGTAATGCAAACGATTAACCAGCTAAAAATTAACTCCGCCTTCCGAAAGAGGTGATTTCTCGGGTGCCACCACTCCCTGGTGCAGAACAACTCATTCTAAGCCCATCCAAGTCACCGGGAGATCAGAGCATGCGCGCATCTTTCTCATGCACAAAAGCACATACAGCCTATGTGTGAGCGTTGGACAGGGTACCCACAGGTTAGCAAGATTATCCCTGGTGGCTGAGAAAAGGTGACACTGATTTTCTCCTTTCATATGTTGGCATTTTAAAATTTTGTGTACTGAATTTCTTAACCAGAAAAAGCACATATTTGCCCTGGAAGCTCCATGCAGCCACTCACGCACGCACCTGGTATCAACTCAGAGTTGATCCCCACTTCCCAGGCCGGGGCTGCGGCACCGAGCACGAACGGGGCCGCCTTGTCCTCGTAGCTTCCTGGGGATAAATACAATCTCAAAAGCACACAGGGTAACCAGAAGTTAAAACTGGGCCATCTGACAGGCAGGGACTGCAGGGATTTAAACGGACCCCAATGACCAAGAGACCAGTCGTGCCGGGACAGAAGAGCCTCCCTGGGAACTGGGACTTCACTGGAGGACTGCGGGGGAAAGCGATACCCCTGGCTGCGCGGAAGGAGAGACGGTGTGGGAGAGACAGGTGATACAGCATCTACACGGCTCACTTTAGGAAGCGGCTGCTGCTCCTCGGAACTTGGAGGCAGGACCAGGGGCACTGACGGGGGAGCAGCCTGGGGGATGGCACTGCCACTTAGGCAAGGGACAGGGGGGCACCAGGAAACAGGCAGAAAAGAGGGCCCCAGACAGAGCCACGGGGCCAGGAACTGTGTGGAGACTCCGCTGAGGCCTTCTCAGACTGCACACGGAAGCCCCAACCAACGGAGTTTAAAAGAAATGACGTAAGAGAGGGTCCTCTGGTGTGCAGGGCAGCCAAGGGTGGAGAAAACCCTGCATCCCACACCCAGCACTCCGAGCCCCAAGGTGAGCAGGAGGAGGAGCACTGCCACAGAAGCCTGGGGAGCAGAGACTGCAGGCCAGGGGCAGGGAGGAGTGTGCGCCTGGCTTCTCCTGACCAAAAGACGGAACGTGATCTCAGGGTGCAGGCTGGCAGCTCAGGATGGAGACTGGGGCTGCCTCAGGGACGCTCACAGCACCACGCACTGGCAGTCACTGCACACGGAGCAGCGTGGCCCACAGCAAGAGACAGTCCCGAAGGGACAGGGCACCGACACACTGCTCGTTCTGCCCAAAGTTCCCGTCACCAGGCACTGAGAGAGAGGAGCGCGGCTGGCGGACAGGAGGGAGGGCACACGGAGGGCAGGAGGAGGGGCTGAGGGTGTGCTCCCGGGCACTTCAAGGGCAGGCAGTACAGGGATCACAGTCTGCCCTGCAAAGGGCTGGGGAGCCACGAGGGGGCTGGGGGCAGGGACAGTGGCTGGGTCAATGGTCAGATCCTGGGGAGGCTGAAGACCCCGGAGGGAACCACAGTCTGTGAGCGGGAAGGGTGGGGCCCGGGGCCCAGGGTCCGGCAGAGGCACAAGGTTGGGGGTGGTAGGGCAGTCCAGCAGCACACAGTCAGGACCAGGCCACGGAACAGGAGCAGGGGTGTGAGTACGTGGGGAGAGGGCAGATGGCCACAGGGGAGGGAGCGGAAGCTCCGCAAGGTCCAAGCATGGTACAGGCCACGCACGTGATCCCTGGAGCACTGGGACGGTGATGGAGGCTGTTGTGGAAAATACAAGAGTGTGATGGGAGGACGGAGTCCAAGGTTCCTGAACATCAGCTCCACTGGCATTCTGGGCCCCGCGGCTCTGTGCTGTGCACCGCACCCCCACCCCAGCAAGGCGAGCTCCGCCCCCAGGTACAAGGCGCACCCCACTCCTGGTCATCCGTCTCAGTTCCCTTGGGTTGGGCCGGCTCAGAACAGGCCTGCGAACATCTCCCCAGCGTCCCGGGTATGGTCCTGTGAGGGACCTGCCCCACGGCCAGGGGAGGAGGTGGGGGGTGTGGTCGTCCCAGAGCAGAGTCCCTGCTGTGCCGCCGGCCGTGGTTGTCCCAGAGCAGAGTCCCTGCCGTGCCGCGGGCCATGGTTGTCCCAGAGCAGAGGCCCTGCCGTGTCACGGACCATGGTGGGCTTCATGGGAACTCGCAGGCAACGTCCACCCGCGGTCACCCGAGGCCCACCCCCACTTGCTTGCTTGCAGCTGGGCCTCCCAAAGGCTCTCCCAAGTCTCTGGCCACGGTCCACGGTGCTGTCATTCCGAGCAGACCAAGGGGAGACATGGTGCTTCCTTGTTTGGGTTTGTTTATGCTCAAGGCCTGAAACCCACCCTGGCCAGGACACGGCAAACTGCACACCTAATTTTTCCACAGTTTGGCTCTGTGACCGAATCCCACGTGCACCGCTCCACACCGCATGTCCAGGCTGAATGTTTCAGGCCCAGTCCATCTCACACAGAATCGAGTCCCAGCCGGAAGCAAGCAGTGAATCCCGTGGAAGCGGCTGCTGAGGGCCCCATGGGAGCGGCACGTCCCCGGGCACCGCCAGCGTGGAATCCCGTCTCTCCGGGTCTGGCCTTCAGTGACTGGCTGGCCATGCGGCAGGTCTGTGTTTGTTCTGTCTGTGGTGTGAAGGAGGGAATCCAGGGCCTGCACACTGAGCTGTATCCCTGCCCCTTTCTTCTTTTGAAATAGAGTCTCACTAAGTCACTAAGTTGCCCAGGCTGGACTTGAACTTGGGACCCTCCTGCTTCAGCCTCCCAGAGTGCTGGGATTATAGGCATGCATCACCATACCCAGCACCAGTGTCTTTAGAGGAGGTGCAGGGGATATGGTCATCTCAACACAAACCTAGCAAGTTCTTGGGAGGGGAGCAGCCCACATTGCACAGGATCTCAAAGGGCAAGTCGCCATTCCAATCTGTCACACACTGGCAAGGACACGGTGAAACTAACGCAGCAGGGGCACGGAGTCCTCCTGACACGCACTTCTGGATCTAAAAAGCAACGGCTTTCTGGCAAAGCTCACCTGTAAGCACATCTCTCACTACTGACAGTGCCTGACTTCCTTAAGAATGCGAGCAAATAAACCCGAAGCGGTGTGAGGCTGTGAGGGACAGAGGACCCTGAAGACGGCTCCCTCCACACCGGTCCCACAACGCTGTCCCCACCACCAGCCAGGTCCCTCCACACCCGCCTCTGCCCGCCATACGTGCCACCTGCCTCAACTGAGCACGACTTGTCCAAAGCTAGCAGAACCAGGGCTACGGAAAACCGTCAAACATTTTATAGTGAAATAAAAGCTCCGTGCTTCTGCAGACACAGTGTCTTGGGACTGAGAGAGAGAAGTATGCGCCCTCTCGCAGAGCTCCTCAGTCACCGTTTCAAACACAAATCTGTCGGGGAGCAATGACTCGTTCTCACAGCAGATCGAGGACCTGCCACAGATGCGCTGTACACAGGAAGCATGTACACATGAACCACGTGGGGCAGCGCTAGAGGAAATGAACTTTCTTTCTGCTTGGGCCAATTTAGATGAAGGATCATACTATGAATTTTAATCTAAAAACACTATCAAATATATGTCAACACTATCAACATTTTCATGGCTCTCAGAATAAATGACACAAGAAGACCCAAACAGATTTAATGCCCAGTCTCAGCTGCTACTTCCACAAAGACTGCTTAGTCTTGTTTCTGCAATCACCTACGCAACACTTCTTGTAACAGGGCTAAGCAGCCGTTCGCTCGCATCCCATTACAGCTGTAACGAAGAGCTACAAACTCCACAGCCTGAAACAACACACTCCACTCTCTCATCGCCCTTGAGGCCCACAGCCCAGCTCTCCACACACTGGCTCCTTCCCAGAGGCTCCAGGGAGCCCACCTTCTCAGCCTTTCCAACTGCCAGCGTCCAGCTGGGTCCTTCCCATGCCACTGTCTCACTCTGACACCTCTGCCCTCTTTCCGCTTCTTGCACATTTAAAGGACACTCGTGATCCCTTGGAGCCCACGAGTTGGTCCAGGATAACCGCGTACCTTAAGGCCAGCCGACTAACTGCCTTAATTTCACCCCCAATCGTAGCTGCTCAGAGCCGCATGATGGTATTCACAGGTTTCAGAGACTGGGACATGGGCGTCTGGGAGCATGGGGGCTCAGCTCTGGCTACTACCCCTAAAAGCCATGAAAACACACCTAACCTTATCACAGGGTAACAGCTACACAAACTAGAGGAAGACTGCACAGGAAAGGCACTTACAAAATAGGAAGGTCGCTGAATAATAATCACCTGTCAGTAACTACAAACATAAGAACTACTTCCCTGACACTGCTTTATTCACATGTTCCAAATGTGCTCTCCACACAAAAGGTGGGGAGGTCCAAGCCAGGTCCAGGTTCCTCAATATCCTTCCAAGGCCCCAGGACACAACATCAAGCACCCACAACTTAAAGGAAGCAAAGTTTGGTTTGGCTCATGGTTCCATGCATTCAGTCCATGGCTGGCGGGCTCCAAGGCGGGACATCATGGTGGAAGGGTGTGGTGGGGCAGAGTTGCTCAGTTCACGGTGGCCAGTGAACAGAGCAGGGGAGCAGTGCCAGAGAAGACAGGGCCAGGGACCAGATATGGTAGCCAATGCCACACCCAGAAGTGTGATTCACTAATTCCCAATCAAGTTAACACAATTAAACTCAATCACCACAAGCAGGCGTAAGGTTAAGTTTAAATTTGGCAGGGATTAGAAGTTCCTCACAGTCTGGACCCCTACTCCCATGTACATGCTCACTCCTACAGGCATTTACTGGGCACCTGCCACTGCCAGTCAGGGATCTGTACACAGAGACACAATGCTGACCACACAGGACACTGCTTCCTGCGGCAGGAAGTGGACCACCGAGTGAAGACTTACACCAACTCACCTCATAGATACAAAGCTGCAGATCAGGGCAAGTGCTCTAAAGACATCTGGGGCACCATGAGCACCGGTGATGAAGGCTCTGACCCCGTCAGGAGCATCTGTGTGACCCTTCAGCAGAGAGGCCTGAGTGCAGAGACATGGTTTAACAAAGCTAACACTGACAGAGAGCAGACAGCGCTCTCCAGCAAAAAAGACCGGGGACATATGCTGCTGGGGAAGGGCAGAGCAAGCACACATTTCAGCTTGTGACGGAAACTGCCCATTGTGCAAACTGCAGTCCTCCATGCTCGGCAGAGCGTCCCGCACACTCAGAAGGGCAGTCCAGCCCCCGCGGCAGAGGAGGCACCGCTGCATGTCTCCACCAGTGCGGACACTACACCCCATCACAAATGGGCTCTGCACCATCCCCACAGTGGACTCTGCACTCACTGAAGTCACACCCCGGGGCCTCATTCTTTCCAAACCCAGGCACCCAGTGGCTCAGAGGACTTAATAAAATGGTCACAAGTCACACAGAAAACTCCCATATGACAAGATTCCCCACCCACCTGCTGTTCTCCCACACACATTCCGAGAAACCAGACGTAACCCTGGCTGAGAGACCCTTTATGGATGGTTCCTACAAAAGGAAAGGGACACCAGCTAATGGAATCTGAATACACTACTGCTGGATCCTTCATGGGGAGAAATGTAGCACAGTCACACTAGAACTTCACAGGGAAACTAGGTGAGGACACACAGGGGCTCACTATGTTCTCTTCACAACTTGTCAAAAATCTAAACGAAGATGAAATGAATTTTTAAGAAGTGCCCAAAGAAGTAGAATTTTGTTAAAATGAACAGTTATACAGTTCAAAGCTGATTTTTTAATTTTATGTTTTTATTTTAAAAATTTAAAAACTGACAAAACAACAAAGACAAAATCAAAACAACACAAAAACAAAAATGATACATGACCTCAAGAAAAAAATGATAAAAGTTTACAATGGTTGCTGAATTACATACTGTTATCTTCAACGAAGTTGCTCAGTCCATTAGACATAAGAATGTAAGATTGATCAAACAATCAAAGACAGTAACAAGTAAAAGTTAAAAATAAAAATAATTTTTAAAAAAACATTAGAAATGATGCAGAGCTTCACCATACAAAATGGTAGGAGTTCAACAATGGTTCTTATACTGCATATTGTTTTCAGATCAGTTGTTCTAATTACTAAATTCAAGCATGTAAAATTGGTCAAGAAAAAAGAAAGTTTTAAGCATTGACTGTTCCTCTCAGTTAACTACA
>NW_004955420.1:28825788-28833541 GCF_000276665.1 Chinchilla lanigera | reverse complement strand
TGGAGATTCCTCAGTAAACTAGGATGAGAGGTCCCATTCAACCCAGCTATTCCCCTCCTGGGTATTTTACCAGAAGAACTGAAAACATCATACCACAGTGATATATGTGCACCCATGTTTATAGCAGCGCAATTTGTAATACCTAAATCTTGGAAACAACCAAATGCCCATCAACTGAGGAATGGATAAAAAAGATGTATTTTTATACAATGGAATATTACTCAGCTATAAAGAAAGATAAACTAGAGGCTTTTATAGGTAAATGGATGCCACTAGAGACCATACTCATTAGTGAAATAAAGCTGAATTTTTAAAACAAATTTTTGTGAAGGGACATAAAATATATTTAGACTGGCAAAATGATAACTCTACCATGCTATAACTTTCATATACAAAATATGACAGGATAACCACTCATATATGAAGAGAAACATTCCATAACACTATAAATAATGAAAATGGAATTCTAAAATAGTCCACCAGAAAACAAAAACAGAAAACAAAAAGGGGATAAAAATAAAATAAATGCCAGACAATGACTGTACACATCAATAACTACATCACCTATAAAAGGACTAAATTCATCATGGACATGGCAAATCTGCAGAGTGGATTAAGGGGGAAAACTGACCCAACTATATGCTGTCTTAAAGAAACTCATTTAAAATCTAATAAAAGGAAAAGCTTGACATTGAAAGCATGAAAAAAAGATATCCCATGTAAACACTAATCAAAACATATTAAAAAAAAGTAGACTTCAGAGAAAAAAAATTACAGGAATATGGAAACACAGCATAAGGATAAAGTGACAGTGATACAATTACATAATGACTCAATTCACAGAAACCCTGAATTGTGTCATTCAAGCAACACAGCTGCAAAACACTGAAACACAAATTAGGCAACCAGGAGGGAATAGCAGATCCCTAATTACAGTTGAGGACGTTACCATCCTCTCTCCATAGCTGAGAGAAAAACTAGAAAGAAATCACAAGGACGTGGAGTAACTTAACACTATCCTCAACCAAGAGAATCCAGTCAGCGTTTATAAAATACTCTTGCAAGTAGCAGAGCACACATTCTTCTCAAAGAAGCCACAGAACGCAAATGCAGACAGAACACACCCTGGGCTATGGGACAAACCTCTGAAAGTTTACAAAACTGCACCAGATGATGGAACAAATGTGACCGAAGCCAGGGGGATTATTCTGAGGGGCATTCATTGGGCAATGTGGTTTTTACTATAGTAATTTTTTAATTTATGCATTCAGCGTCTCTTTTGATTGAATTGTGTAACAAAAATAAACTTTAAGTACCTGTTGCTAAAGACCATCACTATATAATGAAAAGGGGTTAATTCACACAGATAACTAACATAAACAAAACATGCCATCCAATATCAGCAGAATATACATTCTCCAAGCACCCACAAAACGCTCTCCAGGACAGGACAAATGTTAGACCATCATAAAACAAGTCTAAAGAAATTCATGGAGACTGAAGTCATTTCACACACCCTTCCACCCACAAGACATGAAATCAGTTGCAGGGAGAACTTTAGAAAATCTACAAATATGTGAAAATTAAGCAGCACACTCCTGAACAACTGACGGGCCAAAGAAGAAATTAAAAACAGTATCTTGAGCCTAATAAAAATGGAAATGCAACATGACAAAACTTATGCGGTATGACAAAAAAATCTAAGAGGAAGTTTATATTTGTAAACACCTACATTAAGAAAAAAAGAAAGATCTCAAACTCATATTGTAACTTGAGGAATTAGAAAAAACTGAGTTAGCTTTTTAGAAAGATAAAACAGACAAATCTTGGGCGTGAGGGTGTAGCTCAGTGGGGGAGCACATTCCCATGTGGAAGGCCTTGGTTTCAATCCCTAGCACCACCACCACCACTCTAAATTCACAAGTTTTTAGTTAGACATAAAATTTAAAAATCAGGGAAGACTGAAATAAGAAATAAAATCATAAACGAAATAGTATCACAACTGACATCACAGAAAGGCAAAATCGCATAAAACTACAAATCAATAATCATATACCAAGAAATGTAACAAACTAAAAAAATTTGTAAATTCCTAAGACTAAATTGTGAAAAGAAAATCTAATCCTAACCAGTAAGGTAACTGAATAAGCAATCAAAAACATCCCAACAGTGAAAAGCCCAGGACCTAAAGGCTTCTCTGGTGAATTCTACCAAACGTTTAAAGAATAAGTAATGCCAACCTTCTCAAACTCTTCTAAACCCAAGAGTCATAAGAAACACTTTCAAACTCCTATGAGGCCAGCATTGCCCTCACAGCAAAGTCAGACCAGGACACGACAAGAAAGCTACAGACCAGGATCTCTGAAGAAAAGCCCAATATCCAAAGATGAAAGCAAAGTAAACAACACATTAAACAACCAGTACCTCATGTTCATGTGGAATTAAACTTGGAACACAAGCGTGGCTCAACATACACTATATAAATGCAATACACCATATTAACAGAAGGACAAAATCATATAATCATCTCAACAGATTCAGAAAAAGCATTTAACAAGATTCAGCATCAACAATTAAGCAGCACACTCCTGAACAACTGAAGGGCCAAAGAAGAAATTAAAAACAGTCTCTTGAACCTAATAAAAACGGAAATGCAACATGACAAAACTTATGTGGTATGACAAAAAAAATCTAACCAACACAGCAGCAAAACACTGAAATACAAATCAGGCAACAAGGAGCAGCATACTTTCATGACAAAAAACTTTCATCAAATTAGGTTCAGAAACAATGTACCTCAACATAATTAAATCAAATTTTTTGACAATCCCACGCTAATGTCATATTCAGCAGGGAAAGCTAAATACTTTTCTCTAAGAAGCCAGTGAGGTGGCGCACACCTGTAATCCCAGCACTCAGGAGGATTGCCTAAGTTCAAGCCCAGCCTGAGCTACATGGTGAGTTTAAGAACAGCCTGAACTACAAAGCAAGACCCTGTCTCAAAAAAATAAAAAATATAAATAAATAAATAGATGCTATTCTGTAAGATCAGGAAGGACGTCTACTCTTGCAAAAGTTATTTCATATATTACTATAAATCCCTGCCAGAGCAAATAGCCAGGAAAAAACAACTGACCTAAACTGAGAAGGAAGAAGTTATCTCTGCTTTCAGCGGGAACCTGTTAGAATAATGAATTCAGGAAAGCTGAAAGACACAAATCAGTATTTAAAAGTCACCTGAATTTCTACACACTAACATTGAACTGGGTAGAAAAGAAGGTAAGAAAATAATTCCACTTATAATCAAACAAAGCAGCAAAAACCAGAATAAAATCCAGAGGTATACATTTAACTGAGACGAAAGGAAGGTCTGTCTTGAGTTCCCGAGGAAAGCAGGGAGCCAGGAGCGCACACACGGATGTGCAGAGATGCGGCGAAGTCGGCCTTCACTGTCCTCATACTCGCGACCGCTGTGGGGGGTAGAAGTGCCCAACTACAGGGATTAGCGAAATAATTACACTAACACAGTGAGACACTAGGTGGGAAGTAAGCAGAAGAACACACGTGGGGACACGCGCTTACAAATGAACACACACTGTCGCCGTGGACCTCATGAACCGCAGAACTGAGTATATGGTGCAGTTCATTTTTGAAAGGAGGAGAAGCAGGCGAGACACAGGTTAGAAGAGGACAATCTACGTCGAGCCGTGCAGCTGTGAGAGGCACGGCGACGATGGCTCACACTTCTCCATATTGCTGAAACTTCTTACAGTGTGTATTATTTTCCTTAGTAAAAAACATCTAAAGCCTCCACGCGGTAACTTGCCCTTCCTGGCTTCACCTCACAGCCTTCCACCAATTTGGTGCTGCTAATAAATCCAAAATGCGTCTCACTGCCCAGAGCTGCTCTCAAAGCTCTACTTCTCCCATAAATCTGTGAATTGATTTAGCGCTGCCGATTCCCCAGCTCTGTGGAAAATACTCTGCAGCTCTGCCTCAGCGCATTCTGCTTTTTCTTGTTCACCAAGAAAACAAAGGCAAAGAGCATCCAAAAGCAAATGCTGGGAGGTGTTTGCCGCTTTCTCGAATCAGAACTGGCGACTCTGCACTGACATTTCTGCTTCACTGTAGGACTTTTCCCCGCTGTCTGCTCAGGACTAAACGTTACGGCTCCTGCGCTGAAGGGTCCTGGGGATGCGCACCACGGAGCGGGACGAAGACAGCAGGCACCCGCTGCTCTCACTCCGGGCTCTGCCCGTGTACTCCGCACCTACCCGAGTCACTTCACCGTGTTCCGTCTGCCAGGGTTCCAAGTGCATGTGGTTTTAGCAGCAACCACAGTACGCTGGATTTTTTCAACACAAATCTGAAACCGCAGCCAGGGCCCAGCGGCCAGGCTCCCCCATGTCCAGGGCTGGGAAAGCCGGGCAGCACCGGCTCTGGCCACACTTCCCGGAAACCAGACCCAAGCCTCCTTTCGTGAGTGTCACAGAAAGAACAGTGACCCTTCTGGTTTTGTGTTTCAATTGCTTCAACCAAGAGTAAAAACTGCAAAAGCTTACAATCTTGGAGAGGCCAAGACTTAGTATCTTACCAGTTACCTACTTCCCTCCTGCGTTTTTAATTAAACCTTCTTAGCAACAGGTCAGAATGAATGAATGCTCTTCTCCTCTAAGAACCCTGAGGCTTAGAAGACAACTAGAAACAAAACTGATGACCTCAGAAGTCAGTGTTCTGTTACTGCAGCAAATACCTGGGAGAAATCAAGCTAAAAGGACCGACGGTTTATTCTGGAGCGGGTTTCAGGGTCTCTGTCCAGGACTGCTTAGCCTGAGGCTGGGGGAGGTGGGAATGTTTGGTGTGGAAGTGGGGTAGGGAGGGAGGGTCCTAATGTCCCTGAGGCCGTGACCTGCTCCCTCCAACCCAGCCCCACCCCTTCAAGGCTCCCCCCTCACCTTACACGCCACACCTGGGGGCCAGGTCTAACACCTGTGCTTTCGGGAGACACTTCAGACACAAACTACTGCAATGATATTTTAGCTTTTTTTGTTTTGTTTTGTTTTGGTTTTTTTTCCGGTACCAGGAATCAAACTCATGACCTTGCGCTTCCCAGGCAGGTGCTGTGCCACTGAGCTAAATCCTCAGCCCCTATTTTAGCTTTTCTAAAGTGGTTTTGTATCCTAATAAAAGCTATCATCTTTCCAACTAATTGAGCCGGTTATGCAGAAACTAGTTATGCTTTAGCCAAAGTTTACTAAGACGGTCTATTTTACTCAGCCCAGCCCATCTGTCCAGCTGACATATCACGGGTCAGATCAGAGTCATTTGTTCAGTGGGCATCTGACCAGGTGCACTTCACTCAACTCAGCATCGGCAGACTGCGCCTGAGCCCTAGAAAGTGATTCTCCAATCTTGTGACACAGACTGTCAAGCCCGGATCGACACAAATCCATTTTTGTTCAAAAACGAACGATTTGCAGTACGCATTGGAATGGCACCGTGTTAGCTGTGTGTAAAGTTATCTTCTGTATAGAGGGGAATTCGTCATGCAGCTCCACTCCGCAACTATAAAAGCCCTAAGTGGGTAAATACAGGCTAAGGAGATTTATCTCCCCCATCCAACAGCTACTCTTTGCATAAATTTGCATCTAAAATTTAAATCAAACCTTTCCATTTTTAGAAGTGGTGGTCCACGTGTGCAGCAGACTCTCGCTGACAGCACAGTGGACACAGCAGGCACGGAGCGTCTCGGAGCGCAGGGACCCGCTGCCATGCCCCGGGAACCCGTTCACAGGCGCGGACTGCAACTGGTGTACAGCCCGGTGAACGCGCACGGCAGGAAAGGCCCCTCCACCCCCGCCCCAGCGGTTACATCCTCCCAGCGCCAGGGGTCCAGCAAGAAACCCTGTCCTAAGATACAGCTGACTTGAAAGATTTACTAAAGCCTGCTCCAACCGCTATCCTGCGGAACTATTAGAACAATGTAATTGCCGAAGCGGTGCACTGCTAATCACATTTTTATTGTTAACTTTTGCCACTGAAATTGCTCTTCAATTGTTTGTTTTGGAACAGAGACATAAAATATCATGACAGTGATATTTTGGAACATATTGGAAAATCTGCCATGAATAAAGATTTTTCCCAATAAAATAGATTCTGCCTATATTACTTGGCGTTAAAATGATGCACTGAAGTAGCCAAAACATAACCCACTGACATAAAATGAGAGTTATAGCAACATTCAAAGGCTGATACACCCCAATTCACTTTTCAGGCACATTTTAAAGAAAAGTCTACGTTTTAGAAAGAGGCAAAATAGAAAAAAGAGCGTCCTTCGGCGTGTTCACCCGGTGACTCTGCCCTCAGAAGCTGCCCTCCTCAGAGCTCGCCTTCCTCAGAGCCACACACACCAGGCAGACCTGGTCCTCAGGCCTCAGGCTGGACCCTGCGAGCACCCCCCGCCCCATGCAGCACCCACCGCCCGTCCTCCACTCCCTCAGCACAGAGCCTGAGCTGCCCAGGGCCAGCAGATCCGGAGGCAGACAGGCAGCAGCACCCACCTCCAGGGAACCAGCCCCCCACGCCGTCTGGTCCCCCTCGCTTGGAGGGCTCATCTGCACTGTGGACCCGACCGGGTGACGAGGCTCTGGGGAGGCGGCTGGACTCCTGCACTCTTGCTCCCGGCTGAGTGTGCTTGTGACCTGGAGCCCGACCCTCCCACATCCTGCCCGTGGCTGCTCGCCGACCTCCCGGGTGCACCTACCTCCCACAACGCAGGGCCCCAGGGAGACTCTTCTCTTCAAGTAGAGGACACTATCTGATTTTGAAGGGCATAAATTGTTTGCAAAGCCAAGAAAATAGGACCTAGCCAGAGTATCAGCCCTGCACGATTTTGTCAGGCTCTTCCTGAGCCTCACTGCCCACGGCTGGACAAGGGCACCTCTGTATCGACACCCTGCTGCTGACCGAGCCTTCCCAGCCCTCGCACTCCCCGCACGCCTGCCCTTCCCAGGACAACTCCGCCCGCCCCTCAGGGTCCTGGCCAAGCGCCATCCCAGAGGCTGCCCTCCTCCCAGCCGCAGAGCCCCACAACCTCCCCGGCCCCATCCACAGAACAGCTCCCGCCACAGGCGGAGATGACCCATGGCGCCCTGCAGTGCGAACTGCTGTCCGCACAGAGGGAGGCCCTGTGACCCCCAGCAGGTGCGGTTCTGGGCTGCTTTTCCTGCCCCAAAGTGAGGAAAGTTACTTTCTGTTGCTACTATTGGTTCAAATCCACCCTTGGAGCTTAGCTTCTCAATGCAAGACTAGGACAAGATGCACTGCTGATAAAAGTGCAACGTGGGAGGAACTCCAGGAAGAAGGAAGCCGTCCTGACGCCTTCCAGCAGCCTGTAGGCATCTCACACCTAAGCAGCCGGGGCTGAGAGTACAGGCATGACCTGGGAGTCCAGCAGCTGCCCTGAGAGGGCAGGGCTGGCGGCGGCTATTCCGCTGACAGACAGTAGGGGCAGGAGCGGCCACCAGCCTGCAGGGTCCCACCCAGGCTTCCCTTGCCTGTGGGAAACACAGGATCCTCAGGCCCCTAGGCCCTCCCTTTGTGTGGGCCGGAGCCGCAGGTTACTTGGGGTCGAGATGAGGACTGGAATGCCTGTGCCTCTTGAGGAGAAAATGTTCTCCCCTCGCAAAACCTTGAGAACTTGCTTGGCTAGGCTTTCACAATATGGGAAAGTGGCCAGAGGCCTTGTAGATTA
>NW_004955420.1:28745683-28820378 GCF_000276665.1 Chinchilla lanigera | reverse complement strand
AAAAAAGGAGGAACTGTGGGAAACACAGGATCCTCAGGCCCCTAGGCCCTCCCTTTGTGTGGGCCGGAGCCGCAGGTTACTTGGGGTCGAGATGAGGACTGGAATGCCTGTGCCTCTTGAGGAGAAAATGTTCTCCCCTCGCAAAACCTTGAGAACTTGCTTGGCTAGGTTTTCACAATATGGGAAAGTGGCCAGAGGCCTTGTAGATTAAAATAGAATGTCTCGGCCTTGTAGAAAATAAAATGTCCCGAGCAGTCTTGTGGTGGTGTGACAACTTTCTGCTTCTCATGCTTTAGAAAAATAAGATAACAACCGACCTTGGTTTATTGAGCACACCTGGAACAGACTGTCAGAAAAACAATTACTTGGCTCGGTATGTACTCATATGTTATCTGAAAAACTACACTTGTATGCTATAAAACTTCTTACAAAATAAACTTCAGTATGCAGTTGCAGTTGCAAACTTGGCTCTTGCTGCTCTGCATCCCCTGTGTCCTGGTTTTGTGCCTCTACCCCGGGCCCCGAGTGCAACAGACACTCACACTTGCCCAGGCCTGACAGAGGCCTCGCTGGGAGCCAACAGCCACGGAGAGCTGAAGGACGCGCTGTGTCCCCAACTCCAGGACCCATCAGTTCTAAGACGCACCGTTATGTCATCGAGCACTGAGGGAGAAAAATGTTGCCAATTAAACTATGACATGGCTCCTTCTTACTCAGAAATTTTATTTTCTTTTTATTGAAGGAGCTCTTTTAGACTTATCCTGACATAGCTTTTCTTTATAATATATCACTCTCAGGCATTTATAAAAAGGAATGTAAAAGTGAAATAAATTGGTTAAGGCAATGACAACCAGGTCACCTGTCTGAAAGCAACTGTAAAACGCCATTGATTTGGAAAGCAGACCTGGGTTTCAGAAATGTTACAACCTGAGAATCCTGTGATTCATAGAATCAATAAAATAGTGTATTATGCGTATCTTGGTATCAAAAAGTTTAAGAGGACAAGGTAACAGTTCATAGAGTACCTGCTACGAAGACCCTGCACTGATTAAAAAATGTATTTACATGGAGGAAAAAAAGCTCAGATTATTTAACTCGGGAAAGACGGAAGTACAACAGAAATGTAATAATGCTCCTCAAGGGCAGAAGGCCCCACCCCACGAAGCAGTGACTCCATCTCTTTTAGTCTCTACTGCGTAGCAGCAGGATCTCCCTTTAAAATAACAACCAAGCAAAAACCAAGAGCGCGGCCCCGCTCTGGTCAGGGGAAGAGCCCCAGCCCGGACGCGCAAGGCCATGGGGCCCAGGCCTGGTTCAACTCTCCGCGGCAGCCGCCCCAGCCAGGGCAGCGCTGAAATCGGGCACCCATCCCTTCAGCATTCTCCGTCCCGTGAAAGGCACGCTCGTGCTCGGAACTTGATCCGCAAAGACCACATGCAGCCTGTAAGAAGGGACGTTCTGCACTGAGACTCCAGGCCTTGGGGCGGGGGACAGCCGAAGGCCAAACACCACGGCGGTCAGTCACCAGAGGAGGCGAGGCAAGCCGACCGACACAGGCTGCGGGGAGCAGGAGGAGGTGCACCACGCATCAAGGCCCTCTGCACTCGAGCTTGTGCACGGCCTCGTTTCAAATGCCGACTGATGTGGCTGCCTGGACAGCTTTGGCTCCTGCCCTCTGTCCAACCACATGGCCAAGCTGCAGAGCTTGTGGCATCAGCTGTCCCCCCAAACAAATCCAATTCCGCAACACGCACCCTTCTCAAGCACCCCCGTTCCTGTTCCCGATCACAGCGTCTTCCTCTCCCTGCTCCCGGTCCCCTCTCCAGGGAATTCAGCAGAGCACTCCATGCGCTCCAGTCTGGGCTCCACCCGCAGCTCCTGCCATCGGGCACTGGGCCAGGCTGGGGAACACGCCCCTCTATGCCAGCTCCCTGTCATGCAATAACTCAGCACTGAGCTTCGGACGCTGTGTCCCCTCTGAGTCAAGCTGTTGCTGAGCTCCAGGAGAGAGGCGAGTTCTCTGAGGGGTGAAGGCCTGGAGCACTCTTCCTCCTGCTGGGAGGTGCAGCAGCGCCCCTCCGCCCGTCCCACGTCAGACCCCCGCTGCTGGCATGCTCAGCCCTCAGAACTGTGAGGAACAAGTTTCTGCTCACTGGAGATCGCCCCGCACAGCACATGCACACGCACACGCACACTACCACACCAAGCGGCTGTGCTGCATGGAAGAGGGAGCCTGCTCTGAGCCACGACGGCTCTCCACAGCAGTGAGAACACAACCTGCAGGCTGGCGCCGTCAGGTGCTTCTGAAAAGCTCCTGTTCCACTGCACAGCGGAGGCCAGACGGTGAGGACGGGCCCCTGCTCTGCACCTCACACTGTCGCGGAACCACGGCCCTCAAGTTCCAGAAGGGAGGACGCCAGGGGAACAAAAGAACCTCCCCGCAGGCGGCGCTCCTTAGCAAGCCACAGCAACTGTTTCCAACCCAACTCTCAGATCTGGACAGGGGCCTCCTCGGGTTTCATCAGGGGTGACGAGAGCCAATCCTGCACCCCACACAAGGAGCCCCCATGGGTGGCTCTCATTTAAGATGCCTGCCATGGTAGCAGAGGGACGCAGGGAAGCTGAGCCAGCCCAGTTCTGGGAAGCAACCCCAACCTCAGGCACGGAGCTGCCAGCCTGGCACCCAGGGATGCCCAGCGGAGGGAGGCCGTGGTGCTCTGCCCGGCTCCACCCACCGCCCCCCGCGAAGTGTTCTTCCTAGATGAGGAGACATCCATTGATGACTTCAGCAGAGATGAACGGCAGGTGATTCGTGAAAGGGCGGGTTACTGAGCAGCGCAGACCTCCCCGCAGCAGAAAGCGGAGGTGTGATGAGGCTCATGATACAACCAAGAGCCACAACCCTCCGGGGGGAAGCCCAGGTGACAGAGCCAACCATGCGAGCCAGGCAGAACCTGTGCAATGTTAAAGTTTCACAAGAACGTTTCCTTTCTTACCAATATTACTTCAAAAATCAGCGGGACCAGTTTGCTTTCTTCCACAAGCCTGTTAAAAAAAAAGAAAGTAATCACTTATTAGATAACATATATTTGAACCAGGGCCCTGATATAGAGCATGAAGCCCCCATGCTTAATTGCTGGAATTCTGTGACTGAGAAACAGCACGATTAAATACTTGCTTTTAACACACTGAGCTGCGGCTACGAAACACAAGAAATATGAGGCTTCTCTGAAAGCAGCTACTAGCTTTGCCTTATTGACCAACACAAAGTGAAATAGCAAGTAGATTGGTATTTTAAATGTACACATTAATCAAAATTCACAATTATTATAAAGACTATCAAAAAAGGTAAAGCTAGCTGAAATAATGAAACCAGCCCTCACCGCACAGCTAAATTATATGCATGTGACAATGTAATTTTTTATATAAGCCTCATTAGCTGTCTTCTCAGCATTAATGAATTCATCTCCAATAAATTTTAATGGCCTTTAATTTTTAAGAAATTAGACACCAATCTCCCGATACATTCTAGGCATTTTTCTCATCAAATACAGTTATAAATTGTCATCAGTTGTAACAGAATAGTATGTTATGCAATTTAAGAGAAAATAGCTTAGATAAAATCAAAACCATTCAAAAGTCACACGTTTTTAAAAATAAGAACAGTTCTTTAACCTCTAGGTACTTTTGTCCAAGAGCAGTAAACTGTTTCCAGTAACCGGCCAGGAAGGAACTATCTGACCCTTCGCCGCCTGCAGTCTCCAAGCAGCCACTCGACTCCGCCACAGCCACTAACACGGCCACAGATGGAGCGGCCAAGCACTGGACCCGTCATTCTTTATTTGTGAAGAAGACAGGCAGCAGCCACGCTGTGGCCGCTCAGTCCTGTCCAGTTCAGAAGAACCGTACGCCTGCATCACACTTTATTCACTTTATACGATAAACCCGCATAAAGCAGACAGTAACAGGGTTATCACACGGCCTCGTGGGAGCTGCTCCGATGATGCACAGCTGAAGAAATGCCTGTGAAACCACTGCATCTGGAACAATCACAGCGCTTATGACAGGTATTTGTGGAAAGTGAGACAGACATTTACCAAAGGATGAACGAAGCCCTGAGGCCACCTCAGTGTCCAGAAGAACTAAATGTGTTACTCTCTGCTGCAGCACGGCTCACAATCAACCTACATGCCAATTGGCAGACACGTGGGACACAGAAAACATGCCCTATTCACAAAAGAATACTACTTAGCCTTCAAAAGGAAGGGATGCTGTCAGTTACAACAGCAGGGATGAATCCGGACAGTGGAACCTAAATGAAATGATACCCACGCATGAAAAGACAGCGTGTGACCCTCTGTGTGCGATCTCAAAGTGTCCGACTCGGAGAAGCACAGACGAGGGGACAAGAAAGTAGTCACTTATTAGATAACATATATTTGAAGCAGGGCCCTGACATAGAGGACCACATAGGGGACCGCAGTGGGGCAGAGAAAAGGGAACAGCTGGCCACAGGGTGCGAGTGCCGGTGTCTGGGGGACTAAGGGCTGGCGACACTGCACAGCACGGTTGCTGCAGTCAGTGACGTCCTGGATACTTCCAAGTCCCTCCAAGAACAGCTTTTAAATGTCCCCCCACCAGGCAGTGATGGCATCCGAGGTGATGGGCATGCTGATCGGCCTGGCTGAACCATCGCAGGAAGCGTCTGCGCACCCCAGCATCCCTCTGTGCCCCAAATGCACAATCCTCATCCACTGAAACTCCGCCGTAATTAAAATGAGTTACTGATAGAAGTGTAACAGAGTGAGTGTGTTACTCGTGCAATCCCTGTACGCTAAAGGAAAGAGGCTTTGATGACAGATGCTCAGTTCCAGTGTGCCCTCCCAGTGCTGGCGCCGCTTGGCCCGTGCCTCTCCATGTGGCTGGGACACTCCCTGCAACAGCAGGAACCAAAGCATGTCCCAGGAGAGCCGAAGTGGTGGCCTGAGCTGATTCAGCTGTGGAGACAACAGCAGCACCTTGTGTACTCTGGTGGGTGCACCAAGGACGGAGGCGCGTGGTGGGAGAGTGCGCCTCCTGCTGGCACAGTCCCACTGGAGACCAGCAGATCAATGGGGACATTTACGCAGCCGGCCACCACAGCACGCAGAAAGGGTTCACAATGCTTCCCCACAATGTCTGGCCGCACCTGGTTACAGAAGCAGAGTCGGTGCCGGAGGGGCCAGGCTGAGTCGGGGACACACGGGGCCCTGTATTATTAGTCTGTACTGGTGCACAAGTCGCACCCGTGGCAGCTTGAGAATGCCGTTTCCGGCCCCTGTCCTCGGTCAGACACCAGCTCGGTGTGGCTGCTTTTCCCAGAGCTACAGCTCGCCCTTGGGGCCGCGGGGCTGAGGGGCCTGGGGTCCAATCCAGCCTTGCTCGCACTGGGGGCACAAGTCTGCACCCCGCAGGAGGGGTGAGGTCCCTGCGCACGGCGGGCTGTCAACAGGGATCCTGCGCAGCCCTTCCGCACCTTGCCCCGTGGCCCCCTGCACCTCCAGCACCAGCCGGGGAGGACCTGCTAGGCATCAAGTCCTTCCCACGCTTTCAGGCTCTCTGCTGCCCCCGTCTCTGGCCTCTGGGCGGGATCTGAAGCACTGCGTGACAGCCAGGCCCACCCAGACAGGATCTACTTTTCAAGGTCCCCTGACTCAGAGCCTACTTCCAACTGCAACGACCTTCACCACTGCCCTGAATTAACGTGGGCTGAGCGACTGGAAGAAGGTGCGCACAGCAGGCACTCGGACTCCCGGAGTCCTGTCTACCTCGAGCCTGAGCTTGCCCACCCCAGTGCCACCGTACCCTGCCGCCCTTGCGACTCTCGCAGGAGGTACTTCCAGGAAATCTGCACGTCCGGCCAAAACAGCCGCTTCCAATCCTGCTCGTTAGGACTTCCGGGTTCACGTTTGTTCTGTGACCAGACTACTTGTCGTCAGCACCAGTCTACAAGCAAAGCTTTCTCGCTGATATTTGCCAGTCTAGTAGGCCCACGGTGCTGATTTTAAACTAGAAATCTCTAAGATCAAGCTGAATTCTGAATTACTGAGGCGATGAATCAGCTTCAAAGAGAAATGGTTCCACAATGTTTAGTTATGGTACGGTATTGCTTATACCTGAGAGCAGCGACATTCTTAACATTTCTTCTTGAAATGTTCGCTCTCTGCAATGCCTGCTAACCCGCTCACAGAGACTTGCAGAACTCTTCCCAAGAAAGGTGAGCACCTAAGGAGTTTCTCCTCACACACAGGGCAGGGCTGCGTTTCAGCGCAGGTAAATCTGAGACGCAGCCGTTTTAGGAAGAGCAGTCATCGGACCACTCAGCAGGAAGTTAACACCGTCCTTAGCTACAGAGGGAAGACACAGGAGACAGGACGCCTCCCACACAGAGACAGCTCCCACGGTCACCCCAAACACATGGAACTTTATATGAGAAACTGTTTTGTTTGAAAGCAAATGTTTCTTCCAGGTGTGATGGCGCACACCTATAATTCCAGCACTCAGGAGGCTCAGGCACCTGGATCCTTGCGAGTTCGAGGCCAGCCTGGCTACATAGTAAGTTCAAGGCCAGTCTGAGCTCCATAGCCAGACCCTGCCTCAAAAAAAAAAAAAAGCTAAAGAAAGCAAGTGTTTCCAACAGAAGGAGACAGAAATAAAGGGAAGAGTATCTGCTGCACTAGCAGCTCTGTGGAATGCGTTTCTGCCTCACACCTGCATGGCTTCCTGATGTGGCCCCGAGGGAGTCCACGTCTGTCCACGGACATGAAGCCACAGTGTCCCTACCACGGCGGCACAGCCAGGGAGTGGGAGAGCCCTGGCAGGTCTGGGCGCAGCCCGAAGGCTCTCCTGTGCCGTCCCAGCTCCAGGTGCCACCTGGCCGCCAAGTCCGGCTTCACTGGAGCTTTACCTCACTGTCCCAGCTCAGGCAGCAGAGCCCTTGGTAACCAGCCCAGGCTTCCTGAGCTGCCGTGGGGACCCTGCCCGGACCCTCCCCGGGCCTTGAACACTGGCTCTGCAGCTGGCCGCCCTGTGTGGAGTTTCCGTGCATCCCTAGCCTTCCCTGCCACCCGGCTGTGCTCGGCCCACAGCCCTGTAGCGAAGCTGCGGAGGCCTGCGCATCCGGGCACCATCTGGGAAGTGGCTGACGGTCCCCGCTCCGTGAGGAGACACGGGGCCCACACAGCCAGGGACAGAGGAGGCAGCGTCTCCGCTTCCACAGGTGTGAGCCCGACAATAAATAGGAACTGCACAGCAGGGATTTTAAAAATGCCTTTCACCTTAATGAACTTGCTTATTTCCCACAGTCCCTTTCGGTCCTCTCACTTCATTTGCTCCACGACAGATCTGAGCAGCCAGGCTGTCTCCGAGTCCATGGCCTTAACAGGGCTTCGATGTGGCGGGAAGATGCTGGACAGAGGAGAAAAGCACGCGAGCTCAGGGAGGAGCTAAGACTGGGCAGAGGCAGAGGAAGACCGAGGACAGAAACCTTGGGCGAGCCAACAACTCAGCAGGAAGAATCAAACCTGGGGCACAGTAGTCACCGGGCGCAGGAAGGAGGCGTGGGAGAGGGGTCGGATTAACACACCGCCGGTCCCCTGTGTCAGACTTTAGATTCAGTCCTGGTTCTGTAAACTCCACTTTGTTCACATCAAGTAGCTTCAGCGTGTGGCTCGCCTCAGGATCGCTTCTAGGCCCGCTCGGGGTTCTACAGCACTGAGGCCAAATCCACAGTGCCGAGGGCCTTGGAGCCACGGGACCTGGGATTCGAGTACAGTCCTGATTTAAGAGCCCGTGTATGTATCTGTGTCTTGGGGGTGGGGGGGAAGGGGAGGGAAGGCACAAAGAAGAGAGGGCGGAAAGCAGAAGACAAAGGGAGCAGAGAGAGCAAGGACAGCGCTGCGGAGACAAGGGGGCTCCGGGTGTGAAGTAGGAGAGAAGGTTTGGTTCCGGTTGACTTTCTTCCCGACATTAAAAACTTCCTCTGTGCCGTTAATTTAAATCATGGGTTATTTCAGCTACACCATCTCCTAGCCCACCATCCGTTTACCCCGTGCCCCCGCAGCCCCAGTGTTCTGCTGTTTGCCCTGATCCATTAGTGAGGAAACTCCAGCAGCAGGCAGGGGATCACTCGGGAGCGCCGGTCCTCACCAGGTCCTCCTGGATCTGCACTTCTGGGAGAACGGTGCCCCGAGCAGTACCAGCGGCTATGGAGACACTGGGCACCGCGAGCTTCCCAGTGCAGAAAAGCCTCTCAAAGACGCAGGGCCACCTGCACTCCCGGACTCTCATCCTTTAGGTAACCTGACAATGGGCATTCCTGTAGATGGTATCCTACGGTCCTGTAGACCGTATCCCAGCGGTGGAAAGGGAAATCCTCTCCAACAGCTATTAAGATATACTTCTAAAAGTGGAAGCAAAAGTTTTTCCAGTTTAATACTGACAGCTTGCTTGTCACAAACAATAGACTAATTTGTGACATTTGTGTTACTGACAAATTGAAAACTGTATGCGGGACAGCTCTCGTGCGTCCCCGCGCACACGTACCTGCCGTGGCACAGCCACTGAGAATCCACCCGAGGCAGGACTGGAGAATACGTTACTATTAGGGACGGCTGCGCCGCACACCAGCTCTTCTGAACTCAGCCTCCTCCATGTGGAATTTTGTATTCTGTGACCAACACCCCTCGCCTCACTCCAGGCTCCTGGTGACCACTGTTCCTCTCTCCACTTGAGTTTACATTTCTCAGAGTGCACATGTCAGTGAGGTCACGGCTGTGATCTGTCTTTCCACGCCTGGTTCATTTCATTTAGCCTAACATCCTCTACATTTACCATTTAAATTAACGGCACTCATTGTAATGAGTTCCTCTGTGCCGTTAATTTAAATCATGGGTTATTTCAGCTAACATCCTCTACATTTACCATTTAAATTAACGGCACTCATGTAAATGGCAGGATGTCACTTTTAAGGCTGAATAATATTCCACTGCGCATACGTAACAAGTTTTCTTTACCTACCTGTCCACTGATGGGCAGCTGACTGTCTCTGAGCTGACAAGTGGCGCTGCAGTGACCTCTCTCAGAGATGCTGACCTTTGTGCCCTGGACGAACACCCAGGAGGGGATCACAGCATCGCATGCTGGTTCCGTTTCTAACTGAGGGTCCCCTCTGCGCCCCACACTGGCAGAACTAAGGCAGGCTCCCCCAGCGGTGGAAAGGGAAATCCTCTCCAACTGTCCTCTGTCCTTTCGATGATACTCATTCTGACAGCTGTCGTGTTGT
Source organism: Chinchilla lanigera (assembly GCF_000276665.1). NCBI lineage: Eukaryota > Metazoa > Chordata > Mammalia > Rodentia > Chinchillidae > Chinchilla > Chinchilla lanigera. Next base: position 28,811,056 of record NW_004955420.1, on the reverse strand, counting down.
GCTTTTCACTTGCATTTCTCTGAGAATTAGTCACCCTGAACTCCTCAATATCCCTGTTGGCCATTTGTGTATCAGAAGAATTTGAGAAATGTCTGTTCAGGTCCTCTGTTTTCTTTTAAAATTCAAGTTGGTTTCTCTCAGGCTGTTATTGTTGATCTTAGTTCCTTACATTTTGGATATTCAGCTCTTATCTGCTGTATGGCTTTAATATTTCCTCCCATTCCAGAAGCTGGCCCCTTGGCTATGCAAGGCTTTTTCATTTGGTGTAATCTCATTTGTCTGACGTTGCTTTTGCTGTCTGTACTTTGGCTCAAAGGATATACTAATTTAATAAGTAAGCAGCGTATGTAATCCACTGGACTTTCAATAAGTATTTTTTTCCTTAAAAACTACCACTCTTTTCTACGATAACATCTTCATGGAATTTTATTACTAATAAGGTGACTGTCATACGCTACACTGTTAGAATCCCGAGACATCTACAGAAACTGACCCTTTGTTCACTTTGTCAACAAGTGGGCTGAGCAGGATTTATGACCCCAACAAGGAAAAGAAATGAGAACGCTAAGCAGCGGCGCAGTTCTAGCCAGCAATCTACATGCGCCCAGAAAGTGACAGAGCAGCGCCTGAGACTCAGACACTCTTGAGCCTGGCAGCTCTTGTGCTCTTTAATTGGATGACAAAGGCCCCGTCTGAATGCCAAGCACTGGCACATATTCCAGCCAGCAACCATAACCACGTAAAACCAAAAGACTCCTGGTAGAAGCAGGGCTCTGATGGGGCAGCAGGGTGAGTTGCAAGTCTGCTGTACTGCCGGGCCTTGCTGTTCAGCAGAGCTGAGCGACAGCGGCCGTGAACGCACCACAGTCACAGGGACACACAGCTTCGTCAAGAGAGAAGCAATGAAGGGCTCCCAGCGCAAGCGCTGTGCTGACCAAGATGACACGTCTCCTCGGACATCACCAGGGAAGGCGGGACTTAAGAACAACCGCAACGTAAAAACTGCCACATACCACCAAGGAACTGACTCCTTTTTAAGATTCCAGATGCAAGCGAATCACATCAAGAACTTTGTATAGCTATTATTTCTAAGTTACTGCGCTATACACGGGTGGTTTTGCAGGCAATGAAGTCCAGGTACGTACAGGATCCTGAATTAATTAGAGACTCGGCGACCATACAAACACAAAAATTAAGTCACAATAGAAATGCTTTACTTCAAGACAGCGTTATATTTTCCTTTGCCATCATTTGCAATGCTACACATTTTGACACCATCAGAAGCAAAATAAATTTGTTTTATGAGTTTAAAACAACCAGAAGGTATTAAGCAATGAGTTAAAAATTGAAGACAATAACCAGGAAATTTGGAAACGCCTGCCAAGCAAAGGGAAATGAGGGTAACAACAAAAATGAAGATTTTCTATGTTGCCATTCTGCCACAAGACCACTGTCACCTCTTCAAAGCCCTTTAAAAAAATAAAACAAGGATGTTAATCTGATATTAAATAAGCAAATAATCTAAAGAGCATCCCCTCTGATTCCAAGGCAAATGACACCTATGGAGGCAGGAGGAAGTAAGGAAAATGATGGATTCGGGGAAGGATAAAGTGGCTTGTTTTGACGCTAGACCCTACGTGTGCATGAGAAACCCAGTATTCCTTGGAAATGTGTCAATGTTTGGATTGTAACGGCCCAGGAAAACTGGCGGCACTTGGGTTTTATCAATGCCACCGTGACAGCCACCTTCTCATGGGCACTGCCATCCACATCCTAGTGCTACCAAGGGGGAGGCCCAGTCCCATGGCACGCAGGCCTCTGACTGCTTGCACCTCCCCACTGGCCAGCAGGGAAGCTCAGTGTGCTCAGACACCCAGCACGGACTGCACGGCACAGCTGATCTCGGCAGTGAGCTCCGTGTCCGTGCTAAGAGGCCTGGAGGCCGGCACCAAGACTCCATCACACTCTGAGGGCTCAGGCTAGACTCCTTGAGGAAAGTGACTAGAGCAGCACTATTTCCACAATGCTTTCACGGCGTGTCATGGCCGCAGGGTGTGCAGGGCAGTCTATCGCGCTGCCTCATGACCCGGAGAGGCGAGCACTGCCTCGTGAGGGGCAGTGTGAGGCAGCATCCTGCTGAGATGATCACCTCCAGACTTCCACTGAAAAACAGGAGGAGGGGTACGAGTTACTGCTGTCAGTCCCTGAAACAGCCAGGCCATCCTGACCAAAGACTTCAACTGATCACTGGCTTCCAACACAAGCAAGCAGTGAGCGCCTCGAGCCTGGACACTGGGGACGGAAGGGATCTCTGCAGGCTCAGGTGCCACGACCAGAGGAAGCGGTCCCCGCCACAGCGATGGCGAGAGAAAGACCGCCGCGATGAACAGCTCCAGGCTGCAGGCCGCTGCGAGAATGCAGATGCCAAGGGCTGTTTCCCAGGCAGAGAGGGCTGGTCTCGACCCGCACCCAGGATGAGGAGGGGAGGTTTATTCATCCAGGATGAAGTCAGGGGAGGACTCTGAGACGGTGAGCACGGTGACTGGGGAAAATAGGCCGAAAAGTGCAGACCACCAAAGCAGTCACGAGAAAGGTTTACACCCTGAAAACTAAGTGAATTTTCCCTATGAGTCAGCAAGAAAAACTGAATTCTTTGGCCCAAACTCCTATGCTCTCAGGCTGGTGTCCTCCAAGTTGAGCAGAACGAGAACACCAAGGTGGATGGCGAGAACTGCGTGGCTCTCCATGAGCGCGGAGTTCTGCAGGAGTCGGCGCTGAGCTGCGCCTCATGGACACAGGCAGAGGGACGCGCCCGTGGGTTCCAGTCTGGAAGGACTCGGAAGGAGAGCCGGGCTGCACTGGGCGCTGGCACCTGCAGGTGTGACGGCACGCGAGGAGGCGAGGGGGCGCGAGGAGGGTGCGGGCCTCAGTGACGACGGGGAAACCGGCAAGAGCGTGCTGCTGCCTCTGCCCACGATGCTGAGGACGATGTCCAGAGACTCGGACTGTTCTTCCCAGGGAGAGGACACAGTGAAACCGGGAGCAGTGTCGCTTTGAAGCCCACTGTGATAGTCACTTGGGTTTAGAAAAGCAGCTCTGCTTGGTAGGACAGACAACAATACACCAGGAGGTCTGGACCCCAAATCTGATCGTACATCAAAAATGAACTGTGGGCTTTGGGCCACCCAATTCCCCGGGGAGCCTCACCTGCTCCGGGTAGAAGGAAGCCTCTGCCGGCATCCTAAGCAGGCCTTTTCACACCGCACCTTTGATGCTGGCCCTGGGGGTTGGAAATGACTCGCCCTGCAGGGTCTCAAACCACACCAGACCCCAACCACCTCCTGCTGGAGCTCCAGCCACCGCAGGCCACTCATCTACCTCATCATGGTAGGACAGGGCCTGGCCCCTGAGTTCACCTCAACCATCAACATGGCTGATCCTCGACCTGCTTCACCCATCCGCACGTGCCGCTCCCATGGAAACGCCAGGGCTTCCCCACCTCTGACACACTCCAGTCCTGTCTGCCCAACTTGGCCCCAGGGGCATGGTGAGCCCCTCCTCTTGGGATCTGAGGCCTACAAACTATCTTTCCATGGGTGTTGTCTCTTTTCAGCTGGGTTTACCATAGCTGAATAACAAAATCGACATTTTAAAATGCCCAAATGATCTGCAAAGTTCCACACGGCTTTAAGCCGCCAATAGTTTTTATGTTTGCATCAATAAAGACAAAACAGTTTTCTGCCTTTACATCAGGAATCAACAACACTTTCTGAAAAGATTCAGCAGTAAGCACTTTAGGCTTTGCCGGACACAGGGTCTCTGCTCCCCATTTGTCTGTTTGCAAGGTTTACAGCTCTTTTTGAATGTAAACACCACCTGCTTCCAATGCAAGTCACCCACGACAGCCACCAAGCCTGGCCGAGGCCAGAGCAGGCTGACCCTGCACAGACGAGCAGGGCATCCTCAGACGGGAGGGGCTGCAGCGACCCCACACGCAGACAGGATGTGCCACACGCGGCACAACTGGAAAATCACTCTCACACGTGTGTGATAAACTCTAAGTGGCTCCCCAGCGGTTTCATAAGTATAACTCACTCACGAAACAGCTGTACACTCCTGACCCAGGAATAACTGCAAAGTACTCGTGAGCGTGGGCTCACAAGTACTCACGTGAGTGTGGGCTCACACGTGCACGGGGAGAACACAGCGGGCACATGCTGTACGGAAGTGACGCCCTCGTTGGAACCCAGCAGACACGGGCTCCAGCTTCACACACCCGAAACCACAGCAAGAACAACGCGAGCCCACTCCACCCTCACCCACACTCGAGCACAAAACCAGCGCCTCCAGCTCTCCACCTTCCCTCCGGAGTGGAAGTGCTGTGCTCCTGACAGACTTCAGAGGCACGTAACAGTCACTAGCGCAGGAGCAAGAACGTTCCCTGGAACATCAAAATGCTAAACTTTTCAAGGATATAGCAAAAGTTTGTACTCAACTGCTGAAAGGGTAACTTTAATGGAAGAACACAAAACACTTTAGCAAAGTCAACAGCTAGGACAATTTTAATCTCCAAAGCTTTCCTACGTAAATTTCGACACCAACAATGCATGTTGGTAGGTGCACAGCAGTGTAACCCTTTACGACTCCCATCAAGCAGAGAGAAAGGAGGTCCAAAAAAACCTTTTGAGTCAAGGCACTGCAAAAAGAGCCAGAACTCAAGATTTGCCCTTTTCCAATCTCTCATGCGCGCCTGAGCCCCTGAAATTCCTCTCTATCAAGACGTGTAGACGTGGACCCTGCTTGAGGAAGTGGTGGAGAGCACTGCCCAGGGGCTGAGTTCATCAAGGGGAAAAGCAGGTTAAACAGAGTTTGGGCCTGAGGCTCTTTGTGTATAAATCTGAAGGCGCTGGGGATCCTGGGAGACTGGTGGCTCCAAGTCATGAGGGTTTGTCTCCATGGACACTTGAGAAGCAGTAAATTACTTCTGGAGAAATCCATTTGCTCTGATTATAACAAAGTTTGCCTTTGGTGCATAGCTTTCATTCCTTATGATTTCATGTGAGCAAATGCTTGCACTAAATTCAGCTAGCTGAGGGGGAAAGACCCTCAAATGACTTAACAACAGGGAGACATCCTGAACACCCCAACACCTCTGCGAAGGTGGGCTTTTCCTTCTATCATATTACAAACTTTAAATTAAAACAGAATGCCAAAACCTGACTTAAGCCAGTGTGATGGCGCATGCCGGTAGTCCCTGCACTCAGGAGGCTGTGGCAGGAGGATAACAACAAACTTAAGGCCAGCCTGGGCTACCTAGTGAATTCAAGATTAGCCTGAAGCAGTGAGGCCTTGCCTCAAAAATAAATACATAAGTAAAAACCTAACTTTGCCAAGATGTAGAGACTGAGAGGCAAACGAAAGCCGCTGTGAGGCTGGTGTCTGCCGGAGGTTCCTCCTCCCCTCGCCTGGGCCCCTTCCCTCACCGTTCTCTGCAGGGTGCGGGGCTCTGGTCAGAGTCACCCGCACGGACGCTTCCAGCTCTGTCAGAGGGGCTGCTCTAAGATGCGCCCTCAGCAGCTCCTCTCACCATCAGAAGGACGAAAGGGAGGAGAGGTGAGGAAGGAGGGGCGGGCAGACAAACGGCGTCATCCACGGCACCTCCCACACTGAGCGCTAACCTCACCTCGCTTTCCAAAGGAGGAAGCTGAGGTGGGACAGGCTAAGCTTCTTGACCAGGATCACACAGCCAGTCGGGGAACCGCCTTTCGGTGCTGCCACCATCCTCTGCCCGCACTCTCTCTGACATCGTCCTACACTATGTAGCTGTTTCCTCGTTAAGTTCTAAGCATCTTTCAGGTAAGAACCTTACCTTATGCTCTATCTTTCTCATTCAGCACTTGCCAATTAGATGTTTAATAAATGAGTAAATCAAAAAATGAAGACACAGACCAAGAATCACAGATGCAAGCCAGCTGGGGCTGGGAGACCTGAAGACCTGCTTGCTTTCATGGAAGGACACATCACTGATTCACCATGAGCTTCCTTTAAGAGATCCTTAAAGTTCCACTTTTTTCTGACTTATTCTTGCATTTTTAAATGAATCTTGTCATAAAACAAATAGTTCTAACATTCTGGGCATCCTTAAAGTTCTACTTTTTTCTGACTTATTCTTGCATTTTTTTATGAATCTTGTCATAAAACAAATAGTCCTAACATTCTGGGCAAACTTAAATTATGACAATTCTTAGACTCAGAACATAAACTTTTTATAATGCAGAAAAAGAACTAAATTTTGCTCCAAAAAATCCTGACTTAAAATTCAATTTCTTTGCTGAGGGGTCAGGCGTGGTGTAATCCCAGCACTTGGGAGGCTGAGGCAGGATAGGAGGATTGCCTCAAGTTCAAGGCCAGCCAGGGTTACACATGAGTTCAAGGCTGGTCTGAACTACAATGGCAAGACCCTGTCTCAAAAAAAAAAAGTTAAAAATTTCTTTGCTGAGAAAGATTGGCTGAGAGCTAATTAGCTCTAATGGAAGGACTGCTCTCTTGGAGAGGAAGGCTGGGTGCGACTGAAGACAAAATTAAGATGGGACAAGGGCAGGGCGTGGGAGCAAACACTCCCCATGGCACAGGCGCACTCACGGGAGAGCAGCTTGCCTGTCTGCTGCGACAGAGCACATCCTGGTGGACTAGATTCGCCAGGGCAGCAGCCTCATCCCTGCCCCTGCACTTCCTGCTCCTGTAACGGAACACCCAACACCAGGGGTCCACAAGGAAGGAAGCGCATGTGGCCCAGGGCTCCAGAGCCTCGCACTTCCTAACTCAGAGGACGGCGAGTGCACCATGTGGAAAGGGCCGAACAGCAGACCCGGACCCAGAGAAAGTCGCCATCCATCCGGGAGGACCCTGCGCCTGCGACCCCAGCGTCACCCCCAGCTCTGCTCCCTGCGCCGCTGCCCTGAAGCAGGAGGCTCCCACGCCAGGCACGGGGGACAGCGAGGCACAGCAACACCTGGTGCAGACTGGACACACGCGCGATTCTCTCTGAAGGGGAAGGAAGTGCTCCCAGGTGCCGTGAGCGGTCTCTGCGGGTTCCCTTATCCGCTGAGGGTCCGATGAGGTCAGAGTGAACACAGTAAGAGCAGTGCTCCACCGGACACGGGGTCTCGTTACAGGGGTTGCCGTCTAGGGCCCTAAGCCCACACGCACAAGCCTAGTAAGTTACGATGCACGTCCTCTAGGCACAGGATGCTGACGGCCCCGACCAGCAGATTAAATCACAATCAACAGTTGCTGGTTATTTCATATTGCTAGAGACTGTTTGCATGAAACAATCAGGAGTCCTCCTCTTGATAAACATCTAAGTCAAGCATTTTACCTAAAATTGCTATTACAAGTCACGGGGAGGACCTCTAACATAGGACGACTTTACACACCAAATTAGAGGTGACAGCTCTCAGAACTAGGCCTACGTTTGTTCTGGCACAGTAAACACATAAAACATAGGACACTCATAAAAACAAAGCAAATCACATGTTGGATATAAATACATAAGAAATATTATCCGATGACCTCAATGCAATAAAACTAGAAATTAACATAAAAGGCTCAATTTTCACATATCAGAGATCAGCTGGGCGTGGTGGTGCACACCTGCTAACCCCAGCACTCTGGGATGCTGAGGCAGGAGGATCACAAGGTTGAATCCAGACTCAGCAACTGAGTGAAATGGCGAGACTCTATTGCAAAAAAAAAAAAAAAATGGGGGCTGGGGATTTAGCTCAGCGGCACAGTGTCTGCCTGGCAAGCGCAAGGTCATGAGTTCAATCCCTGGTACCAGGGGGGGAAAAAAAAAAAAAAAAACAGCAACAACAACAACAAAAAAAAAAAAGTAAAGGTGGCAGGGCTATTGCTCAGTATGGTGACCCAAACTGCCATCTGCTCCCTACTTCCTGAAAAAAGAAAGCCAAAGATCACACACCCGTGAACTGCATCAAGGGTTTACTGCAAGCACCATTCTTGCACAGCTGGTAGAGAGAAAACTGGCACGACTTAGACTGCAGGCAACTTAGCAGGCAACTGCACAATTAAATCCTCCAATTAGCGGCTGAATCTTATTTGCATGTTTACTCAGCTGGGGAACTCCAACAATGACCTCTAGACCTACAGCCCGGATTTCATCGGCCTGGGTGGAGTCAGGGACTTGGAACTCACCTGACAGAGTCCAGGGTGACACCAATGTACCCACAAGCTGGGCACCACCGGCTTCCACCTTTAATGATCCAGTTCCACGTCCAAATAGTTAGCATATGACGGGACGAAAGTCCTGCCACTAATTAGAGCTTCGTTTTAAATAGTAAACTATTAGGAAAAAACAAATATTCTCTATGTAGAAAATGCAATCTATGCATCTGTCAACAAAAGACCCAGACGATGCGTGCCTTCTCCTTCGCATAAGCTGTTACTGCCTGAAAGTGGTGCTGGCTGGTGCTGCCAACAGCGATGCGACAACTCACACAGACACAGTCGCCGCAGCCATCTCCCCGGAGTGCACAAGTGCCAGATACACAAGATTGCTCGCTGCCTGCAACATCACAAGATCAGAATCAGCTCAAGGCTGTCCTTCAGATGCTACTAAATTATGAAGTGAGGGAGGAGGAGGTCCATAATGCCATTCACCAAAATGGTTCAGATATCTTTGTGGACCAGTATTCAACATTTGTGCTGCCCCTGTAAACTGTTACACAGTATCCTATGTAACATATATGTGCAGCCTATAAAAATATTCCAGTATCATAATGGTATACCATTGGAAATATACCACTAAGTGAAAAACACCCAGGGGCAGAAAACACATACACAGTACGCTACTTGTGTATACAAGGAAGAAAAGAGAAAATGCATGTTCGTATTAGCTTGCATCAGGACACAGATGTAAGGAAGAGGAGAATGTAAAGCAGACGAGGGTGAAAAATGCCGGGCCGGGAAGGAAAGGCTTCTGTCTTCTTATGCTGATCTCTTCTCCTAAAAACAATGTATGACCCATTCAAAATATTTCACTTCAAGGGCATTCTTAAAATCCTAGGCAGGCACACAGCCATAATCCCAGTACTCAGGAGGCTGAGGCAGAAGGATCCCTTGAAGTTCCAGGCCAGCCTGGGCTAGATAATGAGTTCAAGGCCAACTTGGGCTACATAGCAAGATCCTGTCTCAAGAAAACAAACAAAAAATCCTAGTCAAGGAAATATAGACAAACCCCCGAGCCTGGTTCTTTATCATGTGCCCTGCCCCCATCTCTAGAGTTTGGTGACAGCTCTGTGCCCGCCACTTGGGGCCACGGCGCCTGCTGCAGTGGACAGAGCCGTGGGCAGCAGCCACCCAAGCCCAAACCTAAGAGGACAGGGTAGACCTGACACCTGCTTCTAGGGCAGGAGAATCTGAACAGAATCCAGCAAGAGACCCCAGGGACAGCACAGGTGCCTCCAAACAAGGGAGAGAAGGCACATTACCAATCTGTTCAACACAGCAGCGCAGGCATCTCTGCGCACCAGTATTCAATCTGCTGCCCTTTGAAACTGTTACACAGTGGTCCGTATTATGGCTATCTCGTAATTTGAGTCTGTATTTGTGTAGAATTACCTAAGTTACAGAAAACGGTAGCATTTTAAAAACTAAGTGCCTACAGGGAAATCCTCTGCAGAACAGCTTCTGAAAAGTAGCCCTGTGTTTGAGGGAAACTCGACACATATTTTAATTAGCTGCACTCAATAAACATTAAAAGATATTCAATATTATCAGTCTCTAGGTGAATGGGAAATAAAGCAAAGCCCCTATCAGTGCAGCAAAGATGTAAAATAACAGTAAGAATAAATACTCTGTGCAAAGATCTCCATATCATGTTGATAAAAGAAAAAGCGATTTCTGAGAAGACTTGGACAGAACACTATTGGTTTACAACCACTACACAGCACAGTAATTTAGCAGGATGCTGTCTCAAAATCTAAAAATAACAAGGGGCCAGGGATGTAGCTCAGTGTAGAGTGCTCCAGGTTTGAGCCTCATGCTACCCAAACAACACAAAAAAAGACAGAGTAAGCGCAATCTGTTCAAACTCAGGAAAGGATAAAGTCGGCACACAGCGTGGGTTCCTGACGTCAGACGTCTAGGACGAAGCTACCACAATTCGTCCTCAGCTTCTAATGCACACCGCCCCTCAGAACCAGCTTGCTCCTTGGGAAGAGACAACAGTGTCCTCTGCAGGGCAGATGTGGACTCTGGAGCCTTTGTAAGGTGCCGAAAGGCCAGGAAAACACAGAACTTCCAAACAGCTAAGCCAAGCATCCACTCTGTTCCCCAGCTGCCCACCAGGAGGCATGGGACAACAAGGTGACACTCTCACAGCACCCCTGGGTAGATGGAGGCCGCGCCTGGCAAGAGCCACGCAGCCCAGCACCCAGGAGACCCCAGCCTGACCCCCTGGCACTGCCAAGACCCCGCCATGCACAAGCACGCCCGCTGGGAGCCTGGCTGGGCGGTGCCCCACCCCCTGCACACAGCTTTCTTTTTTGCTGGGATCAGCAGTGGCGGTGGCACCTAACAATGCCTTTCAGGTGGCAGGAACTTGGAAGACCACATGGTTTCACTGTTGAAGACCAGCTGGCTGCTCGGGTCTGCACCGAGTCTTGTGACCCCAAAGCCCACACGCCTCCGAGAACACTCCACCTGGCTTCCCTGGTGCCCTCTGTGCTCCTGAGCACACTGTCCTTGGCAAGGCTGAAGGAGCCCAGGACTCCAGTGCCAAGGCGACCAGCACCGTCACATTCAGCAGCTGCAAGAGAAGAGCGCTCTCCACTATTTTAAAAAGTAGTGAACCAATAGAACGGCACCAAGTCAGTCAGCACTACTGAAATTTAAATAAAGTGTCCTGTACAAAATAAAGTATAAGTTAACACTTTTAAACAATATGTATTCATTTTTCCCCTTTAAAGAATTTACCATTTTTAGCATCACCCACTCCACAGGATACAAACTCGGGGTCACGAATGTGACAACAGCACTGACGACAGGTACTGCACCAGGAAACACGAAGAGTTACCACACTGGCAGCTTAAACGCTGGTCTTTCAGAATCTCTCTTCTCTACACATTTTCAAAGCATACAGAAATCTCACAGAGAAAAAATGAGACGAAGAGGCGCACAAGTCCAGTACCTGGTGAAGGTGGGGTTGTGCTCTGTCATGGCCACGAGCAGCTTCAGTGCGTAGGCAGGCACGGGGTCGGGCTCGGTGAGTATGTGCTCATACCTGCAGGGACACAGACATTAAAATGCTCAGGAACACTCCCTGCTGGAACGGCAGGAGCCACAAAGCGCAGGACAGACATTTGGACGCACCACGATGAGCTGCAGAACCTTAAAGGTTCTCTCAGCCAGAAAGTCCCCTCAGCCTCCCCTGCCAAGGAGGCAGCCATACTGACAGGGTTATGGTGAGGAAGTCATGAGACAAGCACTAGAAACAATCACCAAGTGTCAGTTCATTTTCTTGTTGCTGGGACAAAATACCCAACACCCAAAGGTAAAGGAGGAAAGGTTTACTTGGCTCACAGTTTGTAGAGGTTTTACCTCACAATCAGCTGGCTCTAAGGCAGGGTGGCATGGTGAAGGGCAATAGTTCACGGCAGTAGAAGATAGCAAAAGCAACAAGAGAGGAGGGAGAGCAAGCCTCTTTCTGTCCCTTACATTGTATGCAGGCTACCTGCCCTAGGACAGGCATAGCACTCACACCATTAATCACAGCATTGAACCATAAATCAATCACAAACTCTAGAAACCCACCCCATGGCTGCATGATGCTTTGGGGGGACATCTAGACACAAACCATAATATTCTGCCCCTGACCCCACAAAGACTCATGTACACCCCTTTATGCAAAAGGCATTTAGTCCATCTCAAAGGGTTGCCAAAGTCCTAACAGTGTCAGTGTTGCTGAAAACTCCAAGTCCCAAGTCTCCTCTGAGATTCAAGGCAAACTCTCCACTGTGAGCCCCTATACAAATGAAAAGAAAGTTAAACACTTTCAACATTCAATGGCATGACAGACATTTCCATTCTAAAAGGTACAAAGAGAGAGATACAAAGGAATGGGACCGAAGCAAGTCCAAACTCCAGCAGGGCAAACATTAAGTCCTGCAGGTCCATGTGCAGCATCCCAGGCAATCTGTGGCAAGACGTGAACTACAAAGGGCTTGGGTGGCTCCATGCCTACAGCACTTCCAGTGTTTGCAGCTCTCTCATGGCTTCTCTCTCAGGCCCAGTTTTCTCCCTCTTTGGAATTTTTCTTAGATGATCCACATTTCTGGTTTCTCCAAACTTCTGGAGTGTCCACTGCACCTTTGGCTTCATACTCACAACTTCACACACTGCCCTCTCAGGTGCACACTACACGGCCTCCTAGGCTGCCTTCTGAAATCTGTGTGGAATTCTTCCTTAACCCACAACTCTTCACTTCTGCATGCACCTAAAACTAGTGCCACATGGATGATGCCAAGGTCTGCTGCCAGCTGGAGCAATAGCCAGGCTTTCCTCTCTCTCGGCTGTAAGGGCTGAATACCTGCATCACCGAGCACTCTGAATCCAATTCTGAGGAAAAAATTCTCTAGGATGCCACAATTCTGGAACATGGTACTCTGGGGCTTTCTACTCAAAGCAAAGATTTTCATTTTTGCAGTTTTGAGGCTGTAAAGGGTAGAGTCCTGCTGCTTCTTGTGATGCTGTCAGGCCATTTTCTGTATTCTCCTATTCCTTCTCTGCAACTGAGATCTCCTCATGTCTATCTTGCAGTCCACGGCTTTACTGAAGCTGCCTTTCCGGTCAAACTCACAATGTTTTAAATCATCCCGCTGGGCTCTTTGTTCTTGATTCTCAAAATAAATCTGACTAAAAGCCCCAAACAGTCGTCATGCCACCACGTCAACATTCAGCTGCCTTGAAATTACTTCTGCAAGATTAATTAGTCCACCACCCTTAATCTCAGTCTAGGGCAAGTCTCTGGACACAAGTAAAATGCAGATAAACTTTCTGCGAAGCCAGAACACATGTCTTCTGGAGTCCAATAGCCAGTGCAGTCCTTTCAAATAGAAACTTCCAAGCCAGGTCTTTATCAGAAGGATTTCTATCCGCCTTCTCGTCTTCTGAGCTCTGACCAAAATCTCCCATACAGAACAGCCTAAGATGTTCCAGCTCTACTTTTTCAACCAGCATCTCCAAACTTTTGCAATCTCTTCCCACAAGCCATTCCCAAAGGCTCTTGAACCACATGGTCAGGTATAGTCACAGCAATGACTCCTCTCCTGGTATCAAATTCTTTCTTAGTTACTTTTCGTGGTGCTGGGACAAAACACCTGACACCCAAGTTAAAGAAGGAAGGGTTTATTTAGTTCACAGTTTGTGGAGATTTCAGTCCATAGTCCATTGGCTCCAAAGCAGGGTGGCACATGGCAGAGAGGCAGCAGTTCACGATGGTGGAAGACAGCAAAAGCGACAGGAGAGGAGGGGAGAGCAAGCCTCTTAACGTCCCTTATATTATATGCAGGCTACCTGCCCTAGGGTGGGTATAGCACTCACACTATTAATCCCAGCACTGCACCATAAATCAATCACAAACTCTAGTAGCCCACCCCCCTGAACACATGAGGCTTTGGGGGGACATCTACACACAAGCCGTAACACCAGGAAGGCATGGTATCTCTCTCTGCACAGCGTCCTCACCATTAGTGCTTTAAAATTCCAAAAGAATAAAACTCGAAAGTATTCAGCGAGTCTCCCTGACAATATCCCTCCTGTTCCCCCCATGCTCTGCCCTGCGGAGGCTGCTGTGTGAACCACAACCTGCTGCAGGTCAGCACCGGTACTCAGCACCGCGGAGTCCGTCAATGAGCAGCATCTAGAGTGAGCAGGTGGACGGATGGACAAACCGACCAACTTTACGACCTAATTCTCCAGGACAGTCAACAGCCAGCGAGGGAGGAAAATCCCTCCAAAAGTCCAACAGGGTATTTAAAAACCTGTGGCGTGAAACACATGCTTTTCCTCCAGCGCACAAGACCTCAGGCTCTCCGCACTCATCTAGTCTCGTTTGTAACTCATTGTGTAACAAGCTTAATTACACAGCTGCCAAGCCCAGAGCCATCACAAAGGAGCCAAGTAGAGAGGAGAGGGACAATTACAGGATGGCAACCTGACAATTACAAGAAACGGAACTTGAAAGCATAGGAAAAACAAAAGAAAGGTACCCCAAACTCCAGGCTGAAGGCGCCCCTGCTTCCGGCAGACGGCCCTGGACACACAACGGCTGGGGAGCCATCAGCAAGAAACGCCACGCTGGGGGCAGTGTCCTGTGGAGGAGCCAGGAAATGCCAACCCTTAGAAAGGCTGCTTGAACTTTTAAGTTAAAACAAAGATCTGCCCACGTATGACCCAGATGAAACATGAACCACTCATAATAAAATCACAGCTAAGTCGTCCACAGAGCAAAGACAGCAGCGTGTTAAGAAAATACAGCACAAGCAAGCTTGAACAATGCCAAGAAAGACAAGAACATCAGGAAATCAGCCAATCTGTTCCACTGCAGGAATAAAATAAAAATCAAGTAAACACCTGCAAAAATGATGCTGTGCTCGATAAACTAACATTCGATACCAATTTTCTTTAAAAGGGAAGAGTGCAGCAGATTAGAGAATAATCAGTTCCTTTCTCTAAATATTCCTGTGAAATACCAAGCTCTTCTCCTGGCCTGAGGTCCCGAGAATATGCTCAGGTTCCAAGGTTTGCTAGGGGACTCCGAGAACTCAGAATACTACTATACCACTAATTATGGCTCACAAATGCAAAAGGACACGGATTAAAATCAGCAAGGACAGAAGGTTGTGTCTAAGAGAGCCCTGGCAAAAGCTTGCAGGTGCTGTGTCCAGAGGCCAGACAAGTGCTTGGTCCTCCCAGCCACCGGACACAGAACTGTCACCAGGAGCAGCTTACCAGCCTCAGCGTCCAGCACTTTTACAGGACAGGCCCCTGGTCATGGGGCTCAGTCTGCAGTCCTGGAGGGCAGGCTGTGGGCATGCTGAGGCACACACTAGCACTGTGTGGCTGGAGTGTGCCATCTGGTACGTTCAGGCTGGGTACACAGAGACACCCTAAGGTGGCCTCAGAGTCGGGGCAGGGCCAGGGTCTTGGGATGGTTCAGGGTTCAGAAACCCTGCACCGCTGTTAATGAACCTTTCACCTGCACACACCAAATAGGTAAACTGAGACACTTCTGTTGAAGAAGGCAATAAGAGAAGAATGTCCTTGCCCTTTCCCTCTGCCAGCACTGGCAAAGTGTGGGCTGAGGAGTCTCTCGGGGAAGAACGGTGAGAAACTCCTCATGAGCCCCTCGCACTCTGGGGACCCCACCTGGACCTTCTGAATGACGGGGGAGGACACAACCTCACGAAGTAGTCTCTTTATTCACAGGCTCATGTAGAAAGCACAAAAGAAAAGGTTTAGAAATGTAATAGAAAAAAAATCCTCAACAGAACCACAGAGTACTTTTCAAAACAAGCTTAACAACAAGCATATAGAGTCCTCACTAGCGGAGAAGGCACCCCGAATTACTGACTGCACCAGAAGCAGGTCAAGGCCTTAAAAGCGGGGAGGCAGAGTTGGGAAGCTGTGTAGAATCCTCCCGAGGAGCACTCTTCTGTTTTCCTCTCGCTGGGAAAAAGCCACAGGAAGTTCATAAGGAGTATGTTCACACACAGCATCTTTGGGCTTATGTCAGAGACAGCTCTGCAATAGTCGGCAGGCTCTTGACAAAAGTACACTGTGATTCTGTCCACTCAGCTTCTAGGGAGAGACAAGGCAGTACACTAATAGCAAGTGGGCCCCACGCTGTGCTGTCTGCAGCTCAGCAAATGAAAAGAAAGAAAGAGAGAAAGAGGGCTGGGGATTTAGCTCAGTGGCACAGTGCCTGCCTGGCAAGCGCGAGGTCGTGAGTTCAATTCCTGATACCGGAAAACCACCTCCACCACAAAAAAAGAAGGAAAGAGAGAGAAGCCTCAGTGCTGGGAACTGCCTTGAAGAGGGTGACTGGGCAAGCATTCTGATGCTCGGAGCTCAGCTGCAGGCTGAGGTCATGGTTACCTCATAGAGCCCTGGCAAAGGGTCCCTGTACCCAACCTCTCTACCTCCAGGGCCCTTCCGACCCAGAAGCTGGAGCAGCTGAACTCAAGAGGGGAGAACTCCCAGCCACTGGGAGTGAAAACCCTTAAAAACAACAGATTCTTGGCCCAAGCAAGAGGCTGAAAACCAGGCAGTCCTTGCCTGCTTGTTTTTCATTCTGAAAATAAATAAATCCTGGACTCACTGAGAGCCTGGGGGAAGCAGCAGCCACTGAGTCAGCTGAGGAGTGGAAACAGCTATCCAGTGGCTCTGGTCACGGCCAGGTGCCCTCTGAGGGAGCGACCAAAGAACCGGCCTCGGGAGTGAGCGATGATCTCCCACTTTCCCGAGAGGAGGGGAGGAGGCACACAGCTCGAGGAGGGCCGCTCTGCACGGATCAGGGCACAAGACCTCTTTCAGGCTCCAGGAGTAAACTCTGCAACAGGGCGGGGAGACTTGACTCAGCACGTGAGTGAGACTAGAGGAACATCCCGCCCAATGAGAGCTGAAGTGCGCGATGAAACCACCGCAGCTATTAAGCACAGGGTGGGCACAAGAATGCACAGGACAGCTAACGCACGAAAAGGTGACGCCCACACGGGGCAGGAGGAGTAACTTCAGGGTGAGACTGACTGGCTGGGCAATGCCTCATGAAATAGCGAATTAAATATCGAAGTGAAAATCCACAGCCTCATTTCACAGCAATGAACAGATATACACACACTCCTGGGTAAGAAGACAGCATTAGCGGTGGCATGAAAACAAATGCACAAAATGAAGGAGAAAAGTACAAAGTCTTTAAAAATTAAATGTTTCACAATGGCAAAATCACTACAAACCTAATGAGGGAAAAATGTGCGAAGTATTTGCAGAAGAAGTGACTCTCACTAAGGACAGAGAAACCAGATGAGGAAGTAGGAAGACGAGGATCTGAAATGACCAGCAAAGAGCAGAACAGAGTCTCCATGGCCAGGTAAATGCAGCCAATGTTAGGCCCCAGGATGCAGAGGCAGAAGGCTGCCGAGCCAGGACTGCCAGGAGGAAGTTGAGGGGTGAAAGGGCCAACGCAGCAGAGCGTGAGACGGACCCAAGGCTTCAGCTGCTGACAGACAGACGACTGCGCGTAGGAGGAGGCCGGACAGCAAAGGGAAAACAACCTCCAAGAAAACGAAAGCGTTTCTGAGGACAGACTATGAAAGAGGGCCAATAACGCACGCTTCCTGGCACGTCTAACGCCCTCTCTTCCAGAATTCAAACCAGGCAGCAACCTGAGTCAACCCCAAAACTTTAAAAGGTAGCGCACAGCAGTTAGTAGCCATTGAGGGCTTCCTGGGTGTACGACTTGAATAGGCTGAGCTCTGTCATTCTCTGCACTCTGCATGGATATTTACGTATCTATAGTTAAATGGGTGCCTAAGTGCTCAGAGAAATGGACAGTCCTGAGGGGAGATCAACAAAGACATATTACACAGAGATGCTTTTCAATGAGAGAAACACAAGCAAGCACAACTTCAAAATAAGTGTTAAATACAGCTTTGGGTAGTAAGCACTGCTCTGCCCTCCTCCATCAGATCCACAGCAAATTTGTATTATATGACAGTCCACACTGCAGGTTAACAATATATGCCAAGAAACATCGTGGCTGAGTCAACGTGACTCGGAGGGAACAATGGCATTTACCTATGTCCCATTACTAACTCCCAAATTACCCCAGTGTAGACTCCCCAGGGTCTAGGTCTGAGGGAGAGCACCCCTTAGCCAAAGACTCAAAGCCAAAGACTCAAAGCCCAAGTAAAAGGAAAAAAAATACTGTGATGCTGCATTCTGATGCAAAATCATTATCTAAGGAGAGGCTGAAAGTGAAATATTCTGTCTGTTCTGACATCTACTCCAGCACAGCACCCTCACGGCTAGGGAGACAGAGAAGCCACATGGTGCTGTCCTCGGTCTACTGAGCCACAGCACCCACAGCAGCCCGTGGCCGCCTTCCCCAAGCAGCGACACAGCCTTCCAGCGCGCTGCCGCCTACAGAATCCACCTGCAAACTCCAACTGCTAAGAGGAAACACAGTTCTAATTTGTAAGGAATATATTCCTTTCTCAGCTTCCAGCAAACAAATCTTAATAACTTATGGAGCCACTATGGTCCCGATGATTTTACAGGTCACAAGAGAGCTATAAAGGAAAGTCTGCGCTCTCTTTCCCCAGGAGAGAAATGGCGCACTGTCGGAAAGACATTGTAAGCACGTTCCTATCAGCACGAGCTCTTCTCAGCACAAAACACTCAAAGCTAAAAGAATCCACGAGACTAAAACGCACATTCACGAGATGGATCCAGTCCAGCAAAGGCAAACAGGCTTTTCTGTGACTGGGCCCGTCGCCCGCCCCCTCCCAACGGGCCCACCTGAGATACAGCAATTCCTCCCTCCTGTCTGTTTCCCTGCACGCCGCTCTCCTGTTTCTCCTTCCCCAGGACTCGGGGTGGACGAGTCCCCGCACGTTTGTGTGATTACTACTTAGCCTCACCCTGCGACACACGCCCACTGAGGGCAGAGCGGCGGTGCCGTCCACCGCAGCGTCCCCAGGCCCAGCACCAGGAAGCCACCAGTGCGTACTTACTAAATGAAGTGGGCAAGAAAGGAGGGTGAGAGGGAGAGGAAGCTCCCTACCCTCGGCCTAGGACCCGTAAGAATACAGGTGTCCTTCAACTGCAAGGTGGAAACGACTGACCCCACCCGGACACTGACATCCTGGGTGAGGAGCCGGCTGTGCAGCTTCCACTGTGCCCTCTGACCCGGGTTATGGGCAGCTGTGGGTCTTTGCTGCCCAGCAGCAGCACGACAGAGGATCGTCCCCACACCCCAGCCCAGGGAAGGCTTAAACCTCGAAACTCCAAGTGCAGTTTCGCTGGTGCGCACAGCTTTCACCACCACAAGTCAGAGTCCTGAGTCACAGGTAAGTTGGGAGCACCTGTGCCTCCATCAGTGACATTAAAACATCCTGCCCCAGGACAGCAGCGGTGTTTCCTGAGAAGGACCTAGTCCCCGATGCAGTTCGGTACTGACAGAGAAATTCCCTAGCCTCACACAACTCTTAGCAGACAAAATGTTCAGATAACCAGCATAAGATTTCAGTACCAAGATTTCATTGATAATGACTTTGCCGTTAAGCTTCTGAGAGGTGCTGATGCTAACTAATAAGGTCAATTCGGGTCAATTTGGTCCATTAAACACTGCCTCTTCACGTCTGCATAAACCTTTCAAATTAAATCTGGTCTCTCCGCTGAATAAAAATCGCGGTGATTTTCTGAGTATATGTGATACCTTTCCTCCCGCAAGAGAAGAAAACTTTTCTCATTCACCGCACAGATACACTCAGTTACAATCCTGGCATTCCAACTATCTGACGGAGGGAAGAAAACCTGAATGGAGGCAGAAGGAGGAGAAGGGGAAGCGAGGGCACCCACACTGGGGTAGGGGCAGGGCCGAGCTCTGAATCCAAACCCACGAGCCACAAGGCCAGGCCAGATGGCCACCGTCAGCCATAGCGGTAAGCAGAGGGCTGCCCAGGCTGGAGACAGAGGAGGATGTCACAGCGACTGGCTGGGAGAAAGAGGAGGCTGCGAGCAAAACCCTACACCCTTTAAGGACGTGACACGTGGGACAGATGTGGGTACCACAGCCCTGAAACTGTACAGTAGGTTGAGTAATCACCCCAAAATACATGTCTACCTCCGAGTGCCAACAGCCTGTGGATGTGACTATCTTACTTTCTCAGTGCTAGGACTAAACACCTGATACCCACAACTTAAAGGAGAAAATGTTTATTTCAGCTCACAGTTTGTAGAGGTGTCAGTCATAGTCAGCTGGCTCCAAGGCAGGGGGCATAATGGAACAAAACAGCCCATGGTGTGGCAGGCAGGGAGCAGCGGCAGCAGGGAGCCTGCCTCGTTTCTCTCCCACTATATTCCATCAGGCTACAAGCCTACTGATTGGTGTCGCGCACACCCAGGGTGCAGCTTCTATTACCCACACCCAGAATGATGCTAGGTCAACTTAGTTCTCACACATCCACGACCCAGCTGCCTCCCAGAAGGCCCACGCATGAGCACATAAGGCCTGGGGGACACCTAACATCATCACAGTGACCTCACACACAGAAAGGGGGCTTTGCAGATACAGCTAAGGATCTCAAGACAAGATCACTCTGAGCTACACATCGTGATGCACGTCTGTTATCGCAGCATTTCCAAAGGCTGAGGCCAGGACTGTCGCAAGCTTAAGCCCAGCCGGGGCAACACAGTAACTCGGTGAGACCCTCCCTCAGAATAAAAAGGGATGGGGATACAGCTCAGTGTGAAGAAAAAAGATATGGTCACCCTGGATTTAGATAGCCCCAATCCAACATAGTATCCTCACAGGAGAACAGCAGAGGGACACCTAAGACACAAGGTCCAGGGGAAGGGGAGAAAAGCAGGTGACAGTGCAGCACAGAGCATCAGAAGGGGGAGGGGCTCAGCATGATCCCCAGCCCTGCCGGTGCCCTGGTTCCGGGCTCTGGCCTCCTGGACGGCTGAAGAACGAACTCTTGTCCTCAGCATGTTGTTTTGTGGAAGTTTGTTACAGCAGCCCTAGGAAACCCATGTAAGCCACAAGGAGCTGGATTCTGCCAACCGGAAGGGCTGAAAGTAGACATCCTGGCGCCTTCCGAAGGACTTGGCCCACAGCTGCCTCACTCTCGATGGGTAGGACCTGAGCGCAGGAGCGGGCACTGCAGGACTGGTACCCCAGGAGCTGGGACAGGGAGTGGGACTGCACTACGCCACCAAGTCCATGCACCAAGAGGAGACAGCGTGAGAACGGGTTAGTCAGCACTTGCGATCACACTTCTGGGCCCATCCTAGCTGAGAGGCGCCTGCCCTGCTTCCAGACAGTGGGAACAACCCCAGGACACAGGTTTCCAAGCTGTGCGAGAGGCTGTGCAGTCCCCGGAGATTCCCCAGGAGGCCGCTGAGAAACCTACATCCTGTGGGAAACCCTGTTCCAGAAACTGAAATGGGTGAACTATAAAACCTAAAAGCAAAGCAGAATTCAGAAAGAACACAGTCCTCAGGTCTATTAACAGCACCCAGAAGACAGCTCAGTATTTAACCAGTGCTTCGGAGAACATCTGTGCTCCCAGGACTTGGAAACATTTTCAGGGGATGATGCTGAGCCTTCAGTTCTGTAAGGAGGAAGCTGCACAGGGGCGGAGGCTGTGCCTGGCTTGGTGCTAGTCGAGTTCGCAAATGGATATGTGCTAGGTACCGGGTGAGTCCTGGGCTGGGAAGAGAGCAAACACCGCCCCGCTGGCTGCAGGGAGCTCACAGGCACCGCCTGCAGACAGCTGGACCTGCCTCCCCACTCCTGACTGGGCTGCAGTCCTCTCCTCGCCAGTCATGCCCGGGCTCCAAGTCTAGCTGAATCCACGAAGGGCATCATGACCCACAAACACTCACAACCCAAGCGCCTCTCCTTTTTTTTTTTTTTTTTTTTTTTTTTTTGGTTTTTCTCCAGTACCGGGAACCAAACTCACGACCTTGTGCTTGCCAGGCAGGCGCTTTGCCGCTGAGCTAAATCCCCAGCCCCCGCCTCTCCTTAAAGAGAAAGCACCGCACTGAGAAGAGGTAATGCTTCCTTGCCCTTAATTCATTCGTTGACACAGTCAGCAACTCATCCACAGCATTCACAACAGACGTGTCCGTGTCTGAACGTGACTGGGCATCGGTGCCGTGTGGAGAGGAAACAGATTTTCTTAGGTAGTGGGAACTGGGTGTTTCCGTTTCCAAATAAAATAATGTTGATTAATCAATGGCTTCCTGTGAAATCTGGAGCACCTGCCCTACCTATGCCTGAACAGGCTATTGCCCTGGACTCACTCAACAGGTCAAAGGAAATTAGCATTTCAGGAAAATTAGAAGTATCAATATCCATCGGTCTACCTGCCACGCTGAAGAGGATTCCAGGGAGCTACTATGGATCTTAGAAACCTCATCGTTTTTAAACCGTTATGTTTACATGCCCAATGGAGAATATGAATTTTCCATTATTAGGATTTAAAAATTACAATTACAAAAATTCATCTTCAAAGACTTTCCAACTCCTTGCCAAGGTTCCAGCTTTCCAGAGTTAAGAAAGTTAAACACAGGCATACAGATATTCCATTTATAAAAGTGTTTATAGAAC
Organism: Chinchilla lanigera; assembly: GCF_000276665.1. NCBI lineage: Eukaryota > Metazoa > Chordata > Mammalia > Rodentia > Chinchillidae > Chinchilla > Chinchilla lanigera. The sequence continues at coordinate 28,788,639 of NW_004955420.1, read as the reverse complement.
ATTCAGCCCTTCCTACATAAGCCAGGCGGCAGGACAGGCATCATCTGTTTTAACGACTACTTCGTGTCTGTGATGTGTGTGCTGCTGCTCTTACTGTGCTGCTATAACCTCCACTGGAAAGGTTAACTGAGAGATTACACAACAAGCCCGATAACACGAGTGGTGTGGTAACAAACGTCTGTGCAGAGCGCACCGCGTCCCACACGCCGTGCTGCGGGCTTTGCGAGCAGGGCTGCGTGTGGCTCCCCAGTCTCCTCTGAAGCAAGGACATTACCCTCGCTCCACAGAAGTGGAAATCAGGCTCTGAGCCCGAAACACAGAGTGGACCGGGACCTGAGCGCCCCATCAGAGCCCCTCGAAAGCTCCACACTGGCCAGCCGCACGCCATGCTCTGTGGTGCATTCTAAGTTGTCTAATAAAACCCTGAGCTCACTAGGTTATCTGTGTCCTTAAATCACCATGTGGTTACAGCTGTATTTTCATCTTTAATGCCTCATCTCTGAGAAAGTTAATTATGCACACTAACGGAAATACGTATTTATTTCAGCTCAAATGAGTAATACACGAGAAGGGAATTAAGGGTTAACACATTTTATTCTACAAATCTTTCCAAGACTGAGTGGACTTCTGCTATAAAGACATTTCAGCGCAGACTCAGAGCTGTTGACAAGCTCCTGCTGGACTGTGAGGCCCTGCCGGAGTAGATCCTGTCCCCACTGGAGTAGATCCTGTACCTTTCGTGAGAGAAATATCTCAGGTCTCAAAAATGTTTCCCACAAGTTTTTAGATAGCAGATACCTAAAGCCTATCTTTTAAAGTTCACATTTTATGCAAAAACTGCAGTTTTATGTTTTCAGTTCTGGAAAAATACCCAGAAGGGGAATAGCTGGTTGAATAGGCCCTCTCATCCTAGTTTTCTGAGGAATCGCCACACTGATTTCCACAGCGGTTGCACCAGTCTACACTCCCACCAGCAGTGGGGAAGGGTTCCCTTTCCTCACAGCCCCCCAGCATTTGTCATTGGTTGATTTTGTGATGATAGCCATTCTTGCTGGGGTGAGATGGAATCTCAGTGTTGTTTTAATTTGCATTTCTCAAATGACTAATGACGTTGAACATTTTTTCCTATATTCATTTGCCATTTGTATTTCTTCATCTGAGAAGTGTGTACTCAGATGCTCATCTCAGATTCTTGGATTGGGTCTCTAAATTTTGGGGGCCTGATTTTTTTTAATTCTTTAATGTTCTAGATAGAAGTCCTTTGTCAGAGGGACAGCTGGCTGAAAACATACCACAGCAATATATGTTTATAGCAGCACAATCTGTCATAGCTAAATACTGGAAACAAATGCCCATCAACTGAGGAATGGATAAAAAAGATGTGGTATTTTTATACAATGGAGTATTACTCAGCTATAAAGGAAGATAAACTCGAGGCTTTTATAGGTAAATGGATGCAATTAGAGACCACACTCGTAAGTGAAATAAATCGGACCCACATGTGTGAACATCACATTAGCTCTCTAGTGTAAGAACCTGAAAATGTTAATAAAATCTGAAAGGTGCGACAGATATTGTACAAGGGAAAGAAACTGCTCAAAAGGAAAGAATAACTGGGATGAGGGAAAGGAGAAAAGAAAGAAAGAAGGAAGTGGAAAAAAAAGTATATATATAAGATAGTTAACACAATTGTACTACTAATTTCTAATGGTTTATTGAAAGGAACAGTTAATGTTAATTGTTTGATCTCACTCTTGCATGCTTATATCTAGTAATCTGAGCAACTAATTTGAAGGTAACAATATGTAATACAACAACCATTGTTAATTTCCTATCATCTTTTTTTTGGAATTCTGTATCGTTTCTATTATTTTTGTGTTGTATTGTTTTTGTCTGTTTCTGTTATTTTGTTTTATTCTTTTCTCTTTAAAATAAAATATACTACACTTTTAGGTATTTTCTTGTTAGAAAGGCACATATGATTATACACAAACAGTTTTAGAAGTGTACAATGGCAGTGGAATTATTAATCCCACTGGAAAGGTTGTAACCTTTTATTTAACCAACAGAAATATGAAGCATACACACACTCATATAAAACAAATGCAAATGAAACTGTATTGAGAGTTTGTCACTAGGAAAGTCCCCCGTGACAAAGCTTGACTTTCTTTCCACACAGATCATCATTTTCTCCCTTTGAATAGCGGTAGAATCCTCGCTCTTCACATTTATAATGGAGATACCCTAAAACCCAGCTTCAGAAGAGCAGGAAGGAGACGGGAAGGAAGCAGCCCTCTCCACAGCCAGCTCCACAGCGCCGCAGTGCCCGCCACAGGAGGCGTGGCCATTCGTGTGTCTTTCTAACGTGGCCCTGATTTTGTGTACCGTCACTGAAACTCAACACCAGCTGAAATCAGAATGCAGTTGCAACTGATGATCATTAACTTTTTAAACTGAGAGCGGATCTTGAGAGGTTGAACTACAGAGGGCTGAACAGGCAAGGCTGCCCCCCTTGAACACCGGCCAGGGGGCGGCCTGCGCCCAAGGGAGCAGTGGCCGGGCCTGCGCACTGCGGGAACACGCAGCAGCACCGCGCTCTGCAGGCTCCTCCCGCTGTGACACGGCCACTGGCTGGGGTAACTTACTCCTGAAGTCCGAGCCCCCTCAACTCTCAGGTACCATTCAGGACTTTCCTGCATTTCCAGTGGGAGCTCTCTGGGCTCACCCTGCTGTTGGCCATGTGAGCAGTGGAATAAAAGCGAAAATCAATCCGTTTCCGGCCCCCGTGCTCACCGCCTACACTCCCTCATCCCCTCAGAACAAGCCCGTTTGTAACTGAGGGGTCTGGGAAGGGAAGCGCCCCTCCGCTCATGCTGGGCAGGGCAGGGGGTCTCAACTTCCTGTCCAGTAGCCCGGCTACGCTGAGCTTAAATCCTCACCCTGGCCCTGAGCTGGGCACAGTCCCACCTGCAAAACCCCAGTCCTGTGGGGCAACAACTGGGGTTGCACCATCCTCCGCAGACTCGCGCCTGCAGTCCAAGTGCCCCAACAGCGCACACTCCAGGACACAGGCCGTGACCGCACCAGTTGGGGATGTCGCCCTCTCGGCCGCAGACCACCCTCCTCTGCGCTACTCACTGGGGCAGCAGCGTGTCGCGCACCAGGCCCAGCAGGCTGCGCTCAGAATCAGCAACGGCCTCCTCCTCGCCGTCCCCAGCCGACAGGTTCACCAGCAGCGACGTGGTTTCCGAGAGCAGGCGCAGGCTGCAGAGCCTCCATTCCACTGCAGGAGAGGGAACAGGCGTGACTGCGGGAGGGGCAGTGGGCGCGGGGGTGCGGGCAGGAGGGGACACCGCGGGCCAGCCGCACTCACCATTCTGGCTCTGAACCAGGGAGACCAAGGGTGGCAGGATGTACTCAATGACCTACAAGGAAGAGACAGAGGTGAGGCTCAGCGTGCTCTCCAGGCCAAACCCATGAGCACCACCTATGCTGTCCCAAGGGCAGAATCCCTCATCCGAGGAGGGGAAATCGGTGGATAAATTTATCCCAGATTAAACTCTTCATGACCCCGAATAAACCACCAAGCTTGTTAAGCTCTGAGAAAGTCCTCAGGTCAAAATGGCATCATGAAAATCGAGAGCAATTTCTTCAAACTTTGAGTTCCTACGGGAGGAAACGTAGTAGAAAATGTAAAACCCGGCTGGCATGGGTTGGAGTTAAGCCATCAAATTAATATGTACAAACTCATTACCATCACTTATGTTTAGGCTGAACAAGGACAAAAGGCTGGGGAAAATGAGACACCAATCCCTGTGTCATCAAGTACATCAAACAACTATGTAAGGCATTCACAGAAGGAGACTCAAAAGGTACAAACACACTACGCAAACCTTTCCTATGATGCCCTAGTTAGATCAGAAGACCACACTCAAGCTAACCCAAAATAACAAGTTTTTTCTTCCAAGACATCAGTGAAGAAAGAGGACATCACTAGTATGACCTAACTGAAAAACCTACCATCGAGGGCGTGTGAGGGTGGTCTGGTGGGAGATATGACCGAAGTGTGTAACACACGTGTACAAAAGTGCCCGAAGGCACCGTACACTTGTTCCCAGGCACACACGCTCACTCCAGAGCAGGACCCAGCCCAAGAACTACAGATCCCTGCTGCCCAGCCTTCCCACAGCGCCAGCCGCGCCCCGAAGAGGGACACAGAACTGCTGCAGAGGAGGCCTAAGGCAGGCTTCGGCTGGGAGAGAACTCCTAAGGAAACCCGAAGACCACAGGAAAAACAGGCAGGGATGCTTCTGCAGACAGTGCACTACCGGATGCGCCATCAAAGGAGGAATTTTTTTTTTTTTGCCAGCAGAGCTGCCTTAGAAGAATTGTTAAAAGAAGTTCTTCGAAGAGAAGGGAAACGACCTGGGTCAGAAACGGGTCTACACGCAGAGACGAAGAGCACTGGAGACGCGGATAAAGGAGGGTGAGCATAGTCGCGGGCTGAAGCCCTGAGAGGCCAGGTCTCTGCGGAGTCACCTGCCGTCCGGGCAACAGCAGTGTGCACGCCACCGCCACCCTCCCGAGCACCTCAGACTGGTTCTGCAGCAGCTATGGACGCAAAGGTCACAGGTCACAGACATGTGTCAAGAAGCATGGGGTGGTGGAGAGTCCCACCAAATGCCCACGCTCACCCTGGCCACGCAGCGCGGAGCGGGCTGGAGCCCAGGGACAAAGCGTGGGGCTCCACACACCGCACGGGCCAGGGCGTCGAGCAGTGCAGAGCAAGCCGGCCTTGAAGGAAGTAGGTCCGTTATTTTTTAAAATATTCAAAGAATTTTTTTTTTTAATTATTAGAGGCTTAAAGATCTAATGGTGGGAAGGAAAACTTTTAGAGGAAAATAAAGGATAACTTTGTGATATTAGAGTAAGAAAAGGTTTTTAAAACGACCTCCCCCTCAAAAAAAGAATAAAAAACACAGCCTGTTTTCAGGTTCTCTAACGAACACCTGAGGCTGGGCCACGTTTACATCAGAGGTCTCCCCAGGAGACCAGGACTGGGTGAGCCCATCTGCTTGGTTTGGGTGAGGGGTGTGGCGGAGCCATCACGGTGGGGCGGGCTCCAGGACGCAGGGCAGACACCGAGCCCCAACCGCTCAAGCCGCGTTTATGAAACGGTGCGGGAGCTGTGCGTGCAGCGTCTCTAGGGCGCTTGCAGTACTTACTACAGGGGGAAGGCCAGCTAAGTTGCTGTGCTGAGAGAACGGTGACAACAGAAGATGTCCGTCCGCTTCAGTACAGACGCAGTTCTGTTCTAACATTTCAGCTGGGGCTGGCAGAAGCGGTCTGTGCTGAACGCGCAGGTGTAGCGGGCCAGCTGCACGGACACACCTGAGTACGTTAATCACAGAGGTCCCCACAAACCAGTGAGAGAAGCCATCGGCTCCAAGAATTCTACGACCCCGGTAACTCACAATGGATTCACATGCAGGATACATCAGAACAGATCAATGAGAAAAACACAACTCCAAAAACTGAACGAAAGACATGTGTATAACTGAACAGGACATTCGCAAAAGGGAACGGCCACAGAGCCGGAAGAATCTGAAAACTCAACCAGAGAATAATAACAATAAAGAAGTGGAAACACAGAGACTGAGATTCAGCTTTACACACAGACATTAGAAACATTCTAAGTGCCTGCAAGACAGGGGGCACTGGGAACTCATCCAGTATGACCAGTCAGCGCAACCGCTGGAGGACCAATTAACTCCACAGTGCCCACCAGCGCTGAAAACGCACACGCCGCACAAGCCAGCCAGCAATTCACTTCTGCATCCCCCGTGATACCCTGAGATTCTCAGTTCAGGCCCAATTCTGAGCGTGTGAAATAGTGGCCAAATCTCACAATCATCAACTTTAATGGGCAAAATCAACTCGCAGCAGGACCTGGACAGCGTGACACGAGGGACCCTGACACAGGACATGCAAGCGTTCCGTAATGCACACAAATGCCAACTGCTGCAGCCAAAATTTACAAGGTTTTTTAAAAATCTATTTATTATAGTATCATTTGCTTTTTAAATTAACATATTTTTCTCTGAATAACCCTAGGCAATTAAAATAGTACCCATGGTGATATAAAATCAATCCTCACAAGTGAGACTAATCTTTCAGAAGAACAAGGGCAGGATGAATTACAATGTGATATGAGATGCTTTTTAAGTATATAAATGAAGAGAGTAAGGAAATTAGAATATTTGACTATTTAACTCCTATGTTTGTTGAGTAATGACAATTGATTACCTTATCAAAGGAAAGCTACACAGTAAGAAAGTAATTGAAAAACAAAATTATGTGAAAATAACTACTTGCCCAGGAAGCTGAACTAGGTGAAGGACATAAACACTAAAAAGATAGTCTAATCAATTTATTCATGTTCTACTCAATAACTGCAGGGATCAAGAAAATAGTATTATTTTTAGGGAAAAGGAGACCATATATCTTTAGAGAAAATGTACACTAAAATATACAATGACTCTAGCAAAAAGGACATGACCATAAATTTTTAAACGTTAGTTACCTCAGGGTATAGGGCAAAGAAGCACAGTTGGTTCCTGGAGTAGTTTCAGGTAAAAAAAATGAAGAAAATTCAAGAGAGGAAATTGAAGATGATAAAATATTTTAGTATACGCCCCTATAAATCTCAGGAATTATTTTCTGTACTCTCAAGATAACATAGGAGAGAATGTGTATAACTAAAACATTCTAACATTTACATAGACATGAACTGTATATAAGCCCACACTAGCTATACACACATACAACACCCATGTGCACTGTTATGGTTTATGTCTATGTGTCCCCCCAATGCCTCATGAGGACATGGGGCAGGCTTTTAGAGTTTGATTGATTATGGGTGTGAGAGCTGCACCTGCCCTGGAGTGGATAGTTTGCATATGTAAGGGAGAGGAAAAGGGTACCTGAGGACATTCCTGCCCCATTCCGCCCTGGTGGGTGCTTGCAGCTGAGCTGTGTGCTGCTGCCCTGAGAAGCAGCCCTCTGCAATGTGCCACTCTGCCTTATAATCTGCCAAGTACGGACTGAAGCTTCCACAAACTGTAAGCGAAATAAACCTTTCCTTCCTTAATTTTGGGCGTCAGATATTTTGTCCCAGCAACGAGAGAAAAGTAACCAAGACAGAATTTGGTACCAGGAGAGTGGGGTCGTTGCTGTGACTATACCTGACCATGTGGTTCAAGAGCCTTGGGAAATGGCTTGTGGGAAGTGTTTGGAAAGGTTCAGAGATGTCGCCTGAAAGAGAAGCGCTAGAACGCCTTCAGCTGTTCTGTTTGGGAAATTCTGGTCAGAGCTCAGAAGACCAGAAAGCTGATAGAAATCTTGCCGGTAAACACCAGGTTTGGGAGGTTTCTGCTTGGAAGAAGGACTGCATTGGTCTTTGGACTCCAGATGATGTGTGTTATGGTTTGGCAGAAAGTTTGTCTGCATTTTGCTCATGTCCAGAGACATTGCCTAAGACTGAGATTAAGGGTGGCAGCGGACTGGTTAATCTGGCAAAAGAAATATCAAGGCAGTGAAACGTTGGGGCAGTGGCATGGCTATTGTTGGGGGCTTTTAGCCGGATTTATATTGAGAATCAAGAACAAAGAGCCCAGCAGGATGATTTAAAATGTGAGTTTGGCCAGAAAGAAAGCTCCAGTAAAGCTGTGGACCGCAAAGGTGGAGCTGAGGAGATCGCCATTGCTGAGAAGGAACAGGAAAATAGAAAAGATGGCCTGAGGGCATCAGAAGCAGCAAGTCTCCACCCTTTGCAGCTTCAAAACTGCAAAGGTGAAAGACCTTGCCTTGAGAAGGAAGCCTCAGAGCGCCATGTTCCAGAATGGCGGCGGCGGCCAGCCCAGGTTCCAGAATGGCAGCAGCATAGAAAATCTGCTCCTCAGAATTGGATTCAGAGTGCCCAGTAATCCAGGCACTCGACCCCTGTGGCCAAGAGAGAGGAAAGCTTGGCTACTTCTCCAGGTGGCAGCAGACCTTGGCATCATCCATGTAGCCCTGGCTTTAAGTGCATGGAGAATGCAGGAGTTCTGAGGTTAAAGAGGCTTCCACCCAGATTTCAGAAAGCCTGGGAGGCCAGGCAGTGTGCCCCTGACAGGGCAATATGTGAGGCTGTGAGTGTGAAGCAAAAGGTGCCCTGGAGACCTCAGAAGTTTAGAAAAGCCAGGACCGTGGATGATCTAAGGAAAACTGCATGGAGGGAGCAAAGCAGGCCTAAGAGAGAAGCCATGGAAGCTGTAACCACCAGAAATGCCACAGGGGTGGACTCATGCAAACCCTTTGGAGCTCACAATGTGCCACAAGTTGCTTGAGATGCCGCATGTGGAATTACAGGACATAACGTTAGCCCTGCTGTATTTTGGACTTGCTTTGGTCCCAATGCTCTGTATCCCCCTGTGTGTACCTTTTGGAATGATACTGCTTATTTTGTGCCATTGAATGTTGGAAGTGTTTAACTTTTCATTTGTATGGGGGCTCACAGCTAAGAGTTTGCCTTACATCTCGGAGGAGACTTGGGACTTGGACTGTTCAGCAATGCTGAAACTGTTAGGACTTTGGCAACTCTTGCAGATGGACTAAATGCTGTTTGTATGAAGGGATGGGCATGGGTCTTTTGGGGTGCCAGGGGTGGAATGTTATGGTTTATGTCTGTGTGTCCCCCCAATGCCTCATGCGGACATGGGGCAGGCTTTTAGAGTTTGAATATGGGTGTGAGAGCTGTACCCGCCCTGGAGTGGATAGTTTGCATATGTAAGGGAGAGGAAAAAGGTGCTTGAGGACATTCCTGCCCCATTCCGCCCTGGTGGGTGCTTGCAGCTGAGCTGTGTGCTGCTGCCCTGAGATGCAGCCCTCTGCAATGTGCCACTCTGCCTTACAATCTGCCAAGTACAGACTGAAGCTTCCATAAACTGTAAGCGAAATAAACCTTTCCTTCCTTAATTTTGAGGGTCAGATATTTTGTCCCAGCAACGAGAGAAAAGTAACCAAGACATGCACACACCATTCGGATGAGCTGACGGTACAGTATGTAGGGAAGGGGCTATTCAAAGCCCAATAGCTACTCAGGGCAAGGAGGGAAATAGGGCCATTCATAAACATGCATACATATGAATATAAGATAAATGGCAGAACATAAATAGGAACAGACACACAAGGGCTTCTGGAAAGATGGGAGATGTGTGTCTGCTGGCTTCACGTTTGATCACCAGAAATAAGTGGCTGCAAAGAGTCAGCTTAAATTAGGGCCAAGTCATGATGTGGCCCTTTTTAAAAAGATACTTAGAGCAATTTATTTGGAGAATGAGCATATAAAACTTAAAACAATTGCTTAGATATATAATCCACAAATACCCAAGATAAGAAAGTAACTAAACTAAGAGAGGAGGGTGCCCCGGCATGCTCGGATGGCAGACTGGGCATGAGGTCAGGCTCAGCCACCGGCCCTGACCACAGCCTCCTGGCTGGCAGAGGACCAGGGACAGCAGGGAAATGAGAGCAGGCTGGGCCCTGGAGTGGGAATTTGTCAATTGTCTGTTCAAAAACTAGGACCAACCCCTTTTCTAAGAAAGTGTGAGCACACGTGTGTGTGTACATCAGTCACCATGGTACATGCTAAATTAAAGGGCCTCTGAGGACAGCTCCGGCCTCGTGCACTAAGCGGAGAGTGAACTCATCTGACACGGGGTGGTAACAGGTGAATCGCGCTCACCTTGATCCCATTTGCTCTTCAGCTGCTGATGAACAAGACGATACTTCATTATAACCTGACATGCCCCACTTCAAGCAATGTTGAAGATGAGCTATCAGATGATCAGCAGCCTTCAACTACAAATAGCCACTAGGCCATATTTGAGTTTTCTTTTCACTAACAGAATATCAGTAATACAACAGCTTAGAGACAAGTGCATTTCCAGTTACTACAATGACAGCACACTTTCTGCTGTTTACAGATACGTGTCTTCTTTATTTTGGGTTTGTCTCTCTTAAGAGTACACTCCACTGAAATTCTCACTCTGCCTGTGGAAATCACCCACACCTGTCTCCACTCAGCCGACCCAGTGTGCCTGGGACACCGAGCGGCACAACCCAAGCAAGGCCACCTCGCCAGCCACCTCCTTCCCTCACCCTGAGTAGCACCCGATACACAGGACAGTGGTGACACAACACCCCCCTGGCTTTTCAGGAACGGCAGGTCTCTAAGGACAGCCACAGAGAAAACCAGGCAAAAGGTTGTTTATCCAGTGGTACCTCGGTTCACAAACTTAATTTATTTCACGATTTTGGAAAAGATGGACACGGTCACGTTCATGCGGGAAAGATGGCCATGGTCGCGTTTGTCACCAGATGCAGTTTGGTTTGCAACCAACTTACTCACAAACAAAAGCGTTCATGAACCAAGGGCCCACGGTATCTGCTTCCTGCAGGCAGGCGGGCAGAAATTCAGAAGCTGTGGGTGGAGACAGAGGCACCTCACGCGGCTCTGGGGACAGCGAGCGGGGGTGTGCAGTGAGCGGGGGTGTGCCCCGCAGGGGACACTGGCAGTGCCCGTCAAAGCACACTGCATCTGCCCTTGCATTGTGATGAAAAATGCCTTTCCAGGAACTTTCCCTGAAGACACACCACCCACAACGCAAAACTGCAAGGGAGCAAAGCTATCTATTTCTTGTAATGGTAAAGTACGGCAAGTGCCTGAAGGCCAGGCCCAGGAGTCTGGCTGAACAGCCTGTGGCGAGCGGACGGACAGGGAGGAAGCACTGCACTGCTCTAACAGAGTGAGGAGGAGCGCTGTGAACTACAATGGAGTAACTCCCACGTTCGTGATTAAGAAGCAAAATGTAAAATACGTGTCACCTTTTGCATACGAAAAGTGGAAATAATAAAGCATGAAACTCTTCCCATGAAGAAGCCCTGAGCAGAACACCAGGACAATGAGGACAGGTTGTGGTGGACATGGAGAAGGGACATTCCTCTGAGGAAAGGCAAGATGCCACTCCAAATACATCTTTCTCTTCTGTGTTTTGTTTTTATTTTTGTTTTGAGGTGAGATCTCACTATATAGCCCAGGCTGGCCTCAAACTCACAGTAGTCCTCCTGCCTCAGCCTTCCAAGTGCTGGGATTACAGGTGTGCACCACCACGCCCCACTGAATATATCTTTTTCTACCAGCTCAATTTTTAAAAGCTGGTTGATAGGCTATGCATTAAAAAAAAGTAAAATCAGGGGCTGGGGATTTAGCTCTGCGGCACAGCACCAACCCAGCAACTGCAAGGTCGTGAGTTTCTGGTACCCGGAAAAAAAAAAAATTTAAAAAAATTTTAAAAGTAAAATCAACAAGACATGGAAGGCAAAGTAAGTCTAAAATGGAAAGTAAAATGAAAGACCCACAGAATCTGAGAGCCGACTAGACACAGGCTGGGTGAGCGGGGAGGCGAGTCCTGTGCGGCCCCCACCTCCCGAGGCCTGGGGTCTGCCATGATGCACACGTGTGCAGGGCTGAGCAGTAGAGAAGGTGCTGAGGGCAGCACTGTGGGAAAGGCCGCCCGACGTGCCCACAGCGCGGTGAACTCAGACCTCAAAGGCGTCTGTCTGTTCACGTGCGCGGGTGTGAGGCCTGGGAGTACACACAGCTGTATCGTGCAGACACGCGTGTGTTCATGTGTGCTCACGTGTGAGGGCTGCAGTCCCTTGGGCAGTGTAACAAAGCATCTCAGACGGGCACTCTGCATGTGTGGGAAGCGTGCCGGAGCGACCCCAGGCCTCACAGTCAGGAGGAGCGGTTCCGAAGGAACAGGACCCATTTCTCATGGTTCTGGAGGCGGGGGTCCCGGGCACCCCAGCAACGCGTGCTGAGGGCTGCTGCTTCCAAGGCGCCGCCCTCCAGCACAACCCCATGGGTGGGAGCAAGAAGGGCTGACGGAGGGACGCCACAAAACCGCCTGAGGCCCGGCTTCCAGTCACCACCCCGACCGTGCAGCCCCGCTGTGCGTCCCTGAGCTCTGTGCAGGGGGGAGCGCTGTGTTCATAGCTGCACCTTTGCCGCACCGCTGCCTGTGAGGCTTGGGCACCTGCCCAGATCCGCATTCCCGCTGCTGTCTCCCGTGCTGTCCTCCGACCACAACCGAGCCATAACTCAGTCACACACAGGCTCTGACGGGCACGGGCGGTGTTCAGCAGGGCGATGTCAGCATTCTGGGAGACGCGGGTGAAGGAACGGAAGTTCACAGTGCTGCTGAATATACGCGGAGGAGCAAGCCGCTGAGCTGCAGGGTCCCAGTAGACAGGCAAGTTCCACCGCTGCCCCTAGCTCCGTTGTACCAGTTCACACCCCCACTACTAGTTCCTGAGAGCTCCACTTCTCCTACAGCCCTACCAGTACTCAGCACGGACTCACATGTCTGACTTAGTTAAACACTCCACATTAGCATCCCATCTTTGATTCAAAATGTACAAAAGGGCAGGCTTTTCATTTTTCTTAAATCATTAAGAGTTATCTTTTTAAAATCAGAAAAACTGAAATGCATTTTAGCAGATTATTGTCAGAGTTCTCTAAAAAAAAAAAAGGAATCGGCCCGATGTCTCTCTTTGCTATTCATATTTTTGGAAACCACTATGAATGAGAACCAATGCTCCGTAGAGACCGTCATAGTGGGTTTGTGACTGCTCTGCAGCCAGACAGATGCTTCCCAATTCCAAGGTGCTCAGCGGTCCAGAAACTGTAAAACACATGTTGTGCTCAGGGCGAGTTAAATGCACTCAGCCCCTTCCCTGCAGTAAGGTACTGACTGAGGGCCCTGAGTGTACATCGCTAAAACTCCAGACCACAGACTCGTGGGGTGGAGCTCCCCATCTTCCCGCTTTCAGGTCATGCTCAAAAAGAGACAATTAGAGGATTTCCCGTGAGTTACAGCTTTAAAAAACATTTTCATGAAGCAGTAAGTTGCAACAATGTCTTTTCCATCACAATGGAAGCTGTGACTTCAGTAATTAGTGTGCTTACATTTTAACTAGAAAATAAACTAATTAAAGTCCTATTTATGCAATACAGATATTTACAAACCCTAGATCTTAACATGTTAGTTATGAGGTTATTGTTCATTAGGCAAACAAATCAATAAGCAACATCCCAGCAAGTGCTAGCTCAGTCGAGAATGTGGAGTTCACGCTAGGAAAGCGACCGTGAAAACAGGGTTTCTAGTCAGGGTGCTTCTATTGGATTAACACCTCCTGAAAACAAATGCCTGAAAATGCCAACATGTACAAAACCAAAACCCTAAAATTATTTAAGGTCTGAAAATACAGTGGGGGACCTTTCAGGCCAACTCTGGATGAAAGCCCCAGGCAGAGCTCAGGACAGAGGGTGCCAGGTTACCGACCCACAAGATCCACACGGGCTCCTGGGGTCCTGCCAGCTGCTCTGAGCAGGGCAATCTATGAGGCTCTAGCACTGAGCCGCTGCCTGCACAGGGGATGTACTCTCACATCCCACAGAGCCAGGTGTGCAACCAACCTCTGCACATTCCTTCACGCTCCAAACCCTGAGAGGCGTGCCTGGGAAACCACGGTCGCAGACCTGTGTCTCAGGGGTGTGCACACAAGCCCCAGTCATCCTTGGGGAACCTGAGGCCTTTCAGGGGGAAACAACCCCCAGACTCCGTCCCAGGGCATCACCACAAGTGGACTTTAAGGACGACGAGCAGCCAGCAGTAAACAGAGAGACCTCCCAAAACAAGGGAGACCTCCCAAAACAAGACAATCCTGGCATGAACAAGAGGCGGCGGCGCTGTCGGTGGGCACTGGAATAACCAGACCCGCCTGGGAGCAGCCCCACCCGACAAACGTGAATGAATGGAACACGAAGTGGAGAATATTTACAGGGACCAGGAAACTACTGAGAAGAATACAGGTTTGAAGGCGAAACAACTTCTAGAGATGGAAACACTGCAAATGAAAAAATAACCGAAATCAAAAACTCAGTGGCTGCATTTGGCAGCAGAATGGACGTAGAAGACAGAAACAGGTCAACGAAATCACTCAGAATATATCAAAGGACACCGAGGAGACAGCTGGCTTAGAGGGGAGTGCAAAAGTTTGATGTCCTGTGATCTGAGCTGAAGAAGACAGTGGTAATGGCGGAGAAATCCGCACACCAATGAAGACAGGCCGGAGCCCTCAGGCGCAGAGAACCCTAAGACAATGAACGAAAGGAGAAAGCCCCATTCAGTTACATCAGGTGAGTCTGCAGAACTCCAAAGACACCTCCTATCAAAAAAAAAAGTTTTAGAATGAGCTAACAGATGAAAAGAGGAATTACCCTCAGAGGGAAAACTAACTCAGAGCACAAGCTGGAGCAAAGGAGAGGAGGTGCACGCCCACGGGCAGCGGCATCCGCGTGACGCCGAGCGCTCCTGGCAGGAACACCTGCGGCCTAGAGCTTCACACTCAGCAAAGCTGTCCCTCGAGAAACCGGGATGTTGTCAGACCTGGAGCTTGGCGCCAGAGCCCCCAAGTTAAAAGAGGACTGGAAAAGATCCAAGTGGGAAGAAATCAGTGAAGACTGCCGGAAAGAGAACCAAGACTCAGAACAAGGGAAGCAGAAACGAAAAGGCAAAGTAAATATTAATTCCAAAGGCGCCCTCTGCCCAGCCCAGAGGAGCTGCCGCTCCTCCTCTGTGGACCACTCCCACGCAGGGTCAGCGGTAAGGGGAAGCTGCAGGGAGGGCACTGCCCTAGAGCACAGAGCCCAAGGCTGCTGCTCTGTGTTCTAGTGCCAGCCACCAGCAGCCCCTGCGCCAACGCCCACAGCACTGAGCTCAGAGGCTCTGCACTCCCTGCTACGTGGCCAGGAGAGGTGGAGAATCACAGGCAAGGAAAAGTCCCGTCAGAGTCTATGGAGAAGGACACAGATTCCCTGGGTCTCTTCTGCTGCTTGGACGCTTAAGTCACTTGAGGACCACATCTGGGCCCCAAGCATGTCCCAGAACCACAATCAGCAATGAGGTGAAAAAGAAAATTCTCCAAAAGCTGCCAGAACTGACCGTAGCGTGGTAGTCTTCCAACAGCACGGGGTACTGTATGATAGCCTCGAAAGCCGACAGCGTTATCTTGATGAATTCCTCCGATGCCGCCGATCCTGGGGACAAAGTCACAGTTATTCTAGGGTCTACACGCACTTTCTAAAGCACGTCCAAAGTACTCAGGCGCAGACCTGGATGCCCCTGAGGTCTACTCACCCACAGCTCCATCTATGTTGCTTTCTCCTGAGTCTATGGATTTAATGTGACTCTGAAAAAGATAAAATTCTCAATCAATGAACCTTTCAAAATCACTCTGAAATAAAATCTAATATACTGCTCAAAACTGTTCCTGTTGTTCTTATGAAAAAAGTCGTGAAAAACATTCAATACTCTACATATACCTAAATCATAGCTTCCAGGCAGGATTATATTTGAAACTATACATAACAAACCGTAATTGTTAAATACGCAAATCACCATCGTGGGCATTGATGCCAGAACACATTTGGTGGGAACAAAAGACCACACTGCAGGGACAATGCAGCTGGCACGCAAGCCTCAGGAACGCGCTGCGGACGCTCTGAGACTCAGGAAGCTGGCGGGTTTCGCTCACCAGGGACAGGTCGTCCTGGAAGAGCATCCTGTCTGGGCTTCCCAGACAGATGGCAGTCTGACCATAGACGGCAGTCTCCAGCCAGCTTCAGACCTCCCTGCCCAGCTGCTCCTGCACCCCACCCCACACTCCAGCCTTTGCTCCTACTGCGTGCCAGTGCCCTGCGCAGGATGCCCCAGTGCTGTCCCAGCAACTCAGCCCTGTGACGGGGCTGCTCCCTCTGCTGAACACTTGGGACAAACAGGCGCTATGTGGATGGGAGCCCCATGGGAGGCCGCTGCCCTGGGAGGCAGAGCCCCCACGTTTCTAAGGTGCAGATGATCCCCCCTGCCCTTTGCTCATCAAACGGTACATATATTTTACATATGACAAATAGCAAATTAAATGCCAGATGACTCTAAAACCAGAATAACATGTATAAACAATTAGTGCAGAGCAGAAATACAGGTGCTGGGAAATGTTTAGGACGTCAAATCTGAAAAGACAGACTATAAATCCCTATGTAAACGCCGATGGTCTCAAGCACATGTGTCTGTAGCTGTCTCTGTATGTCGTAGATACAATTTTTTCTACATACAAATGAAAAATGGTAGGCATTATCCGTGGTTGTGGAGTTGTGGGTGACCTTATTTTCTTCCAATTTCACCATAATTTTCTATACTTTATAATCTAAATAAATAGGCATAAATTGCCCTTAAAATAAGGTAATAAGTTATAAGGAAAATCAGAGAATCTAGGAAATGCAAGCCCTTTGAAACCTGAAAATGAAGAACACTTTGAAGTCTCTTTCAGCCTATGAATAAACATAAAAAATGGACTGAAAATGAAGTCACTCAATAAGGGGACGTTGGAAGCTTTTTGTAGCTTGGTTGAAATAGTTCCACCAAAGTTCCAACATGAGACCTGCTTCACTGAATTCGATACTAAATAATGAATGTGATGCTAAATAAAAATTCAGAGAGAGCTGTCTCTTGCCCGGTATCTGTGGACTCCCGCAGGAGGTGGCACAGAGCGAGTGTTCACCGCCAGCCTCTATGCAATGATTCCGGAAGAGCACGGGGATGGGCCAAAAAGACGGGCACATGGACGGCGCTTTTCGAGGCAGCGACCACAGGGAGGGGAGGCAGCGCCCGCCTCCTCACCCCTGCCCTGCAAGTCCTGGACCCCACCCCACAGAGCACCCGCTCCTCATCCTCAGCATCGGCAACATCACTGGGGGTGACAGCACGGACTGCCCTAGGAACACCCCTATTGAATGTGTCACTGGCTTACTGATTCTAATGCTTAATGCTTTGAACACACATTTTCTTCCTCCATTCTCAGTGTGACAGAAAGGAGGGAGGGAGGGAGAGCATGGTGACCAGAGGAGGGAGACAGCACCGGGGCGGGGGCATCAAGGAGGTGCCGGCGGAGCACCGGAACCGGCCCCAGGCAGCGGGTGCAGTGCTGAGGTCGGGGATTTGTGGCGGGTGCACAGCCGAGGCACAGTGGGGGTGCTGAAAAGCTCTCTGGGGGAATTCAGGGTCTCAGGACATGACAGGCACAGAGGGAGAGTTGCAGTGAGCACAGAAGAGCCACGTCGCGGATGAGGGCCAGGACCCAGGTGTCTGCCAGGGAGGGTGCCAGGGTGGCCCCAGGGTGACGTGCAAAGCAAGGAGCTTCGCAGAGAGCCACAGACAGCGGCCGCCCTGCCACCCACAGCGACCACGACAGAACACGCTCACATTCCATCTTCACTTGTATTCCATGTTTTTTTCAGGACATTTAATACCAAAATCTATGAAAGTGTTTCTGTGGACCTACCATATTTGGCGCCGTCTCTGAAAACAACACATTATCAGGACAGAATATATCTTTTCTCCAAATGTCAACTTCTATTACAGTCAACAGATAAAAATACAAAAAGGTCACTTCCCCAGAGACAAGTAAATGCCACCACAATTTTTAAATTACCATATATTGACATTAAATTCCATACACAGTAGACAAACAGCCATAATTTTAGTAAGAACATAAAACACGTAATGGAGTTACTCACAAGAATAGTTCCGTAACTGAAAAGAAACTCCTCTGTCACAACTTGCGGTCGAACGACCTGCATGTGAGAAGATTCCACAGATTAAGCCCTGAAAGCCAAGACCAATTTTAATTCAAGAAACAAAAATGTTTTGTTTCAGTTGACACTTCTCAGCTGGAGTTTACAGGGAGCCACATTTACAAGGGGGGATCAAAATCCTCCCCACTGCTTTGAATACACTCACCCCGCTGGCCCTGCCACTTCCTGCAGCAGCTCTGAAGCCCTCTTTTGTGAAGGTCTTTAGTGGTGCTGTCCTGGCTGCCTTCATGTCCTGAATCGACTCAAAACATTTCCCCTTCATGGTTACTTTGACTTTGGGGAAGAGCCAGAGGTCCCATGGTGCCAGATCCAGTGACTACGGTGGATGAGGACACGGTCTGCCTTTCTTTGGATGGAGCACGGAGGCAGCAATCACCATACTCTTTATCACACTTCTCAAAGGGAGTAGTAAAAGAGGACTCCAGAACAGCTCCAGGAAGTGGCTAGAACAAAGGGCTGTGTGCTTGAAGTGAGGGGAGGTGGGGGGATTCTAAAGGGGATTCAGGCCAACGTGTCTTCTACTGTGGGAAACTTTTTAGAATTCACCCATGCACCATACACGTTGATCACACCCGGTCATGCTCCCTCCTTCCCAGACACAACAGTACCTGAGAAGTGAGCAGGTGAAGCACCACGGGCATGAGGGGCAGGCATGTCTTTAGCTGCTTCCCTTGGACAGTGGATGGGTGCTTCCGACCTGAGATGCTGGCCAAGGCATTGAGAACATCACCTGCAAAGCAGAGCCCAGAGAGCCTGAAGGTTACAGACCTGCAGGGGCCACTGTCAGGGCTCGATTACTGGCAGGAATTCCCAGGTAATCCACCTCCAAACAAAAGTACAAGTCATGCCCTTCTGGTTCACAACCCTGAAATTAGACAAGGGTGGCCTCTGGGGACAGAACGGGATGTTCTGATGTACACTTCTAATCAGCCTCACATCTAGGAATTAAAAATAGGATCTACGAAAAATTACGGTAGAGTGATGGTTTTAGAATTTTCTTACATATTTTCTGCAGCTTAACTATGACCACATTACTTTGATAAACAGAAATAATCATTTTGAAGTTGCTGTATAAAGGACGACAGCTTTTTAAAAAATAGAAGAGTACAGAAGTGGAAAGAGCTCAATTCCCAAGAGTTTCCACTGCATAATAAATCCAATAATAAATATAACTTAATTTGTGGGCATTAGAATCTTATCTTTGTATTCTTTTTTAAAAATCTTTGTATCCTAAAATACAGAACCTGGTAATAAGGATCTCAACTACCAACTGACCAGATGATATCCTTCAGGTTGGAGGTAAACAAAAGTCAGCATCCCGAATGAATCTGGGGTGCTTTAGTTTCAATCACTGTCAGCGTAAGTCTTGAAATATGTTAGCAAAGAGCTACTGTCCTTGCATGTGAAGAGATTTTCACCATTTAATATTTCTGATGCTTCTGTTTATAGCTACATCTGCCAGAAAAGCATGAAAAGGGACTGAAACTATGTGTACATATTCCACATTTTAATTTCTGCAAATAACAAAATAAGAGATTATTGTTATAGTATACACCCTTTGCAAATCATTAGATATTATCTTAAAGATAATTTTCAAACCAAAGAAATTTTTTTAAATTTGAACTTGAGTATTGACCGATACTGTCAAAGTTCTTTAAATTCTTTAAACACTTTAATTTTTAAATGTAAAAATTATGTACTTTTCAGTTCTCCTAATAAACTGATTTGTGGCTGTAATCTCAAGGAAAAATTGTTTTCTTCAGATTTAAGTGGGGAGAAATCTTGAGAAAACAATACCAGAAACAACTGTGTGTGTGCAACGGTAAGCAATTACAATGCTTTCATTTTGTTTATGTCCTAAAATAGTCCATTGACTTCTGGCAATGCCTCAGTGTAAAATGTAGCCTGCTTGGGTCTCAAGGTCACTGATGCAAAATAATTATAAATACAGACAGGGACAACTTAAATCCTGAAACCACACTTGCAAAGCCAGGTCCCCACACCCATGCGGCTGCAGGAGTGGAAAGAAGAGTGAGAACGAGCTGGTCTCTAGCCCGGGGCAGCGAGGCGGGCTGCAGCCAGGCCTGCGGACGACTCCACCTCACCCAGGATCCGCGGCAGCTCCTGGGCGAGGTGACGGATGAGCAGCTGCAGGCACCGGCACAGGTACTTGTCGCCGCCGCAGCCACCGCTCTGCCGCTCCTCGCCGGGGGTGGTCTTTCTGCTGTCTCTCTCGATGTACATCACCAGCCTGTAAGTAGGAAAGTGCAGAGGTCACCTCTCAGGGCACGACAGTGGACAGCACGTGTCCAGAAAGGCTGCCAAGGCCCGAGTGTCCCCAGGGCACTGTCCCCATCACACTGGCACGGAGAGTCTTAGAAGCTCCTTCAGTGGGGGTGCCGGGAGAGGCGAAGGCCATCACATCACTGGGACCGTGCCCGGGAAATGGAAGCGGCAGCGTAACTCCTTCCTCCTTTGCTCTGTTCCAGTCACCATGAGGTGAGCAGCTCCGCCCCACAGCAACAGCCAAGCTACCGGGGACTGGAACCTCTGAAACCTGAGCCCAAGCAAACCCATCCTCCTCCTGAGTTCATTTTCTCAGGATTCTGTTACAGTGATAGAAGCCTGACTATCACAGCTCTGGATCATTCTGTTTCTCCTTCTTCCCCTTCACAGTCCTCCTTTTCCTCCACCTTCTGTGCTCCAATTGAAGTCCTCACTTCACGGGAATCCAGTTTATGCTGCGGGATAAGGTAGGAATATAACCTCATCATTTCTCCAAACAGTGAACCACTTGCCTGGTGCTACTCATTGAAAAGGTACTTAGCAAACAATGGGTGAAGAAGAGGGGTAAAAGAGTAAACAGGTAGCAAATCTGACTAAGGAGCAGTTTGGTCCCTAGATCGCCTCCGTGTACTTAGTCAGCTTTGCCATCACTGGAACGAAGCACCTAACACTCGCAAGTGGAAGGAGGAGGGTGGGTTCTGGCCCAGGTTCCCAGGTTTCAGTTCATGACTGCCTGGCTCCATGGTAGGAACATCATGGCAGAGAGCTGCTGTCTCAGTTACTCTTCTTGTTGCTCAGACAAAATACCCGACGCCCAAAGTTAAGGCAGAAAGGTTTATTTAGCTCAGTCTGTGGAGGTTTCAGTCCCTATCAGCTGTCTGTATTCCCGTGAATTGAGGACTTCAATTGGAGCACAGAAGGTGGACATATCGGGCAGAGTGGTGCATGGCAGGGGGGCAACAGTTCACTGCACCAGAAGACAGCAACAGCAATAAGAGAGGAGAGAGAGGAAGAAAGAGAAGGTACAAGCCTCTTTCTGTCCCTTATACTGTAGGCAGCCTACCCACCCTCAGGAGAGTGTAGCACTCACACCCTTAATCCCAGCACTGGACCATGAATCAACCACAAACTCTAGATTCAGCCGCCCCCAAAAAGCCCACCCCCCCATGCCCACATGAGGCTTTGAGGGGACATCCAGACACAAACTCTACCAGGTGTGGTGGCAAAGCTGCTCACGGTGTAGCTGCCAGGAAGTACGGCGCCAGCAAAAGACACACCCTCCACAGACAGCCCTGGTGACCGCTCCAGCTGGGACCTTCTTCCTATAACACATTCAGTTGTGATGGTCCTGGGATTAATCCCCAGGAGTACACTGTCTCCCAGTTTCTTCTGCTCCAGTTTTACGTTCTTTCACCTCAGTACTGGTCCCATAAACTCCAGCAGGTTAATTCTCCATTCAGCCAGGTCAAAGCAAGTCGATCCACTGAGATTTTGCTTTCAGTTATTGTATTTTCCAGTTCCACAACATCCATTTGGTTTGTTACTACAGATCTAGTAAACCAAAACACCTGAACTTTCAAATTCCTTGACTATATTAACTGCACTAAAGTCTGTAAGAGATGACGCCGTTCTCTGGATGCCCCGAGGGCAATGGCTCGGGTTCACCCTGCTTGTTGTCTTTTCCCCCTGCCATGCTCTCCTTGTAGACCCAGTGAGTCGCTGCCGAGTGTGAGAATCTATGCAGGGAGTTCAGAGACATTCTGAGGGCCCAACTGCTCAGACGGATTTCCATTTCTCTGTGGAAGGCAGTTAGGGGAGCCATGAACCTGGGGACCCTAACTCAAAACAGGGAGGAGATATTCAAAAGTGGGGTTTCCTTCCCCGTTCCAGGAAATCTTGTGTACAAACAGCACGTGTCCCAAAAACAGAACAAATACAAGGGAAATGTGTATCTTTCAGTAGCCAAGGAGTTGACATTAAAAAAACTCCCCAGAATGTAGTGTGTGTAAGAAAGTAAATCCACAGTTGTCTATCAGGAATCAATTTTTCTCTAAAATCTAAATTAACTCTTACAAAATATACTAATGTGTTGCTTCATTACCATAGTTTGCAGCAGATTTTCCTTAAGGCAAAGACCATCCACATCATTCTCAAACACTCGCAGAGAGGTTAGCACTGAGAAAACGCCACTGCATCCACGTCTGGGGCAGGAAGGAAAGACAGGGCCACAGCAAGGCACACCCAGCCCTGGAACACACCCCAGAGCCTCTCCTTGCCAGATCTGTGCTCTCAGGCCCACAGAAGAACAAACAGGCTACTGACAGCGGAATATTATTTACTAAGAGAATTCGTACTCAGTAGAGGAAATCAAATGTGGAAAGAGCTGAGTGTAGTGTCAATAAACATTTTGCAATTGTTTTACAAAACTGCAAGTGGTTAGTTCTGAGCATACAAAAAGGCATGGAGATAAAAATACCAATACTCTGAACAACCTAAGTCATCTGCGTATGACCCAGACCCAGTCCTCCTTAGTGCCCCGCCTGGCCGCCTCCCTCCCGTCCTCCCCACATGGCGCCCTCTGCTCTGTCTGCTCCTGCTGCTCCCTCCACAGGTCTCTGCCTCTCGTTCCCACCAACCTCACTGGGACTTCCTCCCTCTGGTCGCACAGCGACCCTTTCCCTTGTTTCCCGGGTGCTGGGTCCTGGGCTGTTCATAGCTCTGGTAAAGACCTCAGTACAAATCCCTGCTGCAAAATGAGCCCAGTAAGCACAGGACTGGTGACCGTGCCCACATCAGGCCACTCGTTCAGTAACAACTCACGCACTAAGCATCTTCCAGTTGATGCGAACACGGGTCACAGACAGTGTGTTCAAGTGGGAAGAAAACAATCAACATAACTACAACGTAGCAGGGGTGCGTGCCACAGAGAAAATGAAGGCGAGTGAGTCCCTCTGTCAAAGGAGGTCTCCTCACCAAAGCTGTCTCTGCAGAGACCAGAGTGAGGGAAGCAGCAGCCGTCTGGTGCACACAAAGCACATGTGCACAAGAACAGAGAGATCTCCTCCCTGTTTTGAGTTAGGGTCCCCAGGTTCACGGCTCCCCTAACTGCCTTCCACAGAGAAATGGAAATCCGTCTGGAGCAGTTGGGCCCTCAGAATGTCTCTGAACTCCCTGCATAGATTCTCTCTGTTCTTGTGCACATGGGCTTTGTGTGCACCAGATGGCTGCTGCTTCCCTCACTCTGGTCTAGAGATCTACAGATCTCTAACAGAGATACCGGGCTTGGACCACAGTAAGAACCTCGACTCTGATGCTCAGTGGAGACTGCTGACACACTCTGACAGGTGCTCAGAAACCACCAGGAGCACAGATCACAGACACAGGCACGAGGCCAGACAAGGGGACTAAAACAGCTCAGATGAGAAGCCAGGGAGAACGCTGGGCGTGGTGGTGCAGGCCTGTAATCCCAGCACTTGGGAGGCTGAGGCAGGCAAAGTGAGCTCAAGGCCAGCCTGAACTGCACAGCGAGACCCTGTCTCAAAAAGACCAAAAAAAAAAAAAAAAAGAAAAAAAGAAAAGAGAGAGAAGCCAGGGAGGCCTGGCTGCAGAGGAGGTGGGAGATGGTGTGGCTAACGAACCTGGCACCTTTCTCAGGTACCAACAATCAGATCTGCTGCTGAATGACAGAGCTGAGGGACAGGAAATGAAGA
This sequence comes from Chinchilla lanigera, assembly GCF_000276665.1. Lineage (NCBI taxonomy): Eukaryota > Metazoa > Chordata > Mammalia > Rodentia > Chinchillidae > Chinchilla > Chinchilla lanigera. The sequence continues at coordinate 28,764,825 of NW_004955420.1, read as the reverse complement.
ATAATGCTCCCACACCAGCTGTGGTGATGCATGTTTATAGTTCTAGCACTCTGGGAGGCTGAGGCAGGAGGATCCCAAGCTAGAGCCCAGCCAGGGCCATTTAGCAAATTAGCAAAACCCTGCCTCAAAATATAAAAGGGATGGAGCTGGGCATGATGGCACATGGCTGTAATCCCAGCACTCAGGAAGCTGAGGCAGGACGATTGCTGTAAGTTCAAGGCCAGTCTGGGCTACAAAGTGAGTTCAGGATCAGCCTGAACTACACAGTGAGAGCTTGTCTCAAACAAAAAAAACAGACATATTTATATTTATATTTTTACTTATCTATAAAAGGGATCAGATGTAGCTCAGTGTGAAAGCCTTGCATTCAATCCCCAATTCTACACAATAATAATAATAACACAAGGGACTGGAGGAACAGGACTGCCACGTATTCGGTGAGATATACAAAGTCTGCTGGAATAGTAATTCTTGTAGAAAAATCATTAAACACCGAAGTGTAGCTGCTGTGTGATCTGAGAGTGACCTGAGAGCTGTGAGGAGGTCTGAGATGCTGACACAAATCTGAGGCATGGCAGGAGCTATCTCAGGCCTTGCCCAGCTCCCCATCCCTTCCCACCACACCTCTGCCAGCCCCACCCAGTTCGATGCCCATCGGTGGGCACTGCCCCATGTCCTGCAGCCCCCCAGCCCCAGGCCATGCACTGCTGGACAGGGATCAACCGGGCACATCCACCCCACATGCAGCCTCACTGCAGCAGGAAAATAAGCGGGATCCCCGGCGGAACAAACCACCCAGCACAGAGCAGGAGCGGAGCCTCCACAAGGGCCTCTGTCCTGAGAGCACTGAGCGCGGCTTTGCTCTTACTTTTATCCTGTTTCTGCAAGGCAATCTCTCACTGCTGCCAACGCCAGGTGAGATGATACAGGGCAGAGGCGGAGCAGGGCTGGCAGTGGGAGCTCTGGCAAGACCCTGCCAGGCTGTGACTGGGCTGAGGTGACTCCGGAGCTGCACCGTGCCTGCTGTGGCGGTGACCGCCAGCTTCCTCGGGGAGCTCTGCTGTGCAGCTGCCCCAAGCGCCCACAAGCGCCCGATTTCACCCCAGAGGTGGCCTCCTCTCGCAGTGTGACGGGGCCCTCACGCAGCAGGACACTATTTTGGGAGAAGGAAAGCAGTGCTTGTCTTTGTTCGCTCCGCTCCAAGCCCATTTTTATGTCTACGCACCTTCTGTAACTTGTGACTGCTGCCCCCTACAGCAGCAACGACTTGCTTTAAATATGGGATGCATTTTTCCTCTCTTCCGTCCCCTGCCAGAGCCTCAGCAAATTCATCACCCAACTCCATAACTCTTCTTGTAATTAAAGCTTTTGTCTCTCAGCTTATGGTGGCCAGGTGATAAATGGCTTTGGCCCGAACTCAAATTACACTGCCCTCCACATATGTCCGGGCTACTCTGTGATTAGTTCCTGCTTCCTAAATGATAACTGCAACAGACCTACTGTGTAGGAACTGTGGAGCCCGCACCCTGGCCAGCTGCCCAGTGACAGAAGGACTCAGATGACAAGAAGGAACAACTGAAGTCTGAAACGCCCCCTCTCTACCAAGACGATAAACCATGTAACAGGAAAACCAATCCTAAAATTAGTACCAACAGCAAAACCTTCAAGGGGTGATTGTATCTGTTACACCTCCACGTAAATGGTCCACTTGGCCAGTGCAGCTCTTGGAAAGGGGCTCTGGGGGGAACAATGGATCTTGAACAATGACAGGACAGCAGCCAAAATGCAAACATCTATCCCTGCGACCGCAGCCGCCATCCGCGTGCGCGGCTTCTCCAGAGGCGGCCTGCCTCGCCATGGCGTCTCCATTGCTGCTAACTCGAAAGGACTTTTCTATATCACAAGGACAGCAGAGTGGGAGGCCACAGCGGGCACAAGGTCTGCTTGGACTCATCGTGCGCACTGCTTCCTTGCAAAGCTACAGCAGCGCTCCTGCGCCTGGCCACACAGCGGCCAGCACAATGCTTCCAAAATCACCTCCGCGTACTGTCTTGGGGACATTAAGCCGACCAGACCTGAGGAGGCATCCACAGCTCGGGGAGATGGAGACAGACAAACCTCTGGGGCTCCGGGGCCTCCCACCTCGGCGAGGGCTCCGAGACGTCCTCCAGGCCAAGGACAAGTCTGCATCTTCTCCTGACGATGACCAAAAACAAAGAGAGGCGACGGGATTCTGTGAGTTCAGGAGGGAGCACACACCACCTCCGAGGTGTTCTCACTCGCTCTTCCGCACAGCCCTAGGCTGCTGTTCTGAATGGCGCCGGAGCGAAGGCTCAGCCCAGTCTAAGCTGCAGTACAGCCGTGCTGCCACTGGGCCCTGTGCAGGCTTGACCTGTGCTACCCCGAGTGTCTGCGGCCAACGAGCCCAGGAAGCACCAAGAAGTGAATGCAACACTGACCTTTGAGCTGTGAATGTGAAACCAGTTCTCCTCTGTGGGTTACATTTTTATCCTTGAGAAACAGCTGCTCTAGAGAACACAGGACCCTGACATCAAGAGACCCTGCGGCCCATCATTAACCTGACCCCCAAGCACAATGCCGGGCACACACAGCAGGGACCGTCATCAAGCGGGTTACAAACGCGAGAGACCAAGCGCGGAATACTCGACTGTCACAGGTTTCTCTAGCCATCCTGGCAAAGGGGACAAGGTGGCTAACCCACACAAGCGCTCACCAGAAGGAACGTCCCTCACCAAGGATGACCTGGACACCGGCTCTCCAGCCAACAGGCGGAACCAATGCTGAACCCCCCATGTGGCCCCTTTCCTGGGGAGACCGACCAGGTACCTAGGAACGTGATGGTTTGTGGAAGGGCAGCAACTATTCTCACTGGAATAAACACAGATCCTGGGTGTGTATCTGCTTCCCACACCCATAAACTGCCAGCTCCAGCAGTACAGGCTTCAGAAACAGCTTCTTTACCACCACGGCAACCAATGTAAGAACACCTCCAGTCAGGGACGTATTAACAGCTAACAAGATGTGGCAGTGGGCCCAAGCACATAACATCCACGGTCTCAGCAACTCCTCCACCGCCCAGAAGCACTGGGCTTAATAGAAATGAGGAACGGCTTACTGAACATGTGTCATGGTGCTGGCTGGGGAAAACACATGCTGAAAAACTGGGTTCTGTCTTGCACCACCAGGTATACGCTTTCAATCAGCAAGCAGGACACACGCTACAGTCTCGCCTCTTGACAGCCCTTCCCGGTCCTCATCTCAGCCCAGGAAGTTTATATTTGTAAGCCCATGGAAAGTTACTCAAATCATAGTGAGTTAATTCCAGCCTACCATTTCCAATGCAGCCCACGATGAGAATAAAGACACTAAGGCATATTTGTAGCTGCGGGGAGTCAAGGGGTCCTAAGTCCAGCCATGACGATGGCCATCCGGAACAAAGGCCTCGACCCAGGTCCCAACCCAGGTTTAACTTGTGAAGGGAGGGGCTCGAGGATGAGTGACTGTGAGAATGGCAGGAAACAGGTGAGTGCCATGAGCTGGTCTGGGTAGGAGGCCCGGGGTCACCTCTGCCAATGCAGAGAGGAGGATGTCCGGAAGGAGTAATCTGTGTGACACAACTGAGGTCGTATGCGATGTTTTGGGGTCGGTGTTTCAGCTCTGATGTGGGATCTTCTATGTCCTGGGAAGTCACAGCCTCTTATCTCAAGGCTCGATTCCAGCAACAGCACGAAACACAGCTCTCCCTCCCGCCCGGCTCACACACGCTGCTTGGGAGCTACAGGCGGGGCAACACTGACCTGTCGCCTTGCTTTGAAGACACATCATCTCCTCAGCTGGACTAACTAGCGTTGCTTAAAGCCGTCTCAAGGGGTAAGGAAAAGTCCTAGCCGGCTCTGCACACATCAATACATGGAAAGGGGGCCAGGCTCAGCCAAGATGGAGGCAATTGCTCCTCCTTCAAGGAGAGTCACCCAGGCGTCCTCCACACTGACCATCGTCACAACACTCAGGTCGCAAATCGAGGAGTGGAAGTGATCCGCTCCGCTGCTGCCTCTTTGCTTCGGGGATCCTTGTCTATGGGCTTTGCTGGGTGCTTTCCTGGGAGGAAGGCTCAGGCAGAGGATGCACTGACGCTTACATCTAACTGAAGGTCACTTGGGAAAGGGCTCATCTGCTGGCTGCAGGAGCAACCCTGGCAACCCGTGGCTGCTACACGGTAAGGACAGGCACCCAAAACTGCCGGGTCCCGTGACATCGCCGGACACTGCCACATCCTGCCTGCCACATTGGGTGGCGGAGCTAGAGACAACCTCAGCCTCCAAGGAGGGCCGGGTTCCTGAGACCTGACCCTTCAGGTACTTCATGCTCTAGCAAAGCACAGACCTGTGTTCAACTTTATTTACAACAGTGGAGACACGGATCAGAGATCCTAATGCACATTACAAAGATGCCACTAAAAGGCAGCCTCATCCATTGAAGAAAAAGCTGTCCCTCTCCCGGTAATTTGGAGAGAAGTCAGTGGTAATGGTTGCATTCCTCTGACAATGTTATGGGTAGAGATAGTATTTGATTATCATTTTAATTTGTATTTCTCTGATTACCAATGGGGCTGAATATTCCTATTACTCTGAATCTCTCTATAGTATGGATTTAATAGTTTCACTAGAATATAAATTTTGCTTACAATTTTTAGATATAAAATTTCTACTTCATATACAGCCCCACTACCAGCACTTCCTTTCATGTTTTTTCTCACTGCTCTTCTCAGAACAACCTCCCTTGCCCCTATTTTTTTTGTTTTTCATTTTTTTTGTTTTTTTGTGGTACCGGGGATCAAACTCACAACTTCGCGCTTGCCAGTCAGGCACTTATGCCACTGAGCTATATCCCCAGCCCCTCCCTTGCCCATATTGAAACAAATTTTCTTCCAGCTGTTTATGGTTTCTTTGGGGTACATAATTCTTTAATCCATCTGGAATTGACTTTTGCATGGTATAAGCAGACAAAATCATTTTTCTCACACAGTTAACCAAATATCCAGAGTAAATATTTCTTTAAAAAAAAATCTTTCAAGATCAAAGCAATTTTTTAATTTCACTGATTACCCTATTAATAGCAAGGCCGTGGGAGAGGGGAAACAGTCTCCAGGAAACCTGCTCCACCAGGCGGCACCGGCCTCCAGCCCGCAGCCAACCGCAGCCAACCTACACGACGCACTGCACCCTGGGTGGGCCTTGCACCCAGACACACACCAGGCCCTGCTCCATCGCCTGTCGTACGCAGTGTGAGCACAGACCCATTTGGAGCGGGGGTGGGCACGGGGGCTATCATCTCGTTCTCACCTGATCCTGGGGCTCAATCTCCCTGCCTGTCTCATGCTGGCTAGATTTCAGAGCCGACATCACAGAAAATGTGCTGAAATCTGATCCACAAAGGCTGACGGTGATGACAGTAAGCAGGGAGAATATCCACATCACACAGAAAGGTTGTCGCAGGCTTGGCCATGAGGCTCAGCTGTCAGGCGGACGGCAGCTCCACGGCACAGGAAAAACACTTTCCTATGTACACACACCACAGAGCATTTTAACGTGTGTGGCCCACACATGGCCTCTCTTTGCACACCTTTATACACAATTGCGTGTTTTACACACACACTAATACAACACCCAGGTTGCAAAACACAAAGAAGTAGACACCAACCTTTTTCCACAGACTGTACTAAGTATTTGTTAGGAGAATAATTTATATTACTAAATTAAATCTAAAAGTCTAAAATGATCGAACTTTTAAGGTCTTAGAGATCTTCATCTTTTAAAATGAACTTATTACTTAAAACTAACCTATTACTAACATTTCTTTTAGTTTTCTGTTCATTAGATTTTTTTAATTAGAGAAAAGAAACATTGTACAGCCTAAAATACAAATGAATCAAGACAATTGTCTTAGTTACTTTTCTTTCCTTGCTGAGACAAAATACCTGACCCAAAATTAGAGGAGGACGGGTTTATTCAGCTCACAGTTTGTGAAGGTTTTAGTCCATACTCAGCTGGCTCCAAGGCAGGGTGTCCTGGCTGAGGGGACAGGCAACCATGCATGGTGACTGAAGACAGCAAAAGCACCAAGAACAGAAAGAGGGAGAGCAGGCCTCTTCTCCTCCCCTATACTGTAACCGGGCTACCCACCCCGGGGCAGGTGTAGCACTCACGCCATCTCCAGGCTCTCCTCTTGCACAGGCTCAGGATGTTCACAGAGTCACTTAAACGTTTAAACCTCTCAGGCTGACACAAGGAACAACATCCTAGAGCATAAGGGTGTGTCCTCTACACCGCAGGATGCAGAAGAGTTACTTAAGTCAGGCTTCTGGTCCCTCAATGTATCACAACGTACCAACCATTACACTCCCTATCCTACCCCTCTCAAACAATCCGCTTGGTATTATTTGGATTTTTATACAAATACACAAGTAAGTGTTTTTCCATTTGATTTTATTTTACAAAAATATCTTCACAATACAGAACTCCGCCGTTTTGTTTTTCACTTGTCTCTACATAATGAACATGCCTCCAAATTAACCAATTCATCATTTATATTAGGCAATGCCATCATTTATTGAAATATTTCAATACTGATGAAACTCCAGGTATTCACCACCAGAAACCACATTGCACTGGACACCCTCACGCCCATGTCGCAAACAGTCCATGCATTAATCTCCAGAATTTAAACAGCAAATGCAAGCCTGTTAGCGTTGTGAATGGTCACGGACATTTCCAAGTCGCTCCCCAACGGTCACAGCACTCACACTTCCGTAAGTGATGCTTAGAAGTGACTGAGGATTTGCAGTCTTGCAAAGACGGAGCAGCCCCGTCTTCCAAGGGGTTCCCTCTTCCAGCTAAAACTCACCAGACACTCCAAGAGCAAGACAGCAAGACTCAGGAGCGCTCCTGTGCTGTCCCTGGCTGGGGTGAGTCTCCTCCCAGCTCCCCAGCTCCCGCTTCGCCCTCTGCTCCTGGCCACGTGACCACACACAGCTCCTCAGCAGTCCCATCCAACGCACCATCCCGGCCTTGGCACCAGCTGACCCGGGGCTGAATCCTCCAAAAACAGCCAGCCAGGTGACCCTGTCCTGCTCTAAGTTGTGGGTGTTGCATTTTGTCTCTGTGACCGGAAACTGTGAGACAGCGGCATCCCAGCACCCGTCCCTCCCTGCCCCGCCCCTCCACCCCTCCCTGCCCCACCCTGCCTGCCCAGGCAACACAGGACCAGGAAGTCACACAAGTCCCTTGTCCTTCGCCCTCCTGCTCCTTCATCTTAGCAGGCCCTCAGGGACTTCGTCTCCCATGCCACCCCTGCCCCGGAGAGCCCACTCCAAGCCCTAGCAGAAGGGGTAGGGGCTGTCAGACCCAACAGAGAACAAACCTCCTCCTCGTGGGACGGGAGCAGACAGGAGTGACCGATTTTCCTGTCAGGACCAGGGTTCAGGAGACCCAGGCAGCGAAGCAGGAGGAGGCGAAGAGCGTCCCACCTGGTCAGCTCCGAGAGCAGAGCCCCACCAAGCACAACAGGGCCAGCGACACACAGCGAGCAAAGGGTGCAAATCTCCTAGCAGACAAATGCCCATCACCAAACGTCCAAAAACCACTCATCACCACAAGAACCAGGGAAACCGCAGCTCAAGTCAAAAAGACAAGGAGCAGGCGCCAAGACCGCTGTGAGCTGGTGCTAGGATGCTCGGCAGGCACTTCCAGGCGACCTCGTGGATCCATTCCAAAAAGTTTAACACGGGGGCTGGGGATTTAGCTCAGCGGCAAAGCGTCTGCCCGGCAAGCGCAAGGTCATGAGTTCGGTTCCCGGTACCGGAGAAAAACCAAAAAAAAAAAAAAACAAAAAGTTTAACACGTTCTCTTAAAGCCAAAGAAGAATTTAAAGTCTCAGAGAAAAAAAAAACAGGCCATAAAAATGAACTGAATATAAACTTTATAACCGAAAAATGTAATAACTAAGATAAAGGCCTCACTAGATGAAGCCAATAGCAGAATACATATAAAAGAAAACAGAATCAGTTGAATTGGAGGACAGATAAATTCAGTTTCTAAAATCTAAAAAACAGATAAGAGAGACAAAACTAAAACACTCTCAGGAAACTGCTGGAAGCTAGAAACACCTTACATTTATAACACTGGAGCCAAAAATGAGGACGAGAGGTGAATGAGAACAAAAAAGGATTCAAAGATACAGTGCCTGAGAAATAGCCACATTTGCAGAGATACAGACCTACAGACTCAAGAAACTGAGCAAAGTCTGAACACGGTAAATCCAAAGCATCCATGCCAAACACACACAACAATTAAATTCCTAAATCCCAACAGCAAAGAAAACATCTTCCAAAAATCTGGAGAAAAATGACCTGTTAGTCATAAAGAAACACAGATTGGAAAAGACAGATTGGAAACCACAACAAGGAATCACAGAGGCCAGGGGAGAGATGAACATTTTCAAAGACTCAAAAAACAAGAAGCAAAAGAACTGTCAACCACAAGTTATGAGTGTAATAAAATACAGGTTAGTAATAAAGGGGCAGGAAGAGTTCTCAAAGCAAAACCATTTTTAAACAGCAAACCTATCACTCTAGAAAGGCTAAAGAAAGGTCTCTAAACACAAGGAAGTGAGAATAGCAGGCTGAGAATACAAAAAACTAAGAAGAGCATCAGAATGGACAAAATGAAGCGTAGATGCCACAGACTGACCAATTTCCCCAACTGTACTCCTTCAGAAATAGACAGAAGTTCTAGCCAGAAAAAACAGCAAGCACACAGAACACCTAAACAGCACAACAAAGCAACAGGGTCTCACTGACAGGTCCGGAACACTCCATCAAGACAGAGCGTTTGCTAAACCACAAAACCAACCCCAACTAGTCTAAAAAAAACCCTGAAATCTCAGCTCACTCACCATAAGTCAAACTATCCACACTCAAATGTCAACAAAAAAAAAAAATCTCTAAATAATGAAAATTAAACAACACAATTCTAAATAATACATGGTTCAACTGGGGAAGGAAGTTCCATGGGAAATAAAAAGGTTACAGTGAACTGAATAATGTTTTTAAATCAAAATCTGTGCAAAAGCATAACTGAGATTTACAGCACTAGATGATACACGAGACCTTTTCCAAAGGGGAAATCAATATAAATAATCTCAGTTTCAACTTGGAGAAACTAGGAAAAGAAGGGCAAAAAAAAGCAAGCAGAAAGAAAACAAATAAACATCAGAAGAAACTGACAACAGAGAAAATAAAAAGCTAGTGACTCAAAAAAAAAAAAAAAAAAACCCTGTGGCAAGTGATAAATCTATACCAAGACTGCCGAAAATAAAAGATAGGTTTAAGTCATCAATATCAGAAATAAAAAGAAGTAACACTATGAATTCTTCAGTACTTAAAAACATAAGGAAATGCCAAAAAAGCATAATGTTCACAAACTCACACATTTAGAAATAAAGGGTTGAATCTCTGAGAATCAAAAACTACCAATGTTTAACCAAATAAAATTTAAAAATCTGAGTGGCCTTGTAATCATTGAAGAAATTGAATACATAATTTCAACCTCTCCAAAATAAATCTCCAAGCTCAGATGAATTCACTGAAGAAATCTATTGAACGTGGAAAAATTTCTACAACCTTTTCTAGAAAACAGAGGAGGAGGGTCCACATCTTGATCCACGTTATGAGGCTGGTGTTACAACGATGCTACAACAAGAGAAAGGAAAAGAGAAAGATCGAGCGAGCAAGGAAACTACAGACAGACCTGCATCTTTCAAGAACTGAAACACAAACCCGGCCCCACTTTGATAAAACCCACAGCGAAGCCCTCTGGAGACAGGCCTAGAGGTCAGCAGTGCAGTGCAAGTCCCAAGGGTGGCATGCTGCCCCAACCCGCCTGGGGCTGTTGAGATGGGAGAACCCAGGCCTGGACACGCAGGGGGCCATGTGGCAGGGCGATCCTCCCCCGGTCCAGGAGAAACCAGACATGCGGCCCCCATTCTGGGGCTTGGAGCCTTCGGAACTGGGGACAATGAGTTCACACCCTTCAAGCCGCCCAGTCTGTGGTCTTCCATGAGGGCAACACCAGCAGACCAGCAGGGGGCCCATAAAGTATGAAATACATACCTTCTTTTAAACAATGGAAAAATAAACCATGAATTCATCCTAGTACTTCTGATTCAAACTAACGACAGGTTTTTACCTTATATTCTATAATTAATGCTTTTCTTTAAGCTGGAAAATCTCGGCTATGATTGAACTTGGCATAATTATTGGTTTTCTCTTACCACATAGGTAATAGTTTCAAGAAGCAATACAAATATTAATATTGACAACAGGAAAATTGGATGCAGTTTTAGGTTTCTTCATTGGGTTTTTGGCACCCAAAATAAATCCTAAAAGAATTATCCTGCCCTGATACTGTGACTCCAGAGCAGTTTAAATCTCTCTTCTTTGGGAAACTATTCTACAAACCTGACACACAGATTACTCTCAATGGGGGACTGCATTTTACCACTCTCATTTATTTATGTAAAATATTCACCTCCTGGTGATGATGGTACAAACCACCCTGCCCTGCTCCTCAACCTCATCCACCCTCTTCAACTGCTGTTTTTGCTAATTTTTAATTTAATCCTCCAATCTTCCTTCCTGATTAGTAAGCGAACATGTCTCCCTGTTTCTGCCCATCCCTAAGGACTAACCACGTGGTAGGCCGGTGTAACAGTTCACTGACTGTGTCCACTTGAGAAGTTGAGAACCTTAACTAAGCTCAGCAAGCTTACACCCTAGGGTGTAGAGGACCCACCCTAGGGCGGTTCATCCCCGGGACCCTGGACAGTATAAGAGGAAATGAGGAAGGACAGACTTGCTTCTGTTCTTCAGAGGAGCTCCAGTCTTTGTGTCCAGCTTGGACGTCATCTCCTGGCTTCTAGCACAGACTCTTTGGCTTCTGCCTGGCATCCTTCAGCCTTCCGGAGTAGACTCATCAGCCTTCTGTCCTAGACCCACTGGATGCAGACTTGGACAGAATGCTGCAGTGAGCTCCAGACCTTGGACTGAAACTTCCAGTCTCTAGTGTGTAGACACCCTCTGCATGCTTCCTCATCCGACTCTGTGGCTGATGTCGGAAACAGATCCTGTATTTTCTCATACATGTGTGTATCATGTGCTGTATCTGTTTCTCTGGTAAGACACTGACTGACACGGCTGGGAACACTGTCCTGCTCCTCGCCTTTCTCGGGAGGAAGCTGTTGGAGGCCACTGTGGCCATGGCTGGAGGTCTCCCGTGTTCCTTTTCACAGCAGCACCACACTCCCATACCTGGATGGGGTATGAGGAAATCCAGAGACCTCCCTCCAGGAAGTCCTAGTCCCGCTGCTCAGGTGCAATTCAGGAGGGAGCTGGGAGGACAGAAGTCCCCATTCCATCACTGTAGGCAGTGCAGAGGGTCAGGTGGGCCTGCCAATCAGGTGAGACAGGTGGTGGCAGGAGAGGGCGAAGGATACTGGGGCAGGAGGGGATGCAGGCAATGCGAGGAGACCTTGCCAGTAGCTCTGTGTGGGTGCCAACCTAAAAGACACCCTCAAAGCTGAGCAAGAGCGCCAGCCACAAACTGGCAAAACACGGGCTCCACAGCCACCAGAGCTCAGGGGAGGCTCAGCAGCAGCCACTACCTCAAGCCTGTGCCTTTAGGTGTAAGGGTCACCCGGGGGGGCTGACATCAACAGCGGGCACCATGCTAACCTGTGACAACAGCAACAGAAAACAAAGGGAGAAGTCAGAGCTCCGCTGCCAGTGTCCTGGTGCTGGGCCCCGGGCAGCTTCGCTTCTTGCCAGCCCTGAGGCCCTGTGCTGTCACCCCATATGTAGCCGTGTGTCTGCCAGGCCAAGAGACAAATAAATACACAATTTCCCTAGACAGCGGGTGAGCATCCTTAATACAAAAGTCCAAAATCAGAAATGCTCCAATCTCTGGAGCTTTTTCCCACTGACACGGGGAACTGTCCTGACTCATGTGACCGGCCACAGTCAAAATCCAGCCACAACTAAAAACACTGCCCAAAATTAGCCTCCGTCTACGCGCATAAGGAGCACACGAGACATCGAGGAATTCAGTGTTAGACCCGGGTCCCATCGTTCAAACACCTCCTACATACAAGCATTCCAAAACCCAGAACACTCCTGCACTGCGGCTTCTCTCCCTAAGAGCTGCCGTACTTCACACCTCCAACAGCACAGTCTGACAGTACCAGCTTCCACAGCCTCGAAAAGAGAACACACTGCCACGTGTTGCCAGTGCAGTAGGTGAGAGTGGGGTTTCCATGTGCAGTTTGATTGGCTTTTCTCAGAGGCTTCGGTCACCTGCGTTCCTTTCCTCAGAACTGGCTTTCCTGGCTCTGGGCTGAGGCCCTGCCACCTCTCCCTGTGCTAAGCTTTGGCTTTCGTGCTCCAGGCTGGAGGAGGCCCGAGCCTGCCAGTGCCTGGCTGTTTGTTTCCAACGCCATGCTCTGCGCTGAAGCGTGGCCGGAGGGCGTGTGGGACGGGGTAGGGCAGATGCCCTGTCCTGCTGGGACCAGGTGTCAGGGCTGCAGGAGGGGACACCCACATGTCGCCACTATGAGGCTTCCATGGGGCAGAGGGCTTCCCTAAGAAGCCACTTCAAGCTCCAGCTGTGTGGGTGAGGCCCCTGGCAACCCTGCCAGCCACAGGGGGGCGAGGCCCGGCCTGCAGAGCAAGTCCCTCACTCCCACGAGCTCCTGCCCTCCGCCGGCAGTGTCTAGGCCCCGTGTGCAGCCTTTCCAGCTCACACGGCACAGGGCGGCTCTCAGGCCTCCCTGCAGGCGGCCGTGGGAGAGCGGGGCCTGCAGGATGCTGGGAACCAAGTCTTCCCAGCAGCTTCCCGCCCAGCAGTCGGAGCACCGAGCCCGGCCCGGGCCTCCCTCAATCCCGCAGACAGAGCCACGGCTCACACCGGCCTCTCGCTGTGCAGGTGGTAAGGATCCCCTGGAACAGGCACACCCCACCTCTCAGCCTCCCACCACCCAAACACAGTTCGTCTGCGTCGGTCATTCTCCCTCCGCCTGAACGCCTGAACGCTCGCCCCACACAGGGACAGAAGACAGCACATGTGGCAGGAAGTGACGGCCACCGCCTCCTTGATCAGAAACCCCGCACCATCTGGAGCCGCAGGCACTGGGCGTGTGGGGTCCCAAGCAGCCACGCTCCCGTCCTGATTGTTCCCGTGTGGCGTGCGTCTCCACGTCTGTCAGCGGCTCCGTGTGGCCCACGGCCTTTCGAAGCCAGCGCCGTCCCCATGAGGCCGCCCTCCCTCAGTTCTCCAGCTGACTTCCCGAAAAGCCGCCTCTCTGTGGTCTTCCTTCGTTGTTAGAATTCCTTCCCGTCACTGCCACTGGTTCTGCCTCCAAAGAGCTGCCCTGTCTTCCTGTTCTTTCTCCTTCAAGGACGGAGTCATCCTCAAGGGACCAGAACCCACCAAGCTGCGGCTCCTTCATCCGCTCAGGGCCCGATCCGGTCACGCGTGAAGCAGTGGGGAGGGTGGGAAGGGAGCCAGTGGGGAGGGGGCCCTCGGCGACCCCAGGACAGACATGCAGGGCAAGAAGGCAGAGCCACCCTCTACCCCGCCCCAGCTCACCTCGCTCCCACAGGGCTGCAGAGACCGAGCAGCGCGGAGTGGGGCTGCACTGCGCCTTCTCTCACTGCAGCGCTTTCTGCACTCCTCAGACGCCAGAACCAGCGACGCCAGGCCTGGCGGTCTCTGGCCGCGCTCCTTCCAGGGAGGACGTCAAATGGAGTGGCCAGATGCTCTCCACAGAAGTCACCCCTGACCAGAGGGAGGCAGCCCCACCACCGCCAGGGGAAGAGCTCGGAGTCAGGGATGATGACTGCGAAGTCCAAGCGCAGCAACTTTGCATGCTCAAAGGGGGGCAAGAAAAAGACCACAGAAGACAGGGCGAGAGGGCAGAGGCAGCACGGGTTCACGAGAGCATGGCTGGTGCTCGTGCAGAACAGGATGACTGTCGGTGGGGGACCAGACACCTATTGAGGGTCCAGCACAGGGAAAAGCCCAGATGAGACAAAGACATCAAACTGAACTTTCAGGAATCCTCTGGGCTTCAACAAAGCCGGCCAAACGGCTCAGAAAGGAACCTGCAGAATGTGAGCAACTGCTGCTCTTCGAGGGAAGGGGGACAGAGGAAAGGGAAGAGCGAGACCAAGACCCCACCCAGCCCCAACCCCCCAGTCCTGTCCTGTCCTGCCCTGCGCCTCCTCTGGCCTCAAGGGCTGCTCCATGAGGGCCTCCGGAGACAATGCCAGAATCCTATAGCAAGAGAACACAGCCCAGCCACTCCTCCAGAAGCCACTGGGCAGCACCTCGAGGGTCCTGTCCCGGGGTGCTCAGATCCAGATCCCCCTGACCCGCCACTACTGCCTGCCAAAGTCCCCCAGGGCTCTCTGTGCTTCCAGGCTGAAATTACAAGAGAAACATCAAACCCTCGAGACACTTAAGGAAAAATTGTCAGTATCAGACACATTAAGGCCAGGAAAGGCCCTGTGAAGTGACACCGATCTGCTCACAAAGGGCGCGGGGCGGGGGCTGGCAGTCAGGCGGGGGCCCCACCGTGCTTGGCAGCTGAGCAGCAGCATCTCTCGGTTGTGGATCAAGACGTAGCAGAGCACCAGGAAGGCCTTCGCTCGGATGGTGGTCGAGGGACTGTCGAGCAGGCGGAGAACCGTGGAGACAAAATCCTGCAGACCACATTTGAGACAGTGTTTCAGAAATCGTGAAAAATACAGGAAAGTCTCAACTTTCAGAGAGAACAGATTATAATCACCAAAGACAGGGCAGGAAATAAAATAGCTACTGTTTTTGGATTTTTAACCCATTCTGCACTCCATACTAAATTTTTTTTATGTGTTATCTCACTGAATCCTGAAAATCAGCCATAAAAAGTTGCCTATTGTATTCCTATGTTAAAGAGGGAAATAAATCTTAAAAAGGTAAGCAACTCGCCCACACTCAGAGTTGGATTCAAATCCAGGTTGGACAAACAATGAAGCCTGCCCTTCAGCCACTCAACCACAGGACCAGAAGCTGCGTGCAGAGCTGCTTCCAGAGCAGGGCTGCCCACCCGGGGCTCTGCGTATCTGGGGTTTGGGCAAACAGGAGACAGCAGCAACACCCAGCCGGGGACCCCAAAGAAAACCCCACACTCTTGTCACAAGCATGCATCAAAGGCGTACCACAGGCATGCATCAAAGGCATACCACAGCTCAGGACAGCAGCTCCAAACAAGTCACACCAACCTAGGATGTAACTCCTGACCTGTCAGTGGTCAGACATGCTGAGTGTGAGGTCCCACAACATCGAGGAATGAGGTTGTGAACCGGGGCAGGGTTAGGAGAGTTTTACTGGTCTAAGGAGAAGAACAGCTCCCAGATTTCCAGCAGGGGTCCCGAGCAGCTGTCACGGCTCACAATGTGGGTACGATATAGGTCAGACTTCCACCAGACTGGAGGATTACGCCGCTCAGCCGACCTTGATCCAGTGGGGAGACAGGTATGCAGCAAGGGTGTGTGGCACGAACAAAGGCATTCTGGGACAGAGGGGAGTGCGGGCCCGGGTGTTCCGGTCGCCCACCTATGTGCCTGGGGCCCACCTGGGCCCACTGACCAGGACACGCTAACGACAGCACAAGCTCAGGGTGCTGTTTATCTCCGGGGAAGCTGCAGGCCGGGTACTGCCGCTCCATCCTGAGGCTGGGCTCCTTCAGCTTCGCCTCCAGCCACCATCCGCATTCTTTATTGTCTGTGCTACCTTTCTTGGGGCCCAGCCCCTCTCTGACTGTGTATTAATCTAACTTAGCTGCCTGGAAAAAGTTACTTTCCTTTTGACAGACTGAATCATTTCTGGTGCTCTGTCCACATGACAATAGGAAGACAGGTTTGATCAATGTTGCATTCTTACATCTGGTAATCTGAGCAACTTCGTTGAAGACAACAATATGTAATACAACAGCCACTGTTAATTCCTATCATCTTGTTCTGAAACCTGTGTCGTTTTTATTGTTTTTGCTTTGTTTTGTTTTTGTCTATGTTGTTGGTATCTTGCTATTGTTCTTTTTAATTATTCTCTTTAAAATAAAAAAAAAATAGGAAGACACACGTATGCACACACAAATGTGTATATTCATTAATGTAAGCAACCCGGAACAGGGGATCCTACTGGTGGTGAGATGCAGAATCTACATTCCCAAGGGTCCTTCACGGAGACTCACACCCAGCAGGTGCAGTGAACTTCCAGGGCAGACTCATGAAGCTCACTGTTTAACTTTTATTTATTCATATTTATTATTGGGCAAACCATGGTCCTTTAACCTGAGCGCTGTGTGGCCAGGGAGGAAGACTTTGCCGGCCACAGGTATGAAGCGGTGGTCATGGAGCCCCTGAAGCAAACTATCAAAACCAAACCACAATGCAGGGTGAGGCGCGGAATCCGTGCAGAGACGCCTGGAGAGGGTCTGTCTCCACCTCCCGCGTCTCAGCAGCTGTTGTCCATCTCCCTGTCCACCCCTAACTCCCACTCCCACTCTCCTACACTGAAAGGCTGTTCAAAGTACAGAAGAGGGAAGTAACACTTCCAAGACTGCAGTTCAGACCGGAACCTCATTTCCCATGAAGAACAGGAGTGGGTAGGAGACGACTTGAGCAAGCTCTGCACACTGACCAATCATGCTGGGTCAGGGCTCGCTTCTTGGTCTTACGGAATATTCAGATGTAAAAGAGCTTCACATCTGCAGTTCTCTAACAAGTCGGAAAACACCTACACCACAAGGAGAGGAGGGAAAACGATGACGGCGATACGGCAAGTGTGAACACTTGGCGGATGTGGTCGGGGGCTCTCTGCAATCCTCCGCCTGCGCCCATGCGAGGCTCCTGCTTGCGTCCAGATCCTCAGCACAGCAGCCGAACAAACACAGGCATCTGCACTTCCCTGACTCTGCCTCGCTCCTGCGGCCACAGCGCAGGCTCTGAGAATCTGCACCCAGCCGCTGCGGCCCCTCCATGCACTTTCCATCTTCCCTGAGCTACCGCCCGGGCTTCCTCCACCATCCCTCCCCTCACCTGTGCTACAAGAGGCCGCCATGGCGGTCTTCCACAAAGACAGCTATGGAGACAACACGAAAGGAGAACCTAAATACTTCAGCTGGGTCCTCTGCTGTGTTCTGAAGTGTGTGTCCCCCAAGTCCCTGTGCTGCAGCAAACCCCGATGTGATGCTGTCAGGAGGTGGACAACTCCTGAGGTTCCACCCTGAAAGGGCTTGTTCCACTCCCTTCTCCGGAGGCCCCGGGAGCCACTACACCTTCAGCCTACAGACACACGGGAGGCACCAATGCAGCGAGCACCTTCTTCCTGCGCTTCCCCACCTCCAGAACCGGAGCAGCGGACTGCAGTTGTTGTTAAACAACCAGTCTAAGGTGTTCTGTTCTAGCAGTCAAGCAGACTAAGACACCACCAGTTCAAGACTAGAAACAAACAAGAACCACGAATCAGAGGGGAACTGCAATATCACAGCTCACGCAGAAGGAAATAGCAACAAACAAGCATTCACAGACACAAGAAAGGGCCAAGTCCGTCAGCTCTACAAGGAGGGAAGCTACAGACAATGTGACTTAGGAACAGAAATGCAAAACTCCTCAGTGAAAAATAAGTGGAAGTCCAGCAATAAGTTAAAAGAACAACAGATTATAGCCTAGTGGCTATATTCCAGAAGTCCAAGGCTGATTCAACACCTGAAAATCATTCAATGTAACTCACAGATTAGGCTGATTAAACAAGAAAATTCACACGACAAATCAATTACAATAATTATAAAAAGCATTTGACATAATTCAACATCTACTCATGATAAAAACGCTCAGCAAAGCAGGGATAGAAGAGAACTTCCTCAACCTGAAAGTGAATGTTTAAAGACGGAAGCAAATGTCACACTTAGTGCTATTTTCTACTCTCCTCACCCATACCCCAACATTTTACTGAAAGCTGTAGCCAGTGAAATGAAGAAAAATGAATAATAAAGGACAGCAGAATCAGAACAGAAGAAGGCCAGGTGTGGTGGCACACACCTGTAATCCCAGCACTTAGGAGGCTGAGGCAGGAGGATCACTGCGAAGTCGAGGCCAGCCTGGGCTACAAAGTAAGTTCAAGGCCAACCTGAACTGCACAGAAAAACCGTCTCAAAAAGACCAAAAAAAAAAAAAAAAACCAGAAAGGGGATGTGAGACATACTTATAGATGACATGACCAACTATACAGAAAATTCCCAAGACTGTGTAAAAATATTCTTAAATAATAAGGAAGTTTAGCAAGGTATAGTATATTTCTTTCCCCAGTAATGAACAACTGGAAAACAGTGTTTTAAAGTACTATATTTTGACAACTATAATGACAATAACAACAAAGAAATGTTGATTTAAACCTAACAAATCTATATAGAATCTTTACAATGAAAATAGAATAAAGATGAATATAAAGTAGTGATGGAAAAAAGTTTTAAGTTATAAACAGAAGACACTCCTTCCTGTAGCAAGACTCAAGTTAGTTAAGATGTCAGTTTTCCCTGAACTAACCTAGAAACTTAATGAAATTTCATCAAAATCCCAGCAGGGTTTTCGTAGATACACACAGGGTAATTTTAAAGTAAAAAGGCAAGAAGCTAGAATAGATAAACAACGATTTCCTGGCATGCAAAAAACTGTAGCAATCAAAACAATGTGGTGTTCGCAAGCTGTAAACCAGGAGGACCTTGCACAATACCTGCAGAGACTCATTGGAAGCCATTCTTCCCGACAGTACAGGCTGTGGTGGAGCCCCGGAGAAGTCTGCAGCAGGATTCCTGCTGCCTGTGCTGACAGTTGGGGAGAGGACACTAACTGGTTGTGGGGTCCCAAAGCAATGGGAAGCTGGACAGAAAAAGCTACAAAGACTGGCTTTCACCTCAGATAGCTCACTTGAGATGTTAGTAAGAATTGCCTCCTCAGTATTCTATAGCCATGA